>NC_134356.1:396595335-396912835 GCF_048569485.1 Anomaloglossus baeobatrachus | reverse complement strand
GACCTACTTATTACAAGAGGATCTAGGGATGCCAAGAGATAGGAGGAGACTTTGGTTCGTCAGCCACAGAATACTGGACAAATGTGAAAAGAGTTTTTTTCTTGACTGATGCTTATAGGGTTCCAATAATATCACATCATTGATTGCCTTGCACTTTACATTTGAACATATGCTGTATTATCAGGTTTTTTTGTTTGTTTTTTTTATTTATAGAGCCATAAACAACTAAAATTGTTTTGTACTTTTATGAGTAGTGTTTGCGCTCTAC
This sequence comes from Anomaloglossus baeobatrachus, assembly GCF_048569485.1. Lineage (NCBI taxonomy): Eukaryota > Metazoa > Chordata > Amphibia > Anura > Aromobatidae > Anomaloglossus > Anomaloglossus baeobatrachus. The sequence goes on along the minus strand of NC_134356.1, from coordinate 396,912,567 downwards.
GAAGCAATGTGTTCTTGATATCTACTTATAGAAGAAAAATCAGTGATAGAGAATCATGTGCTAGATTTCAAGATTTGTGTTATTTTTTATTATTTGAAGAAATGTAACATAGGAAAGAATATAAAAGCAACATTCACATTGATTTATTCTGCTAAAATAACAATCATTGACCCATTTTTAACTAGTAGTGACTCACATTTTTTGAAATGCTGTAGTATGGATTTTTGGATTTCTGCTTTCTCTCACCACCTGTGCCCTGCATTAAATAATATCTGAAATAAAGGGAGTCTATTTTTAAGCTGATGTTAATTAAAGGTACCAATCTTTGTGTGCCTTGCACTTAGCCTTGGTGTCAAGCAGGGGTGTCAGCAGGGGTTTTAAGTAGTTTAAAGGCATTTTCTCTGTATCTGGGAAGCATTCTACTGACCATCTGTGCATTAGAGATTCAATACACACTTATAATGGAATTTAGGCCTAGATTGTTTAAGATACCTAATGTACTATAATGCAGTATATAATACAATACATTGCAATATGAGAAACATTTACCTAAGGATAATCCTAGGTGTATAGAGCTCAACATGGTGTTCTGTTCATGCCGTTATCCGCCATTCACATTTTGTTCTTTAATAATCTATAGTTTACTTATTAAAAAATATGTTCTAAAGCTAAACGATTTACAGAAGAGGTCGACCATTGCTGAAACTACATTTAAATGTTACGGAAAGCATCTATAGCAATTTTATTACATACATTCTTCCTATCATTAAAATAATCCCATATACATTAAATTGCTGGACAATTGCTAAAAGATTAACCATACCAATATTCAAATATGCAAACAGCATCATATTCTCACGTCAGTTTTGCCATATAATGAATTTTGTTGAAACAATACCCAAAAAAACTATTATGGAATTATGCTTTAGTTTTACACTTGGAATATTTTCCTGTTTCCACGACATGATGAAATGCATGATGGTGTCAAAAGCATAAAATGGAAAATCGCCATGGGGTTAAAGACTATAACATTGTCCTATACAAAAAGTATCCTAAATTTCTGTAGCACGTTCTATGAGAATATTATAGAAATTCAGCAATAAATTTCATTTGTTTCCAAAATACAACAATTTGGCTCAACAGATAACGCTGCATGATATGTAAAACTTTCTTTTAGAGCTTTTTTATCAAATGCAGTGCTAATGACCATCATTAACATTCTAAAAACAATTTCACAAATATTTTTCAAGAGTGCACATTAAAATAATTTATCGTTCTAACACAGAAAAAGAATGTTGTTTTTGCATAACATAAGAAATAGGCACATATTAATTTTGGCTTTAACTAAGAGACGTTGATAGATGTAAGTCACTGCTTTAGACATTTATTATAGACCTGAAAATGTCTCCTGCAGATGTAATTAATAGCAGTATGTTTAAGTTTATTGCTGTAATTCATTACATTAAAGAGCACCTCTACCTAAATTTTGTTCATATACGAAAACCATCAACACTAATATATCTATGAAACTACTTGAACTTTTTTAATTCGGAGGCATGATGCATTGCTTGACATAATCAAATGTTACCTATCCTAGGAGAATTGTATAACCAAAGTATGAATGTTTTTTTTTCAGATACCGTAACTATCTAAAATATTGAAAATATTTCTTATTAATTTCACAAATATTATTTTTACCTATGTTTTTACTTTTGCACAAACATGTCCGAAAGTTGTAATGACAATGGATAGAGTGAAGGCTGAGCAGGCACGTTTCCTCTCCATTCAAAATAGAACTCTGCTAAGCCCCATTCTTCGGGGTTCAAAGTCCTGTTCTTGGGATTGTTGGGCTATCAGCCAGGCGTGGACTGGCCCACCAGGAAATCTGGGAAACCTCTGATGGCCCCACTGCTGGGATGACACTGACAAGAGATGAATGGCTCCTCCTGCTCCTACCTTTACACAGCTATTCACAGCTGAGCTAATCTGTATACATAGAGGCACACTCCCTTCTTCTCCGGCTGTGCTGCCACTGAGTGTTGGAGTCAGACTAACACCTATGCAGGAGAAGTGCCAATGACAGTAATGCTAGTAACACCTCTTTGACACTGGTGTGAGTCTGACACCATTACCTTGCAGCAGCACAGTAGGAGAAGAAGCAAGCAAGTATGCTCTGAATTGAGATAAGCAGAGCAGTGAAAAGATGTACTAAATTACACCTCTTCTACAGAGGTGACAATCTGACCAGCTCATTGCCCTCGTCCTTGCCCCCAGCCCCTACTTCTCCCTCCCCATTGATGAGACTGGTGGTGGGGAGAACGATGAGGTTACTATAGAAGCAAAAAGCTGGGGCAGTCTGCACACCCTTACTCAGTAGTGCTTTATGCTGGGTGATTGCAGCAGCTGCCCGGACCTTCTTGTGATAATCTTATCATCAACAAGACTCCTTCCTGGAGATGAAAAGTAGGAGAAGCAGTTTTCATTTTAAATGCTATTTTATGTGAAGCTGATACATTACTCACAAAAATTTAGGGATATTTGGCTTTCTGCTAATATTTATATAAAACGTAAAAAGTTCATGCTACAGTAATATTTTATCATGGTAGTAGGGCCTTTAAGTAGAAGCTTGAAATGGTGAATTCCTCATCTCAAACAACTTATTGAATCAAAAGCCAATAGCAGTGGTGAGTATACACCCCAAAAATATCAATGTTTCAAGAACTTGTCATGCGCTTTTAAGCATCAATTACAGGTTGAAAATGATTTATCATGATGTTCACAAGTCTAGTTATTGTCTGCTGAGGGATGGTATCCCACTCTTCTTGAAGGGCGGCCCTCAGGTCATTGAAGTTCTGGAGTAAAAAGTTACAAGCCTCAACATGGCAACTCAGTTAATCTCATAGGTTTCTATGGGATTCAGCTCAAGAGAAAATGCAGGCCACTCCATTTGAGGTACCCCTTTAACCAGTAAACATTCCCTAACAATGTGATCTCAATGAGCTGGAGCATTGTGGTCCATGAAGATGAAATTAGGCCTGTGTTGTTCATGCAGAAGCACAATGACTAGATTAATTATGCTATTCAAGTAGTAGGGACTTGTCACTGTACAATTCACAATTCTTGTATTAACTTAACACATCTGCCCTCATTGTAACCCCACCACCATTAAGGACTTGTCTGGTGACAACAGTGGCTGATGCATAGTGCTCTCCTTCATGTCTCCAACATCATTGGCTGCCATTACGTCTGCTCAGCGTTAATAGACTTTCAGCAGTAAACAGCACTGTGGCCAACTGGTCCCCCGCCCAGCAAGACAATGACGCCTGTACCTAGTAGTGTGATCAGGTTCACTTGCAGGTCATCTAGCATGCAGACCAGGCTGATGTAAAAGGTTTTGAATGGTCTGACTTGACATTTGAGTGACTCTCACCTCTTTTAAATGTGCCTGGAGTTGTGTGGCAATAATCATCCGGTTCCGAATAGCAATGTTCACAATGAAGCGGCCATCTGTGTAGGATGTGGAAAAAGGACGTCCACTTCTGTGCCTGTCTGGGACTCTTCAAGGCTCTCTGTATCTCTGTTGCAACTTGCTGATGACACACTGTGACACTCAAAGGGCAGTGGTCACTTCCACCTGAGAACCTCTTGCTAGAAGCCTCTCAATGGCTAGGTACTGTTGATAAATTGTTAGGTGTTGTCTTTATCTCCTGATGTCAAAATGGACACAGCATGACGAGGTGGTCTGTTAAAATATCAGTTCTAATTGAACCTTGAAATGTATTGGGGGATTCATGAATCAAACACCTGTTGTGAATATTGCCATTAAGCTCCTTGTTAGGAAACAGCAAGTTGTGCAAAAAGTACTAAAACATTGAACAGTTGGACAAAAGTTTAGTGAACGTGACATTAATTTCACCTGAAAAGATTAGAGTGCATTTTAGAATTATTCTGAAATTTTACTCAAAAGCCAAATACCTGTAATTTTTTGTTAGTATATGTAATGGAAAAGTTGATCAATATGAATCAATTTTGGGACAGGGGGATACTAGGCTATATAGGCTCTATTTGGGAGATGTGGAATTTGGCCGTATGTGGGGGTTTAGGGGGGAAGTGTATCTGTATTCATTTGTCTTTAAGATGCTAATTAGAGATGAGCGAACCGGTCCCGGTTCGGCTCGAGGCGGTTCGCCGAACGGGGGGTCTGGCTCGAGTTCGGCTCGTCGAACGTTCGACGAACCGAACTCGAGCCCATAGGAAACAATGGCAGGCAATCACAAACACAGTAAAACACCTAGAAAACACCCTCAAAGGTGTCCAAAAGGTGACAAACAACTCACAACACAACACAAACACATGGGAAAGTGACAAGGACATGTACTCATGCGAAAACAAAACAGCTGGACAAGGAAAAAGAGGAGGACACACAGATATAGGCATGGCACGCCCTTCTAAAGTCATGTAAAACACCGCAAGGTGACTCCAAGCGGAGTCTCCCTTTTTTCCAAAAATTGGGCCCCACACACCCACCCCTTCAGTGGCAGCAGTTGTGCCCCAGTTGTACACTTCACAGCTAGATTTGCATCAAGCACATTCAAAAATACGCCATTCTTATCCGTCCCCAGGATGACACCGGGGTAGGTAGCAAAGTCTTTCCTGATCCCAGCTCTGTTCATCTTGGCTTCTTTTAAAAACACAGCAAGCAAGGGTTACTCCAAGCGGAGTCTCCCTTTTTTCCAAAAATTGGGCCCCACACACACCCACCCCTTCAGTGGCAGCACTTGGGCCCCAGTTGTACACTTCACAGCTAGATTTGCATCAAGCACATTCAAAAATACGCTATTCTTAACCGTCCCCAGGATGACACCGGGGTAGGTAGCAAAGTCTTTCCTGATCCCAGCTCTGTTCATCTTGGCTTCTTTTAAAAACACAGCAAGCAAGGGTTACTCCAAGCGGAGTCTCCCTTTTTTCCAAAAATTGGGCCACACAGACACCCACCCCATCAGTGGCAGCACTTGGGCCCTAGTTGCAAACAGGATGTTTTGATTTGCATCAAGCACATTCAAAAATACGCTATTCTTAGCCGTCCCCAGGATGACACCGGGGTAGGTAGCAAAGTCTTTGCTGACCCATGACTTGTTCATCTTGGCTTCTTTTAAAAACAATGTAAGCAAGGGTTACTCCAAGCGGAGTCTCCCTTTTTTCCAAAAATTGGGCCACACAGACACCCACCCCATCAGTGGCAGCACTTGGGCCCTAGTTGCAAACAGGATGTTTTGATTTGCATCAAGCACATTCAAAAATACGCTATTCTTAGCCGTCCACAGGATGACACCGGGGTAGGTAGCAAAGTCTTTCCTGATCCCAGCTCTGTTCATCTTGGCTTCTTTTAAAAACACAGCAAGCAAGGGTTACTCCAAGCGGAGTCTCCCTTTTTTCCAAAAATTGGGCCACACAGACACCCACCACATCAGTGGCAGCACTTGGGCCCTAGTTGCAAACAGGATGTTTTGATTTGCATCAAGCACATTCAAAAATACGCTATTCTTAGCCGTCCCCAGGATGACACCGGGGTAGGTAGCAAAGTCTTTGCTGACCCATGACTTGTTCATCTTGGCTTCTTTTAAAAACAATGTAAGCAAGGGTTACTCCAAGCGGAGTCTCCCTTTTTTCCAAAAATTGGGCCACACAGACACCCACCCCATCAGTGGCAGCACTTGGGCCCTAGTTGCAAACAGGATGTTTTGATTTGCATCAAGCACATTCAAAAATACGCTATTCTTAGCCGTCCCCAGGATGACACCGGGGTAGGTAGCAAAGTCTTTCCTGATCCCAGCTCTGTTCATCTTGGCTTCTTTTAAAAACACAGCAAGCAAGGGTTACTCCAAGCGGAGTCTCCCTTTTTTCCAAAAATTGGGCCACACAGACACCCACCCCATCAGTGGCAGCACTTGGGCCCTAGTTGCAAACAGGATGTTTTGATTTGCATCAAGCACATTCAAAAATACGCTATTCTTAGCCGTCCCCAGGATGACACCGGGGTAGGTAGCAAAGTCTTTCCTGATCCCAGCTCTGTTCATCTTGGCTTCTTTTAAAAACACAGCAAGCAAGGGTTACTCCAAGCGGAGTCTCCCTTTTTTCCAAAAATTGGGCCACACAGACACCCACCCCATCAGTGGCAGCACTTGGGCCCTAGTTGCAAACAGGATGTTTTGATTTGCATCAAGCACATTCAAAAATACGCTATTCTTAGCCGTCCCCAGGATGACACCGGGGTAGGTAGCAAAGTCTTTGCTGACCCATGACTTGTTCATCTTGGCTTCTTTTAAAAACAATGTAAGCAAGGGTTACTCCAAGCGGAGTCTCCCTTTTTTCCAAAAATTGGGCCACACAGACACCCACCCCATCAGTGGCAGCACTTGGGCCCTAGTTGCAAACAGGATGTTTTGATTTGCATCAAGCACATTCAAAAATACGCTATTCTTAGCCGTCCACAGGATGACACCGGGGTAGGTAGCAAAGTCTTTCCTGATCCCAGCTCTGTTCATCTTGGCTTCTTTTAAAAACACAGCAAGCAAGGGTTACTCCAAGCGGAGTCTCCCTTTTTTCCAAAAATTGGGCCACACAGACACCCACCCCATCAGTGGCAGCACTTGGGCCCTAGTTGCAAACAGGATGTTTTGATTTGCATCAAGCACATTCAAAAATACGCTATTCTTAGCCGTCCCCAGGATGACACTGGGGTAGGTAGCAAAGTCTTTGCTGACCCATGACTTGTTCATCTTGGCTTCTTTTAAAAACAATGTAAGCAAGGGTTACTCCAAGCGGAGTCTCCCCTTTTTTCCAAAAATTGGGCCCCACACACACCCACCCATTCAGTGGCAGCAGTTGTGCCCCAGTTGTACACTTCACAGCTAGATTTGCATCAAGCACATTCAAAAATACGCCATTCTTATCCGTCCCCAGGATGACACCGGGGTAGGTAGCAAAGTCTTTCCTGATCCCAGCTCTGTTCATCTTGGCTTCTTTTAAAAACACAGCAAGCAAGGGTTACTCCAAGCGGAGTCTCCCTTTTTTCCAAAAATTGGGCCCCACACACACCCACCCCTTCAGTGGCAGCAGTTGTGCCCCAGTTGTACACTTCACAGCTAGATTTGCATCAAGCACATTCAAAAATACGCTATTCTTAACCGTCCCCAGGATGACACCGGGGTAGGTAGCAAAGTCTTTCCTGATCCCAGCTCTGTTCATCTTGGCTTCTTTTAAAAACACAGCAAGCAAGGGTTACTCCAAGCGGAGTCTCCCTTTTTTCCAAAAATTGGGCCACACAGACACCCACCCCATCAGTGGCAGCACTTGGGCCCTAGTTGCAAACAGGATGTTTTGATTTGCATCAAGCACATTCAAAAATACGCTATTCTTAGCCGTCCCCAGGATGACACCGGGGTAGGTAGCAAAGTCTTTGCTGACCCATGACTTGTTCATCTTGGCTTCTTTTAAAAACAATGTAAGCAAGGGTTACTCCAAGCGGAGTCTCCCTTTTTTCCAAAAATTGGGCCACACAGACACCCACCCCATCAGTGGCAGCACTTGGGCCCTAGTTGCAAACAGGATGTTTTGATTTGCATCAAGCACATTCAAAAATACGCTATTCTTAGCCGTCCCCAGGATGACACCGGGGTAGGTAGCAAAGTCTTTCCTGATCCCAGCTCTGTTCATCTTGGCTTCTTTTAAAAACACAGCAAGCAAGGGTTACTCCAAGCGGAGTCTCCCTTTTTTCCAAAAATTGGGCCACACAGACACCCACCCCATCAGTGGCAGCACTTGGGCCCTAGTTGCAAACAGGATGTTTTGATTTGCATCAAGCACATTCAAAAATACGCTATTCTTAGCCGTCCCCAGGATGACACCGGGGTAGGTAGCAAAGTCTTTCCTGATCCCAGCTCTGTTCATCTTGGCTTCTTTTAAAAACACAGCAAGCAAGGGTTACTCCAAGCGGAGTCTCCCTTTTTTCCAAAAATTGGGCCACACAGACACCCACCCCATCAGTGGCAGCACTTGGGCCCTAGTTGCAAACAGGATGTTTTGATTTGCATCAAGCACATTCCAAATCCACAAGCATTTACTCTCCCCAGGATGACACAGGGGTAGTAAATTCCTTCTGGATCCATGACTTGTTCATTTTGATGAACGTCAGTCTGTCCACATTGTCACTGGACAGACGCGTGCGCTTATCTGTCAGCACACACCCAGCAGCACTGAATACACGTTCAGAGACAACGCTGGCAGCTGGACACGACAAAATCTCCAAGGCGTAAGTTGCGAGCTCTGGCCATTTTTGTAGGTTTGAAGCCCAAAAGGAGCAAGGCTCCAGTTGCACAGTCATGGCATCGATGTTCATTTGGAGATACTCCTGTATCATCCTCTCCAGCCGTTGACTATGTGTCAGACTTGTTGTCTCTGGTGGCCTTGCAAAAGAGGGTCTAAAAAAATTATGAAAAGATTCCATAAAATTGCTGTTACCGGCACCAGAAAAGGTCCTACTGGTACGGGTAGACTGTTGAAGATGACGAGACCGTCCCATGTTTGTCAAGTTACAACTGGGAGATTCACTCCCTGCACCTGCACGGTTGTTTGGTGGAAAAGCCGAGCTAAGATCTAGTAACAGCTTCTGCTGATACTCCTGCATACGTGCGTCCCTTTCTATGGCTGGAATTATGTCACAAAATTTGGACTTGTACCGGGGATCTAATAGTGTGGCAATCCAGTAGTCATCATCACTTCTAATTTTGACAATACGACTGTCATGTTGGAGGTAGTGCAACAAAAAGGCACTCATGTGTCTTGCGCAGCCATGCGGACCAAGTCCATGCTGTGTTTGTGGCATAGAGGTGCTACCCGTTCTTTCTTCCTCTGACATCTGACCCCAACCTCTTTCAACTGAAATTTGACCAAGGTCTCCCTCATCCGCTGAGTCTTCCATGTCCATGGACAGTTCGTCCTCCATTTCTTCATGTTCTCCTGCACCTTGCTCAACATTTCGCCTGCTACTATGCGCCCTTGTCGATCCCTGTCCCCCATGGTCCCATGCCTGCTGCGTTGGTGATGATGAACGTCTGGACCTTCGTGATGTTGTTGTCCCTTGCGCATATGAATCCTCCTGTAGTTCCTCCCCTTCATGTTGTCCCACCCCCTGACTCCGAATAGTGTTTAGCGTGTGCTCCAGCATGTAAATGACTGGAATCGTCATGCTGATAATGGCATTGTCAGAGCTAAACATATTCGTCGCCATGTCGAAACTGTGCAGAAGGGTGCATAGGTCCTTGATCTGAGACCACTCCATCAGGGTGATCTGCCCCACCTCTGCATCTCGTTGGCCCAGGCTATACGTCATGACGTATTGCACCAGGGCTCTGCGGTGCTGCCACAGTCGCTGTAACATGTGGAGAGTTGAATTCCAGCGTGTCGCCACATCGCATTTCAGGCGATGAACCGGCAGGCCGAAAGACTTCTGGAGCGATGCAAGTCGCTCTGCTGCGGCGCTTGAACGGCGGAAGTGAGCTGACAGTTTTCGTGCCCTGTTCAGAAGGCCATCTAGGCCGGGATAGTGTGTTAAAAATTGCTGCACGACAAGGTTCAACACGTGAGCCATACAAGGTACGTGTGTCACCTTGCCCAGGCGAAGTGCCGCACCCAGGTTTGCAGCATTGTCGCACACGGCCTTACCAGGCTGCAGTTTGAGTGGAGACAACCATTTATTAAACTCGGACCGCAAAGCTGACCACAACTCCTCAGCTGTGTGACTCTTATTACCAAGACATGTCAAGCTAAAGACCGCCTGATGCCGTTGCGCTTTGCTGCCAGCATAGTAATGAGGGGTGCGTGATTCCTTCTGCGCAGTGAGAACGCTGGTGGCCTGACCAGGCAGGCTTGGGGCGGAGGTGGAGGACCCAGATGAGGTGGAGGATGCAGAAGCAGTGGCGGAACTTGGACAGACAGAGGATTGACACACAAGTCGTGGGGACGGCAAGACTTGTGCAGCAGACCCTTCACCATCTATCACCATAGTTACCCAGTGCCCAGTCAGCGACATGTAACGTCCCTGTCCATGCTTACTGGTCCAAGTATCGGTGGTGAAATGCACCCGTTCACACACAGAGTTTCTCAAGGAAGCGGTGATGTTGTGTGCGACATGCTGGTGTAGCGCGGGCACACCTTTCTTAGAGAAGTAGTGGCGACTAGGCATCTGGTACTGGGGCACAGCGACAGACATAAGGTCTCTAAAATCCTGTGTGTCCACTAGGCGGAAAGGCAGCATTTCGGTAGCCAACAGCTTACAGAGGGATAGAGTCAACCTCTTAGCTTTGTCATGGGTCGGAGGAAGTGGCCTTTTATTTGACCACATCTGAGGGACAGAGATCTGGCTGCTGTGTGTAGACGGTGTTGAGTAGGGTGTCCCTTGAAAAATGCAGGTTTGTGAGGAAAGTGCAGGCGGAGACATGATGTTGCCTTCATCCAACGTTGGTGCTATCGATGTCTGAGAGAGCTGTACACACTCACTTGTTTCCCCTTCCAAACCAACTGACGACCTTACAAGCAAACTGCCTGTTGCGGTTACAGTGGTGGAAGTTTTGCGTGGAAAAACAGGTGTGGCAGCTGTCCCCACAGTCCTAGAAGATGAAGAGCGCGCGGATGCAGTGGAAGGGGCGGGCGGTGGATGGTTCGCTCCACTAGGCCGCATTGCAGCACGGTGAGCTTCCCACCGGGACTTATGATATTTAGTCATGTGACGATTCATGGAAGAAGTTGTCAAACTGCTGAGGTTTTGACCTCTACTAACAGAATCATGACAAATGTTACATATCACATGAGTTGGGCGATCTTTTTCGATGTGAAAAAAGGACCAGGCTAGGCAAGGCTTAGAGGCCATGCGACCTGTTGATCCACCCCGAATAATGCTCATAGGCAGAGTGGTGGCTGAGGATGCAGTTGTAGACGTGCTACCAGTGCTCCGACTCTGTCCAGGAAGGCGCAAGGTAACTTCGTCGTCGGTTGCATCCTCCTCCACCGCCTCTGTTGACCTCCTCGAGTGCCTGACTGGGGGTTGACAGTAGGTGGGATCTAGAACGTCATCATCAATTGTTGTGTTTGCACTCCCCTCCCCCTCAGACCGAGCCTCTTCTTGCCCTGACGGAATATTTAAGTTGTCATCCCAATCGGGTATCTGCGTCTCATCTTCATCAGTATGTTCCTCATTGTCTATAACCACAGGTGTTACAGTTTGTGACAAAGGGTCAACATTATGCTCAGAAACTTGGTCCTCACGGCCTGAATCTGAGTCACAAAGGTTCTGGGCATCACTGCAGACCATTTCCTGTTCTGTACTCACTGTAGCTTGGGAGCAGACCTCTGATTCCCAGGCTATAGTGTGACTGAACAGCTCTGCAGACTCAGCCATCTCAGTTCCACCATACTGTGCAGGGCTGATGGAGACTTCAGAGCTGGGAGAAAGCAAGTTTGATTGGGATGACAACTCAGAGGACTGGTGTTTTTTGGATGCGGTACTTGAAGTGGCAGAGAGGGCACTTGTTGGACCACTTGAGATCCATTCAAGCATTTTCCTTTTTTGCCCATCATCTACCTTTGTTCCTGTTGTTCGTGTCCGTAACAAAGGGAGCACATCGGATTGTCCACGGTAAGTAGTAGACATCTTACTTTTGCTGGTAGATGGTCTATCTTCAGCAGATGATAATGGAGCTTTGCCACCTTCCCCACGGACAAAACCTTTTTTGCCTTTTCCACCACGCCTCTTCCCCTTTCCACCAGCATCTGTCATTTTGCCACTCATGTTGATTGCGACAAGATTGTGGACTGAAAATGTGGTAGTAAAAATTGAGAGGTGGTGAAGATTGCAGTGGTGGTCTAGCTTTATTAACAGCAGAATAATAAAGAATAAATATCCCTGACAATGCAACTTAGTTATAATTAGTTGGAGTGTGCAACGCAGGCAGACGTGCTGCAAATGTCTTTGCACTAGTGGGACTATAGCAAAGTCCAATAGCCACGTATAGGATGCCACTAGGTACACTGAGTGTTTGCTAGTATAATGGCTTGGTTAGAATGAGTTGTAGTGTGCAACGCAGGCAGACGCGCTCTGCAAATGTCTTTGCACTAGTGGGACTATAGCAAAGTCCAATAGCCACGTATAGGATGCCACTAGGTACACTGAGTGTTTGCTAGTATAATGGCTTGGTTAGAATGAGTTGTAGTGTGCAACGCAGGCAGACGCGCTCTGCAAATGTCTTTGCACTAGTGGGACTATAGCAAAGTCCAATAGCCACGTATAGGATGCCACTAGGTACACTGAGTGTTTGCTAGTATAATGGCTTGGTTAGAATGAGTTGTAGTGTGCAACGCAGGCAGACGCGCTCTGCAAATGTCTTTGCACTAGTGGGACTATAGCAAAGTCCAATAGCCACGTATAGGATGCCACTAGGTACACTGAGTGTTTGCTAGTATAATGGCTTGGTTAGAATGAGTTGTAGTGTGCAACGCAGGCAGACGCGCTCTGCAAATGTCTTTGCACTAGTGGGACTATAGCAAAGTCCAATAGCCACGTATAGGATGCCACTAGGTACACTGAGTGTTTGCTAGTATAATGGCTTGGTTAGAATGAGTTGTAGTGTGCAACGCAGGCAGACGCGCTCTGCAAATGTCTTTGCACTAGTGGGACTATAGCAAAGTCCAATAGCCACGTATAGGATGCCACTAGGTACACTGAGTGTTTGCTAGTATAATGGCTTGGTTAGAATGAGTTGTAGTGTGCAACGCAGGCAGACGCGCTCTGCAAATGTCTTTGCACTAGTGGGACTATAGCAAAGTCCAATAGCCACGTATAGGATGCCACTAGGTACACTGAGTGTTTGCTAGTATAATGGCTTGGTTAGAATGAGTTGTAGTGTGCAACGCAGGCAGACGCGCTCTGCAAATGTCTTTGCACTAGTGGGACTATAGCAAAGTCCAATAGCCACGTATAGGATGCCACTAGGTACACTGAGTGTTTGCTAGTATAATGGCTTGGTTAGAATGAGTTGTAGTGTGCAATGCAGGCAGACGCGCTCTGCAAATGTCTTTGCACTAGTGGGACTATAGCAAAGTCCAATAGCCACGTATAGGATGCCACTAGGTACACTGAGTGTTTGCTAGTATAATGGCTTAGTTATCAGTTGGAGTGTGCAGAGGACAAGAGGGTACAGTGGCAGGATTGTGGTGCTCTGGGTAGAGGAATGGAAGACTGCCTTTCTATTCCCTCCTAATGGTGAAATGCAGGTAGGAAATCCCTGACCTGGGCTACACAGACGCTGTTGCTGTTTGCAGGACCTGTCACCTATGGCTCTCTGACCCTGCCGGTTGGAGCCCTTAAAAGGACTGCTATAAAGTGCTCTCCCTAAGCTGTCTAACGCTGTGTATGCAGCGCATACAGCTGTATCGGCTATAGGACTCAGGAAGACGGAGCTGCGACAGTGATGTCTGACACCAAAGACGCAGAAGGCAGATAATGGCGTCCGTGAAGAAAATGTCCGGTTTTATAATGCAGGGACATGTGACATGCAGATCCTATCACACATGCCGTTGCTTCTCTGGCTCAAAGTCCACTTAGCTGTGTGTGTGTCTGGGATTGGCTGACATGCTGGCCCGCCCCACAAGACGCGCGCGCTTAGGGAAGGAAGACAAGAAAAAAAAAAAAAAAAAATGGCGATCGCCATTATAGAAACAGCAGTGATCTGAAGGCGCTGTTCACGCACACTATACACTGAAATGTGATAATAGTTTGATTCACAGAGTGACTTACACTATTACAGCAGAAACCAAGCTATGATTTAGCTGTTTTTTGGCTGCTAGAACCGTTCTCGAACGTTTCTAGAACTACCGAGCTTTTGCAAAAAGCTCGAGTTCTAGTTCGATCTAGAACATGCCCCAAAATCACTCGAGCCGCGAACTGGAGAACCACGAACCACGAACCGCGCTCAACTCTAATGCTAATATAAATTAACCTTTACACAAACCAGAGGGACCTGTATGGAAAATGTGGCAACATTGAGCTGGATCTATATGGAAAAGGGGGCTGCGTGAGGTGGGATCTGTATGGAAAAGAAGCAGCCTGCAGGGTGGGCTCAGTATAAAAAAGGGGGTAGCATAAGATTGGATCAGTATGGAATACTAGACAGTCTGTGGCATGATATCTGTATGGAAAATCTGGCAGCACGGGGTGGGATCAGTATGGAAAAAAGAGCAGAATTGGGTGGAATCTGTATGGAGAAGAAAGCAACCTGTGGGGTGGGCTCAGTATAGCAAAGGGGGCAGCATAGGATTGGATTAGTATGGAAAAGTGGGCAGTCTGCAGGGTGGGATCAGTATGGAAAATGGGGCAGCCTGCTGGGTGGGATCAGTATAGAAAAAGGGACATCATGGTATGGGATCAGTATGGAAAAAAGGTCATCATGGGGTGAGATCAGTATAGAAAAGGGGGCAGCATGGGGTTGAGTTTTCTCTCCCATCTGAGTAGCGCCCCGTGACATCACTCCGAGGGCCCCAACGTTGCTGTGGCATCACAAGGTCATCATGATAAACTTTGGGTCAGGCAGCTGCAGCAAGCCTATTATACTGTGCCAGGAGCTTCTCTCAGTGCAGCACTAACAGGTATATGTCACGGGCGGAGGAGGGGACGCCGCACTCTTCCACTGCTCGGGTCCGGCTGCCGCTGCTGCCGCGGCCTGCTGCTGCTCGGTGGCTTGAGCGATGGGCCGGATCCCGGGGACTCTAGCGGCGCTCCTCGCCCGTGAGTGAAAGGGGATTGGTTGTGGGGATTGTTTATTGTCCGTGACGCCACCCACGGTTGTGGTGATTATGTGGACACCACCGCTGCTCTGGCTGGGGATCCCGGGAGTGGTGGTATGGAGCAGCCAGTTGTTGATTTGCCCCTCCGTGGGTAGGGGATTGGTGGTCCCGGGGTCCAGTGATGGGGTTGGGATGGTGGACAGGCGGGTATGGGGCCTGTGGAGGTGCAGGGGCGCAGGGGCAGCGCTGTGCCGCACGGCACGGAGGTACTCACTCAGCCAGTAAACACGACACAGTTCTCGGTAAACAAACGGCTGGTTGGACGGGTCCCTCGGTTGGTTGCGGTGCTGATGTCCCCTGCAGTTGACGGTGACGGTCTCTTCCCTGCACCTATGTGTAGTTGTTTGGTAGCGATGGGTTCCCACCGGTAACCCACTCCCCGAACTGGATATGTGCCGGAGGAGCTCCACTCTTGCCCGCAGGCGCTGGCCCTGGGAAACTGGTGCCTTGGCGGTGGCGGTGTCTCCCCTTAACGGTCGGACTGTTGCCTTCAATCGGGACTTAGTTGTTGGGAGGACAGACGTCCCCTTCACTGACGGATTTCGCAAGTTATGGCGACTCCTAGCCTTGCCGGGATCCGAAAGGCCCCTGCCCTGGTGCTGGCTGTTCTTCGTATACCCCTCTGGTACCGCCGGGTCACCACCCATCCACGGTCCTTTCGGCAACCTCCGAGCAGCCTCTCCTGCAGACGGTCACCGCCGTCTGCCAACCTTGCTGTCTCAGTCCGGGGCACACACCCGGACTAACTTCAGGCTTCTTGCTTTCACTTTCTCTGCCACTTCTCTCACTTTCCTCCTTTACCACTTCACTGTTTACTCCTTCACTTCCCTAGCTTAACTGCCTGGTTTTCCCGCCTCCAGAGCTGTGAACTCCTCGGTGGGTGGAGCCAACTGCCTGGCCCACCCCCTGGTGTGAACACCAGCCCCTGGAGGAAGGCAACAAGGATTTTAGTTTTGACCTTGTGTGTACCTGCAGGGAATGTGGGGTGCATGTGGTGTTGTGACCTGTGACCCCTGGCTTGCCCAGGGCGTCACATATACTATATTGCAATGTATTATATCAGCAATCAAAGTAATGGGCCTTACAGAGGAAAAGGATCTGCACAGCTGTAAACACATGAAAAGGGTAGCATATCTCAGAGTGGCCCTAGTAAGGGATCACAGTCACTAGTCTTGGTGCAGGGTTTACAACATAATATATTGACCCGTATGCAGGGCTGCCACTAGGAATTTCAGGGCCCCATACTGGCAAAATTATAGGGCCCCCCTGAGACTCCACCCAGGCTCCACCCCGGCTCCGCCTCCACCTCAAAAACCTTCCACAGTCCGCCACCACTTTTGGAAAACACATATATACATA
This sequence comes from Anomaloglossus baeobatrachus, assembly GCF_048569485.1. Classification (NCBI taxonomy): domain Eukaryota; kingdom Metazoa; phylum Chordata; class Amphibia; order Anura; family Aromobatidae; genus Anomaloglossus; species Anomaloglossus baeobatrachus. The sequence goes on along the minus strand of NC_134356.1, from coordinate 396,896,313 downwards.
TTATATTATATATATATAAAACTCACCCTTGAAGTTGTTCTAGAAAATGAGGTATTTCCCTCAGAAAAGTAATAATTCACCGTCTACATCACCTGCACCTCTCCATAATGCACCTTCTACATCGCCCCTCTCCATAACACATCACCTACACTGCCTCTTTCCATAATACACGCTCTACACCTCCCTGCTCAATAATACATGCTCTACACCGCCTCTCTCCATAACACCCTCTACACCACCCCACTCCATAACACCCTCTGCACCGCCCCGCTCCACAAAACCTTCTACACCGCCCCTCCACCACCCCCGGCGATCGTCCCGCTCCTGCCTTCGGCTCACCGAGCGATTATCTGTCTCCTTAGGATAGATCACCAATATCTCATTGGTCGGGGTCTGGCACCCCAGCCAATTGCCTGTTCTAAGTGGGGGCCAGAAGTGCTCCGTTCCGGATCTGCTCCGTCTTCTGATAGTGGCAGCAGCCGACTATTAAAATCAATGAGGCGAATGTGCAGTACCCGGCCGCGGACACCATCAGAGGACGGAGCAGATCCAGAAATAAGCATTTCTGGCCACCTGCACCAAGAGCAGCTGATCAGTTACTATTGCGCTCTCATAAGAAGCAATGCACAAGTGGGACCAAGGCCTAATGATGACACACAGTATAACAAATAAATATTTACATTAAGGTACCTTATAGATGACGTTGTCTCTAGTCATTTCTTTCTATTCTTCATCTTGTCCTGACGCAATGATGACTTTTCACATTCACATCTCGTCTCTGTAGATGTCCATCTTCTCCGGTCTTCTGCAGCACATCCCGACACAATGCCCCTAAAAATAGCAGAATGATTATAATACACCTATTTAAAAATATTTGCCCTACACTGTGCCCCAGAATAAATAACGGCCCCTCTCAGTGTTCTCTGCACAAAATATGACCCACACTGTCCCTCTTATGGTACATGCCCTCCACACTGCCCTCTCCTTTCCATACAGAGCATACTCTAGTCTTCACACTGTCCTCTCACACTGTGCCCCCTTATACTGCCCAGTCTTTATACTGTGCCCTCAATACACTCCCCCTCCTTGCTATGACATCACACTGTCCTCCCATTCTGCCACTTCTCCATACAACACTCGTCGACTACCCAGTCTCTATTCTGTGCCCCCTCACATTCTTCTCATCCCTTACTGTCTCCGCACTACCTCCTGTGTGTCCATAGACTTTTTCCCCTTACTCCCCATCCTGCCCATTTGCTCCTCATACCATGTCACTCTTTATTCTGTGTCCTCAAAATTTATTTCCAGTTCGCTCCACAAGCTCTCTCTCCCCATGCATCACCTCTCATCCTCTGTTCCCCCATGCATCACCCTTCATCCTCTCTCCCCCCATGCATCACCCCTCATCCTCTGTCTGCCCATGCATCACCCCTCATCCTCTCCCCTCATGCACCACCCCTCACCCTCTCTCCCCATGCATGACCCCTTATCCTCTCTCTCCCCATACTGTGTCCAAAGAAATTTCTCCCTCCCCATCCTCTCTTCCGACCATACTCTGTCCACAGATAGTATGGTGGAGAGAGGGTGGGGGAAGGACCTGTTTCCATAGATACCCCCTTCTCACCCCATACTGTTTCTCTTCCGTGTCTTCAGCTCCACTGGAGCACTTTTCAGCGTCCTCTGCCGCCTCCGTGCTGCGGCCCTGACTTCCGGAGTCAGCAGTGTGATCAGCTGACCTGAGGTCACATGATAGCCGTTGCTCTGACCCGGAAGTCAGCGCCAACGTTGATCAATTGTCCTCACGTCTGACTGACAAACACAAGGACAATTGAGCAGTGGGAGCCGCGCGGCGTAAGCTGCAGATTCTATGAGTGCGGCTGTCAGCGCACTGAGAGAATAACCGGCTCCCAATTCAGGGCGGCAACTGCAGCCCCTGGGGAGACTTTACACTGCCGCATTAGGCAGCGCGACAGCGCCCCCCTCACAGTTGCGCCCAGGGTATATGCAGCGCCAGCGCCCCCCCCTAGATACCAGGTATGCAGCGGCATACCCGGTATCTCCAGCACACATGGCTAATTTGCATGCGATGCGGCTTAGCCACGTGTATAGTGGCAAAAGAACACTGCCAGTTCCTCTGCTGCGGCTGTGACTAGGGGGGCACAGTGAAGAGGGGAGAGGGCCCGGCTAGCCCGGGGCTTAATAAAGCGAAGTAATTGTCCCTGGCTCAGCCGGACCCCGTCTCTTCACCGGCCCCCTACACCAGTCTCACTAGTAATGCCCTGATGGCGGCCCTGCCCATATGACCCTGTACCAGGAAGATGCAGATTCACCTTATCTGTTCAGCCTGTATACCGTACACAAGTAAAGTGCTGTCACCTGTAACCATGATGAATGTGCCTTTGCATCATACAGAAGTGTCCTTAAAGTACAATGACTGCTGAACTGTGTACCTGAGTTTATTGCCAAGTGAAGAAAACTCTGTTTTTACCAACTTGTCTGTTTTCTTCAACCTAGGGAAAAAAAAGTTCAGATCCTGGACAGAGTGTGCAGGCCTGAAGGTGAAGGTGTCAAGAGTAGTAACAACACCAAACACACACATACACACACATACAAACAAACACACAAACTGCAACATGCGCACAGCAAAAATGAAATCACATGGACTTTGGTGGGGATTGATATGCATACAGTTTTGGTACCAAAATTGCACCCAAAATGCGCGCAAAAATGTGGCAAAAAAATGCAGCTTGAGCACATAGTGTAAAAGAAACCTATCCACACACTTAATCACAATCCAACCTCTGCACCATGGCAAAGACCACAGAGCTGTCTAAGGATACCAGGAACAAAATTGTAGACCTGTACAAGGCTGGGATGGGCTACAAGGCAATAGCAAGCAGCTTGGTGAGAAGGCAACAACTGTTGGTGCAATAATTAGAAAATGAAAAAACACTAGATAACTGTTAATCTTACTCACTTTGGGGCTCCATGCAAGATCATGACTTGTGGGATAAGGATAATTCTGAGAAAGGTCAGGAATCAGCCCTGAACTACAAAAGAGGACCTGGTCAGTGTCCCAAAGAGAGCTGGGACCACAGTTTCAAAGATTATTGTTAATAACACACTACAACATCATGGATTAAAAATCCTGCAGGGCACGCAAGGTCCCCCTGCTCAAGCCAGCACATGTGCAGGCCAGATTGAAGATTGCCAAGGACCATCTGATGATCCAAAGGAGGCATAGAAGAAGCGTCATGTGGTTAGAGGAGAGACTAAAATAGAACTTTTTTGTATCAACTCCACTTGCCGTATTTGGAGGAAGAAGAAGGATAGCTGCAACCCCAAAAACATTGTTCCCACAGTAAAGTATTGAAGTGGAAACATCATACTTTCTGGGTGCTTTTCTGCAAAGGGGACAGGATGACTGCACTGTAATGAAAGGAGAATGGATGGAGCTATGTATCGTGAGATTATGGCAAACAACCTCCTTCCCTCAGTAACGGCATTGAAGATGACTCATGGATGGGTCTTCCAGCATGACAATGACTTGAAACACAAAGCTAGGGCAACTAAGGAGTGGCTCCTTAAAAAGCATTTCAAGGTTCTTGAGTGGCCTAGCCAGTCTCCAGACCTGAACCCAATGGAAAATCTTAGGAGGGAGCTGAAACTCAGTGTTGTCAACTTGGTCAAGAGCTACAGGAAACGTCTGACCCTCTGTATTTACAAACAAAGGTTTCTGTTCCAACTAGCAAATTTTCTATTGTATCAAATACCTATTTTATGCAATAAAATGCTAATTAATTATTTAATAATCATACATTGTGATTTTCTGGACGTTTTTTTAAATTTTGTCTATTACAGTTGAAGTCTACCTACTATAAAAATTACAGACCTCTTCATTCTTTGTAGATAGATAGATATGATAGATAGATAGAGGGATAGATAGATAGATAGATAGATAGATAGATAGATAGAGGGATAGATAGATAGATAGATAGATATAGGTTTGTGCTTACGAGTGCATGTATCAATATAAACATCAATAATTTTTTTTTTCCATTAATAAAAATAAATACATCAGTTAATATATCAGGTTAAATGCCATATAAATTTTGTAAGACAGATTAAAACTGTTTATAAACTGTACAATGATGGATTTCTGGTTAAGCAAATATCCTGAGCCATTAGTCATATGATAAGGAAATACATCATAGAGAAGTCAATTCCCATTATGCTATATCATTGTAATAGGACAATCTGCCCTGAGATCTTTTGGGCACTCCCATACTAATGGACCTAAATTAAACATATTTGATTTTCTACACCACTGAGCACTGCATACACTGTCAGACACATTATCTAATTATCAAGTAGATGAAATTCCTATAATACACAGCTTTAAAACAATTTTGTGTTTGAGATGCTTCAAATATGTAAATGCATGTGATAAATCGTTGCATGCTTACTGAAGCAATGAATGTAACATGAAATATGCCTGTGATATTTATGACTAGGGGTTAGAATTAAGCACGCTACAATGGGACATTTAATCAAGCAGCATCCTTAAACACTGCCCAATCAGAACTGACATAAAAGGTTACCATGATCATTTCCCCTTATATTATTAATAGTAGAATAAATTAATAAATACAACTATAAATGCTAATAAAATAAGATTGAAGTTTTTTTAATATTTTAAGTTTTGTCAGTTGTCATTTGGAATAAAAAACATAAAAAAGCAAGTTGTTGTGCTTGTCCTATTAAAAAAAACATGCTTTTTTAAGAAATTAGGGGCCTTTCTTGCCTGAGAATGAGCCAGAAAGTCAAACTTATGTCAGCTATGGTCTGGTTTAGGAGCAATAATACATTTCCCCCCATGGAGTTTTAATGATAGAAAACACTGCATAGTCTAGTCTGTCCTGATATTGCTTAACTTTTTGTCCTTTATAATACATTCATGTTTTATCCCAGGTAGAGGCCGCTGATTGGCTGCAGTGATCAGGTGACATTGTTTATGTCAGGAGACCAGTTGGGGGCACAGAGCTGGGAATGGAGGAGTGAGGGTGTCAGTTCAGAATGTAAGTATAGCCATTTTTTATTATTATTAATGCATTGTAGGGCCACTTAAATGGGGTTTTCCAGTAATGAACAACCCCTTTTAAATCAATACTAAGTTTTGTACTCCAAAATTTGTGTACGCCATGATTTGACCTGTTACATAGAATTATAGATATACATTGTATGTTAGTGGCTACATTGAGTTTCATAGTTCTGACATGCCTGGGGGCTCTCGGAACCAGGCAGGTTCTGTTCTGGGAGGATATCACGGCGGAAGGGCCTGACTCCGTGACCCTGGCGGTGTCATTTACAAATTGAGTGAGGGATATTTACAGGGGATAATGATCTGTGATCTCACTTGTGGTCTTCGGCCAGGTATGGCTGACACTGCTTGGACGGGACCGCTGGGGCAGTTGGTAACACAGCTGAGATGGTACAGCTCACCACAGGGGGTTAGGGTTAGGGTTAGGGTTAGGGTTAGGCAGTGGTTTTACCCAGTGAGATGTTTGAATAGCGCAGGGGTTGGTGGCACAGGCAATGAGTCCAGGACACAGCAGGATGCAGTCACAAGCTCTTTTACTCACAGTTCTCAGTTCCAGATTAACACTGCCGGCCAGTCAAATTCTGCCCTTGGAATGCTGAGTCCTGCGGTGATGGAAGCAAGCTGATCCCCAGGTAATTCGGAGGCACAAGACCGATGCACCTTTCTGTGTCCCTTTCCTGATTGTCTTCCTACTCTGGCTTTGCCCTGCTGCCCTGCATCTCACACACAGTGCCCTGATCTAGCGTCCGCGGACCCTGTTTTGGGTCTGCCTAATCCCCTGGCCCTCTGTGGTCATCTTTTCAGTGGATTTGCTTGTGGTTGTGGCTTTGGCACTTGAAGTTACCTAAATCTCCAGTTTTGCTAGCTGAGCCTTGTAGTTCTCCACTAGTCTAGGGGCCGGACCCCTTTGCAGCCAAGTCCCTCCACACCGGTCTGGATCTTTCACTTCCCCTGGCTCAAGGACCCCTGCTTCCTTTTCTTTCCACCTGGCCCTTGGACAAGCTCCTCCGGCTCCAGTCCCAAGACCTCTCCCCTCCACTTCCTACTTCGTTCTCCGACTAACTTGTTCTTTTTAGTTTCACTTTCCTTCTACACACTCTGTTCTAAGTGTCCACCCACTAACTAACCCCACCTCCAGACTGGCTCCAGGAACTGTGCTCTCCCTAACGAGCAACTTGCCCTGACCACGTCCTGATTGAGGGTAGCTATACTAAGATTGTGAGTGTGTGTTTGTGTGTGTGTGTGTGTATCTGTATGTGTGTGTATGTGTGTATGTGTGACAGTCTGTGTGCTCCTTCTTACCAGGGAATGGGATATCACACATCTGGCTGAGGTGTAGTAACTCTGTGGCAACTGGACCCTCAGGGGTGCCACAGTTCCAATATGTTTCAGGTTGAAACCTCCATTTTCTATTTTCAATTTTAGACCCCCTGATATTCAATTTAGAATATTTTAATTTCAATCTTTTCTTTGTATTCTTCCCAGTAAGAAAGGCCAATCTTTGTCCAATATTCCTTTTTTTTACTCTAATTCCTGTGCTTTATAATTACCTTTGTACAGACTTACTGATATGTTACTGTGGAGTGTGTGAAAACCTTACTCTTATGCTGACCTTGTAGTTTACCCTCCAGATCCTATGGGATCTATCCTGCTTCAGTTCTATTGCTTTTGGTAGAACATGCACAGTGCAGTATCTCTGAATTGCCCTCCTGTGCCTGCACCATGGACATAGATGTATTCTAAGTTTAGAATACACGTTATATTTCTGAACATTGTATAACTCTGTACACTTTAGGTCAGCCACCAAATGTGCAAGTTCTCCCACTTAAAAAGATGAGAGAGACCTGTAATTGACACTCGTACGTAGACCACAACTATGAGAGAGAAAATGAGAAAACAAATCCAGAAAATCCCCTTGTCTGATTTGGCAAGATTTTTTTTTGCAAATTATGGTGTAAGGAAAATAAGTATTTAGTCAATAACAAAAGTTAATCTCAATATTTTCTTATATATCCTTTGTTGGCAATGACAGAGGTCAAATGTTTTCTGTAAGTCTTCATAAGGTTGGCACACACTGTTGGCGGTATGTTGGCCCATTTCTTCATGCAGATCTCCTCTAGAGCAATGATGTTTTGGGCCTGTCACTGGGCAACACGGACCTTCAACTCCCTCCAAAGGTTTTCAATGGGGTTGAGATCTGGACACTGGCTAGGCCACTCCAAGACCTTCATATGCTTCTTACAAAGCCACTGTCATGGTTTTGTCTCTCCTGCCACATGGCTAGGGGGTAAAGCCTTTCTCTGGGCCTCATTTCTGGTGCCTGGACCCTTTTAATTGGATCATCTCTGGTGAACCGACGCCGGCTATAAGCTAAGCTCTGCTGTGATTGCTGATCCCTGTAAGTGTTTGATAGTGATCCGTTTCCCCTGTGCTCCTGTCCTCTGTCTGTGTCTCATTCCCTTGATCTCTGTCTGCCTCCCCTGACATACCTTCGTTCCTTCCTGCCCGCTTCTTGTCCTCTCCCTCTCCTATCTCCCCTCCTTGGTTGCTTTCTCTGGTAATGATCTTGGACTGACCCCGACCTTTCTCCTGTGCATCCCTCTGGTTTGTTACTGCTTCTCCTGTGTTCGACCCGGCCTGTCTGACCATCCTCCACACACCTCGTGGTATCTGCTCCCCCTGCTGGTGCTCTAAGGTATTACATCAGCCCACACTGTGCTTCAGCTCCCCGGCTGATTTTTGCACAGTACTGGTTCTATCCATCAGGACTCCAGCTCCCCCTGCTGAAGTCCTGACAGCCACTCCTTTGTTGCCCTGGTGGTGTCCTTGGATCATTATCATGCTGAAAGACCCAGCCACTTTGCATCTTCAATGCCCTTGTTAATGGAAGGAGGTTTGCATTCAAAATCTCACGATACATAGCCCCGTTTATTCTTTTAAGTACATGGATCAGTCGTCCTGGTCCCTTTGCAGTGTAACAACCTCAAAGCATGCCCATGCTTCACAGTAGGTATGGTGTTCTTTGGATGCAACTCAGCATTCTGTCTCTTCACAACATGACAAGTTGTGTTTTATATCAAACACTTCTACTTTGGTTTCATAATAATAATAATAATCTAAATGCTCTCTAGCAAACTTCATACGGGCCTGTACATGTACTGGCGTAAGCAGGGGAACACATATTTGCGCAGCAGGATCTGAGTCCCTGGCGGCATAGTGTGTTACTGATCATAGCCTTTGTTACGGTGGTCCCAGTTCTATGCAGGTCATTCACACAGTCCCCCCATGTGGATCTGGGATTTTTGCTCACCATTCTTGTGATCATTTTGACCTCATGGGTGAGATCTTGCATGGAGCCCCAGATCAAGGGAGATTATCAGTTGTCTTGTATGTCTTCCATTTTTTTATTATTGCTCTCACAGTTGATTTCATCACACCAAGCTGCTTACCTATTGCAGATTCAGTCTTCCCAGCCTGGTGCAGGGCTACAATTTTGTTTCTGGTGTTCTTCGACAGCTCTTTGGTTTTCACCATAGTGGAGTTTGGAGTGTGACTGTTTGAGGTTGTGGACAGGTGTCTTTTATACTGATAACCAGTACAAACAGTCACCATTACTACAGCTAATGAGTGGAAGACAGAGGACCCTCTTAAAGAAAAAGTTACAGTCTGTGAGAGCCAGAAATCTTGCATGTTTTTAGATGACTAAATACTTATTTTCCATTATAATTTGCAAAAACATCTTGCCAAATTATACAAGGTGTTTTTCTGGATTTGTTTTCTCATTTTGTCTTTAATAGTTGTGGTCTACCTATGATGTCAATTAGAGGCCGCTCTCATCTTTTTAAGTGGGAGAACGTCCACAATTGGTGGCTGACTAAATACTTTTTTTCCCCACTGTATATATGTTTTATTAGTCTTCCCTATGTGTCTGATTTTTCAATTTGTTTTTGTTTAATTTTTTATTTTTTGTGATGTTCACATGCACATATTTTGTTCACCCATGCAGTACTATATTTGCCTTCAACCTCTTGCGAGAAAGCTGTATGCAAGGGTCCTGGCTATGTTTCATTTCGGGTATATCACACTTGCATATGCGCTGTCTTTCACCAGCACTCGCATTTATTAGAATATGCCCCTCATCAGCAGTATTTTCTGGAATTCATAAATTATTACCTGTAACATCAATAGAATGTTGGGTTCGCTGAATGTTATATAGGCACATGTTTTCTATTCTGCATGGGGTGACCCTACAAGCATTTAATACATTTATTGATAGGTTTTGCTGGCACATGTGCATTTAATTAGAAAGTCAATTCTTAAGTATAACACCATGATGGCTATTGTACGCGTGATATGGTACATCAGTTCTTGTGCATATTGCCATTGACGTTAGAGGGTTTCACTTCCAGTTTGCAGTATATCGCAAACTAGTGAATGCGCATAATGTGAGTGACTTTTGAGGGTTTTATTTCCTGCTCATGTTTATCATGTACATGGTACCCATCCTGTATGACTGCCATGATTGTATTCACTTCACGCTGCTAATACCGCCGGCATGATTACATTACTCATCACAGTTGGTAACATAGTTCATTAATTACCTATCCACTAGTGATGGGCGGATCCGGACTGTAAAAGTCTGGATCCATGCGGTTTCAAAAGAATTCAATCACCGACCCCAGGCCTGATGTTCTCGGGGAACTTCGAGTAACAATCCGGATCCCACAACTTTGGTAAGGACAGAGAAGATTTGCCTTTTGGGAGTCTGGCACGCATGGCAGACTTCATGTCCCGCTTTCTTTCCCCTTTCCCGGGACCCTTATACGCATTTTGGACAACACTGATTATGGGTTGTGCACCCTTCTTGACCCATGCTACAAGGAGAATTTTACATCTTTCCTTCCTTCGATGCACAGGGCTATAAAAATGGTGCAATACCTGAAGGCTATAGTTGAAGAATTGGTAAAAAAATTTCTCTCAGACAACACTGGTGGCAGAGGTTAGAGTTCCTTGGACAACCTAGTAGAGTAGAGATAAAAAAGACACAAAGCAGGACCAACAGAGGCAGGAAAAACACTATCAAAAGTCTGGGATAGTTTCATTAGACCATTGAAGCGTCCAGACTCTGATCTGCAGGGTACTCACTGACAATGAGGGAAAAGTTTATGAAGATGGTAAAAAATTCCCTAGCCAACCGTACCATTGTCCTCTGTGATTGTGTAGCGCCCCTCGGGGCAGGAATTTAACCTACTCGTTGCTGGATCAGGGATGCAGATCCCCTGCGTCATCACGGGGTGGCCTGGCCCAGTTTTGTTGCCCTGAGGTGTACAGAAAGGAGGATTGGAGGATGGTAGGGAGGATGGAGGTGGTAGTTGGAGGTTAGGAAAGTCTATTAGATGATTGTGATGCCACCTGTGTTACGCGGCTCGGGATGGGGGCCGCCGCTGTGAGTGCTGCTCTCCATAGCTGATGGTGAAGGTCGCAGCCGGGATGTTGTCACACCCCACAGGTGGAGCGGGATTACCCTGGGGAGGATGATGGAAGAAGACGGGGGTAGTGGTAGTCCCCGTTGGCGCCAAAGCGCTGGGCAACGGCAACAGTAAAGGGGAGGCAGAGACAGGGGCTGTGGTTCCAGGTCTTTTTACTCACAGGTAGTTCAAGCACTGCCCCAGAGTACCGATCTCCGCCATGATGGGCTCCAGCCAATCCCGGATCCGTGGAAGAGCAAGTCCGGTGTGTGTGTCAGCCTGTGAGCTATCTCCTCCTTTGATGCGCTAAGTATTGGACCCCCATGGCGTGAAGCACTTGGGGATCCCAGTGTCAGTAAAGTGTCCCGATCTATATGCTGATAGCACGGTTTCGTTAGAGGCCGGTCCTCAACCCCGCATCCTATATGCTATTTGTCTGCAGACTCGTTGGGAGGGGTCCGGTTACTGTTCTAGCCGTTCCCTGCAACCCTTGCAGAGCTGGTCGACAACGTGAAGTATATCTACCCTAAGATTTTGTATCCCGACAGAGCCTGTCCTGTGGAAGCAGCCGCCTGCTTCTCCCCAGTGACCGTGTTGAATGCTCTGGCTCACAGAGCTACTTGCGGCATGTCTGCTCTGCTCTGTGTCTGAAGTTGTTCTCTCCTTGTTGTAGTTGTGTTGTGTATTCTGAGCTGCTGCCCCCAGTCGCTGCCACCAGCTGGTTCACTAGTCTCACTAGGTCAAGCTGCTCTTCCTACTCTGTGCTCCTGACTCCCCCTGGTGGTTGCTTCTCCCTGACCCTGAGTCCCCAGTTCCAGTGGATCGGGGAGCCCTGGGGCAGTGGCATCTTGCAAACCCACTGCTGTAGTGACCCCCTACTATGATCCGACCCTGTCCCGGTCCCCATTGGGGAGGGTAACCCAGTGTTTCTGCATGTGTGTAAGTGGAAACCGACCACTTCCCTGGACCGGGGACAAGTACTACACCCTAATAGATGGGCAGTGCCCTGTGGCGTCCGAAGTCTCAGGTGTGCCACAATTGCTTTGTGTCATACACCTATTGGGAATCCAAGCTGGAACTGTTCCTCTACACCTTTTGAGGTGCTGGCCTGCCTCTTGCTACCGTTTTTCCTGAGCCAGTTTTTAGTTCCACAGGAAGCATAATTAACAATAGGCACATCTGCCTGTGAACTGAAAATGCTAACAGGCTAACTTATTAAAATGAATATAGTGTGGATTGGCACAGACTTCTCAACCCCACCAGATGAAAGCAGCTAAACCTAAAGGCAATTGTAATGTTCCTTTTATTCCTATGCATCGCTTTCCACCCACACAAGGGTACACAATACTTGTTTTCTTCTTTTTTGTGTCCTCCTGTACCATATCACCAGGGTCATGATGTGCCCCTCGCTCTTAATTTTTCCAGGGTGTGTATGATGCCCTAATACATAATTTTTAAAGGCCTAACTCAAATAATCTCATATATGAGGGGCATTCATTAAAGATTTCCCCTGAACCATTTCTATTTATCGCAGGACACTGAAACTCCACATGTGTAATGATATGTCTCTATAGATTATGTGCCAATTTGCAACTCTGAATTAATAAGTCTTTCTTTTATAGGTATTGAAGTGTGTGAGGTGTGATAATGGACCTAGTGGTGTGCATAATTTTTAGGTCAACAAAGAGATTTAACTATAAAAAGTCAAAAATTGTTAAAAATCTTACAGACAGAAGCAGTTTTTTTGAAAATAATCAACAATTGCAAAAAAACATATTGCGGAAAAAAAACATTAAATGTCAAATATTTTGAAAGAATCAAACGTAAAGCAACCAGGAGCCCATTATGCTTCAGTGCTGTCAATTTCCAGAACGCCAACCTCTCTAGAGTAGTCAGACGCTGTTCAATGTTCAGAAACATGGTGAAGGTGAGCAAGGCTAAAATCCAACCCCCACTGAACAAGACTCAGAGTTAAAACGTCAAAGCTGGGCCAAGAAATATATGAACTCAGATTTTTTAAAGCTTTTATGGACTGATGGGATGAGAACGACACTTGACAGACCAAATGGATGGGCTTCTGGCTGGATCAGTAATGACCGCAGAGCTCCGTTTTGGCTCACACAATAGCAGAGTGAACATGGGGTACTGCTATGGGCTGGTATTATTAATGATGAGATAGATGGATCTTTTCAGGGTGAGGATGGACTTAAAATCAACATCCAAAACAACTATCAATTTGTAGAAGACACTTTCTTCAAGAAGTAGTACAGCAAAAAGTCTGACAGAACCACATCTGTCCTTCTTACAACCTACTGCAAGGTGGCCGATGGACACAAAGAATGACGCATCCCCATGTTGTTGCACTGTTAATGTTACTGTCAGAGATTGACAGTGATATTTAACAGGTTAAAAGGGCACATAGAATGATGCATAGATTGATAACAGAACCGATGGACACATTGAATGACCACTCCCATGCCGATGCGTTACTAATGTCGATGTCAGAGATTGAGAGTGGCATTTAGCAAGTCGCAATCTGAGACCCACTTTTTCTGCAGCTATCAACAGCAGATCTTATCTATGAGACACAGCCAGTATCTGCTAGGAATGGGCCGGGTTTATCCTGTAAGGCTGCTCCATACACCTGCTCCTAACTTATACCGTACAAGTAAGGCAGAAGTATGGAAGGGTTTAAAGTGAAAATGTGAAAAAAGAGGATTATAGTTACTTAAATCATTCACTGAGACCACATATGCTAATCAATACAGTCATTAGCAGTAATAGAACAAGCACAAAAACTGTGCATTAATCATTGACACGTATATGTATTTATGTACTAGAGTGTTCCATTTATGTTTTTAGAGCTACTGTCGTATGTTTTCATGTTGAAATATTTTGTTTTATTATACTTTTAAATATATTCTAAGTTGAATTATTCTTCACAGCTGTAAACCTATTGCTATATGCCACTTTCCATTATTGTTATTATCATAATAATAATAATAAGAAGAAGAATATTGTACACACATTTTATCATTTCTATTTTCTACTTATTATGAACATAGACACTTCATCTTAGGCCTTGCTCTCTTTAGTGTATGACATCCGATGCGAGAGCTGCAAGCTTGAGCCAAGTGTCATTCTACTGTGATCCGATCCTGTGATCGAGGAGAGAAGATTAATTGCTCCATCTTCTCCACAACCTGTCTGTGCGTATATCACACTGCACTCTGATGTTAGTGCGCTCAATCTCCGAAAAAGCTTTTAGTATACTGCACCAGATCATGTGTAGTTAATCTATAAAAGTTCTATTTGGCCTCTGTGCACCAGTTTCTCTGACTTTAATTTAAAAAGTTGTGTGTGGAGATTGTGTACCAGGTTTTGTCAGCTCAATGTCTGAAAAAGCTTTCCGTGCACTGCACATGCCCTGTGTGGCTAATTTATAAACAGCTCTGTTTGGCCACTGTGCACCAATTTATGTGAACTTAATCTCCAAAAAAAGATCATTTACTCCACTGCACCAGGCTCTGTCTGGGCAGTCAGAAAAAAAGGTCTATTTAGGTACTTTTTAAAAAAAGGTCTGTGGGGGAAATCAGCATACAGGCAGTGTCTCTTTCTGTTTGCAAGACATCTAATAATCTGCACATTTTGGGGGGTCAAAGAGTGATGAGAACATCAAAAAGAGAAAGTGTCCATGTTGGTGCTGCTAGTTGTGAAGCTGCTTCAGGTTGAAGATGTGGTAGATCTGTAGCTGCTATAGGCCAAAGTGAAAAATCTTTCTCTGGTGCAGGCAAGCCACAAACCATTCATCATCATTTTGTAGGTCCAAACACCACTGTATGAATGTCAAAGCCAGAAGATGTTTAGGCGGTTTTATATTATATGACTAACAGTGCCTCCAGTTTCTTCACATAAGCTTCCTGTGGCCATTTTTCTTCCACCTCACCCCCTTCACATGCACCCAATCAGTGTGAGCCACAAGTCATGCAGCACTCACTTGTGCTTTTTGATGACTCGGCTGACTTGGTTCCCATGGCTCATCCACCTGACCCTACAACAGAGGTGCAAGAGACCGAGTGCACTGATGCCCAACCACTTCTTGTGTTGAAGGATGAGTCGGATGAGTCTGTGGGGAAATATGCAGACATTCAGAGGGGTAATGTGTGCATGAGAGGGAGATATTTCACAGAGGAGCAGTGTGGATGGAAATATTTTGGAGAGGATCAGTGGGGGGACATTATAGAGAAAAGCAGTGTGATGGAAATATTATGGAGGGGGGCAGTGTGGGGGAACATTATAGAGAAAGGCATTGTGCAGGGGACATTATGGAGAGAGGCAATATGTGGGAGACATTATGGAGAGGGACAGTGTGTAGGGGATATTATGTAGAGGGGTAGAGTGGGGGGATAATATGGAGAGGGGCAGTATGTAAGGGACATTATGGAGGGGGCAGCATGGGGGAATATTATGGAGAGAGGCAGTCAGGGGGAATATTATATAGGGAAACAGCATGGAGGTTATGTTATTGAGAATGGTAGTATGAGGGATATGTCGAAGAGAGGCATCATAGGGGAAAATTTATGGAGAGAAGAAGTGTAGGGAGAATATTATGGAGTGGGGCAGTGTGGGGGGGATATTTTGGTGAAGGTCAATGTTTTTGTGGGTGGAGATATTTTGTGAAGAAAGGACAGCAACTATTTATTCAGGGGCGCAGCATGGGAGATCTTTATATTTATGGGGCTGTATACTGATACTTACATTTTTAAATCCACCATATTGGGATATTCTGCTGAAGACCAGAGAATACAGAGATCTTCAGAGACGAGCTGTGGGCAAGATATATCATTGTGTAATCTGTGCTTCATGGAGACAAAAGGGATTGGAACGATTCCAATCAGAGAAGATGTCATCTGCGAGAGGCTGCTGATAAGTCTTTGGCTTTACCCAGAAAAAAAATGAGATAGAATGATGAAACTTTACATTTATTCCACAAACTCTCTACTGATGTCAACACACTTCCTACATCGTTATTCCAAGTTCTGTAAGCCTAGCAAAAAGAAGGATTTTGGTTGTGCCTCAAACCAGGCATCTGTAGCAACCATAGCATCAGACATTGTGTGAAATGTGGTACCCTTGAGGTGTTTCTTCAGATTTGGAAACAGATGATAGTCAGAGGGACCTAGATCTGGTGAATAAGGTGGGTGGTCAACCAGCTGGAAGCCCAGCTCTGCCAGTTTTGCCATTGTTGCTTGTGCAGTGTGAGCGGAGGCCTTGTCTTGCAGGAACAAGATTCCTTTGGACAGCATGCCATACCTTTTGGCCTTCAGAGCTGCCTTCAATTGGTTTAAAAGGCCAATGTAATACCTTGCATTGATGGTGGAACCCTTTGAAGGTAGTCCACTAGCAGCACGCCTACAGAAGACAGACGCTATCACCTTAGAGGCTGATTTTTGCACCCTGAACTTCTTTGGATGAGAAGAACCACTGTGCCTCCACTCTTTTGACTACTCTTTGTTTTCAGGGTCATACAAATAAATCTAGGTCTCATGCATAGTAATTAGTCGATCCAGGAAGTTCTTATCAGTCGGTAAACACTGACAAATGGACCTGGAAGGTTTCACTCACATGATCTTCTGATCTGTTGTCAAACATTTGGGGACCTACTTTGCAGATAGCTTCTTCATATCCAAATATTAATGGATAATGACACAAATATGTTCACGGGAAATCTACATGATGTCTGCTATTGCTTTAACTGAAATTTGACGATTCTCCAGTATGAGGTTGTGCACAGCATTGACGATCTCTGGAACAACAACCACTCTTGGTCATTCAGGATGTTGCTCATCATTGGTGGTGAAGTGGCCCGTTTGATGTAAATGTAAGTGGATGTAAATGTTTATTTGTGATACTGTCTGTGTATTATCAGTACTGTGGTTCCTGTATGGTTCACAGTCTGATAACTACTGAAAAAAACAACTGCCAGAATCTCCTTCCCATTTTTAAGGACAATCTAGGAGTTGTAGGTTCATGCAATACAATTGTACATGGGGCTAAACTTGGTGACTTATTCATGTACTGATGGTGGTTCTGATACTACTTTCGTGTGCTCATTATGGTTATGGTGCTGCATTCATGTGCTGATGTTGCTACTGGTGCTGCATTCATGTGCTGATGGTATTTCTGGTACTGCATTCATGTGTTGATGTTGGTTCTGACCTTGTACACATTTTGCAATCCAAAACACGCTTCATGGCTATATGAAGATTTTAAAATTCTCAAAACTTTATTTTGAGATTATGAGGAGAATTTGGTGAGATTTCTGCTCAGTTGCTCAATTTCTGCTCCAAAAACAGTATAACTTAGCATATGTTTACACATTTTTGGAGCAGAAACTGAACAAAATCTCTCCACATCCTCCTCAAATATTCAAAACTTGGTTCTTGTGATATATTATTGTACTGATGGTGGTTCTGGTGATGTATTCAATGTAAATAACCCTTACAATAGGCTGACTGCTTACATCCTCATGATGTCTGATGCATCCTTTTTGTTTTAAAAAAAAAATACATACTGTTGTTACATCTGTTGTCTATAATTGTTTGCATCTCTGGCAGCACATCAACAGTGCTTCACCAATCAGTTGGCTACTGGGCTCCTTGATTGTTTGCAGCGCTGATGTGACACCAGCGTTGCAGACAATAGCAGACCTGATGAGATTGAAAAAAAAACATAGTTTGTTTTTCAAACAAACAATCCAGGAAATGCATTTCCAAAAATCCTTTTAAAGGAATGTGCAAACAACAACCTTTAAAATCAAGCAAAATGGGCAAGTTTTTGAAGCAGAATATGCTGAAAACCATGGTGTTTTTTTTCAACAAATTTCTGTGTAGTCGTTTCCTGGGCATTTTTTCTATGGTTTTGGCCACCTTTGATTTTTTGAGTGTTTTACTATTGCTTTTGTCACAGCTTTTGCTGCGCATTTTAGAAAAAGAGATGATAAAATGCAACAAAATACATCCTGGCATCTTCAACGCCTTTCTATTGACCTGCATTGTAAAGTATAGAGTGCCTTCCAAGTGAAAAACAACAGAAGAAAGGACCAATCACTTCTTTTAACCACTTGGTGGTTTTAGATGGTTAAAAGATGCTCTAAAGCCTGAACATGTGCATAGCAAGTTTTTTTATATATATATATATATATATATATATATATATATATATATATATATATATATATACATATATATGTTCATTCATTTGAGTATATTTCATATTTGTTACCATGGTGGGATCTGCTCCCAAAAATGTCATTTGCACATATCCTATGTGCTAGGCTTACAGAACTTGGAATAACGATGGAAGAAGTGTGCTGACATCAGTAGAGAGTATGTGGAATAAATGTAGTTTCATCATTCTATCTCATTTCTTTCTGGGTAAAGCCAAAGACTTATCAGCAGCCTCTCGCAGATGACATCTTCTCTGATTGGAATTGTTCCAATCACTTTTGTCTCCATGAAGCACAGATTCCACAATGATATATCTTGCCCACAGCTCGTCTCTGAAGATCTCTGTATTCTCTGGTCTTCAGCAGAATATCCCAATATGGTGGATTTAAAAATGTAAATATCAGTATACAGCCCCATAAATATAAAGATCTCCCATGCTGCGCCCCTGAATAAATAATTGCTGTCTTGGCCACCAGAACCCTATTTAGCATTTATACATTGTGATTCATGGTCCCCCTTCATTTTTGATCTATACACACCTTCACAGGTTCATTGCAGGCTGTGTCAATTCATAGTCATGTGATCTACCCCTTACCGCTTCACATATCCATTTAGATTACCAACCCCATTACAGGTTTCGATTGATATATTCTTGTGAACCAAAACCTCATTTCTATTGTCAGTCCATCTGGTGGTCCGATTTTGACAAAGGCCAGGGGCCGAAACGTCATATATATTTTTTTCGGACTCTGTTACAACAATTATTGAAGAAAAATAAAACAAGAACATATCTGTTTTTCTTTGGTTTTCTTATTGGGGTGTTTTATGAGTGCCGGAGTACTTCTCCACTTATTTCGTCACACCAAGCTGCTTGTGTGACGCCCTGGCAAAACCAGGTAGTCAGTTAGGCCCCTGCACAACACCGTTCCCTCACTAGGAAACACATAGCCAACCAAAAACCCTAGGCACCCCCCGCTTAGGGTAAGATAGACACACCAGTGGGCGTGACCAGGTGGTTGAGACACGCCCACCCAGTGGTCCAGACAGCCCACGGCGGGAAAACAAGTCAGTCTAGTCGGAAGTTCAGTTGGGAGAGAGTGTGGGCTGGAGCTAAGGGTAGCTCCAGCAGAAAGTTCAAGTTGAACGGTACCAGGGTAGGAGCCCTGGTGCCACTGGCTAGTAGGCAGACGGTGGTCTCCATCAGCAGGAGACAGGAATACGGCTCGGCAGAACCGAGGTGGACAGGGTTGTAGCCCGCCGGTACCAACATGGGGAACCGACCCGGAAACCGTAGCACAAAGGGGGGTACTCGGACCCTGAAGCCAGAAACCGGAACAAAGCGGACTGGTTAATTAACCGATTGAAGCCAGGACTAGAGGTCCTGTCCCACCCAAAGCCCCTCATAGAAGACAACAGCCCACTGATTAGGGATAAGCGGTCACCGCCAGGGCCCATAGATCCCACTGGCCAGCGTCTGCGGGCACGGCTCCTTAGGCCACATCCAGCCGGGAGCGGACTCCTGAGTTTCACACTAGGAAAGTCCACCTTACACAAAGCAGTGCAGAAAAAGGATAGAGACCACCAGCCGAGTGGGGGACCTGAACGCAACCGGCTGCGGCACTGGCCACCATCATCTTGGTTTACCAGAGACTTGTGTGTGTTTTACTAACAGTGAGTACACCAGCACCCCACCGCGGTAGCCATCCCCTGCACCAAGGCACCAGGTCCCGGGGCCACCATCCCTACCCACGGAGGGGTTAACAACTTGCTGCACAACATCTCCCCCGGGTGCCCCATAACAGCAGCAGTGGTGTCCCACCTCACCACACACCGTGGGTGGCGTGACGAACTTACTACAGCCTAGCCCGTACATCTACATCCCCCCCATTTACTCGGCATGTCCGCGAGACCCCCGGGTCCGGAGACCCTCGAGCCACCTCCCCTGAAGGCCTGGACCCGAGCAGTGCCGGCTGCTGGCACGGGGGCGGCACACCCCGAAACTTGGCGTCACGAACAGGATACTTCCCATCCACTTACCTTGTGGAAGTGCGCCTTGTATTGGACAGTCAGCGGTGATCCGTTGCCAAATTTTCAGAATTCGCCATTTTGCCGCCATTTTTGGGCGCGAAAACTACAGCCCAGCATCTTCTTCCCCACGAAAAGGTCGCGATAGCCAAAGCCCCGCCCCCTGGGAACGCGGCCAGAAAGCGATCCGGATGTCGCAAAACGAAACTAATAAGCCGCAGAAAGAAATGCCGGCAAAAGACCAAGGGGGGTGAAGATTCTGAAGCATGTGACCGAGCAGATAAAGGGCAGGGACTCCAGGACCCTGCCACCCCTCTTGTTCTTGGACACCATCAGAGCAACATGGCCGACCCGTCTGACAAGCCCGGAGTGCAGGAGCCCGTGCCCAGAACAGCGGCCTGGGTAGAAGCCCAGACGGAGTGCATGTGCCGCCGGATCCAGGCGGAGTTGGCTGCAGCCGTTCAGGCTCGTGAAGAGAAGGCAACCTTGGAGGAGCGGGTAAGCGACCCACGCCCCCATGTCCCTCAGGGACCAGATGACCAGGCTGAGGGGCCCAGCCTGCCCTTGCCTGCCACGCTGCCTCCCTAGCCTCCCGCACCTGCCACTGACACCCCGCTCGGTCCGCTGCCCCCAACACCGGCAGCGGCACCCGTTCCATCGGCCCGCAAGGAAGCCGCCAGCAGCAAGCCCATCACCTCCCCGGCACTAGTACCGGCCCCACGCCAGACCAGCGCCCGGAAGGTGTCCCGTCCAGCCTTGGACCCGACAGCAATCCCGGTCCCAGAAGAAGCCACGCCCGAGATGACAATGGCCCAGCAATCCGCCTGGCCACGGCGGAGGCAGTCCCCGACCGGAAGCCTGCACAGCAAGCCACGCTGTCCACTCCCAGACTCCCGGCCTCGGCTGAGGCGCAGCGGGGATATCGCTGCAAGGCAGCAGAGCGGGTTATGTCACAGCGGGGTCCCCAACTGCCAAAGGTGCCGGTCGTAGGCGGCACGGAGGGACTCTGACTGGGCCCAGCCCCTGCGCAGGGTGAACTGGAGCAGGCAGCCGATGCTCCATACTGGGAGCAGCAGCGGCGCCAGCTGGGAAAGGAGATCGCCGCCCGGGAGAAGAGGAAGATGGAGTTCCTGTCCTGGACCTACACCGAAAAAGACAATCTGCGGAATGCCACATACCGGGTGAGGGGCCCAACATATAAAGGCCGGGTCCGGCATTTTAACCCCAAAAAGCAATGGGGGTTCATATACGAGCTGGGCATGAAGGCCGAGATATTTGTGGCCCGGAGGGACGTAGCACCTCATCTGCCCGTTTGCCACCCAGACTGAGACCTGGAACCCGGGGAGTTAGTGACCTACACCCGGCACTGCAGAGAAAGGGGGTGGTTTGCCCTTGACATCAGAAGGAGGGTGACCATGGGAGCCCAGCTGCATGTCTGTTACGGTTGCTGCGAGCACTGGAGGCTATGTCCAGATTTCTTGCTACTGCACATGTGCGAGCGCTGGAGACTAAGTCCAGATTTCTTGCTACTGCACATGTGCGAGCGCTGGAGACTAAGTCCAGATTTCTTGCTACTGCACATGTGCGGGTGACATCATCGCTGACACGAGGTCACATGTCTCTGACACCTTCTATGCCGATTGGTCGCTGGTCATGTGCTTGTGACGCCTTGCTCGGTGATAGGCCAGCATGACGTCACTCCTGTCGTTCTGGCAGCGGATTGGCTCTGGTGTCCTCCATCTTGGATGAGGCACAGAGTCTATATAAGACCCTGACACACGCCGCATGGTGCTCAGTCCTCTTGGTTCATGCATGAGAGTAGACGCTCTGTGCACGTTCCTCTAGGCATCTCTCTGTCTATGCTAGGTGAGCGCTACCGGCAGGGTAGCGTTCTTATACCTTACAGCTTCGGCTGCTGTCCGTATCCTTACCTCTTAGGGGAGCGGACATAGGCAGGTGCCTGAGGCACATGGTCTGGCTGGGCCTTGTGATTCGACTCGTAGGTGGACGTTGCCGCTAGGGTAACGTTCCTTATACTGCGTCTGGCAGTTGTTCGTATCCTCGCACACTAGGGGAGCGAACAGAGGTAGGAGCTTTGTGCGGCTTACGCTGCTGTTCGTCTCTTTTCCACCACTAGAAGAGCGGACCTAGGCAGGTGCCATATCTAGTGGTTCGTTTCCTCGCACACTAGTGGAGCGAACGCAGGTAGGAGCTTTGTGCGGCTTACGCTGCTGTTCGTCTCTTTTGCACCACTAGAAGAGCGGACCTAGGTAGGTGCCATTTCGCACACATTGCCTTTGTCTCTGTGATTATTAACAGAGATCATTCCACACACCCTCCAAGTAAGGGAGGAATTGCTTTACTTACTTATTATATCCTTCTGTGAGTTAACAGAGGTATTGCACTCTGCCATAGTCTGCAGCAGAGTCTCTGCACGGTGGACCCTGACTGTCTGATATCTCTTTGGTTTTTATAATCAGACAGCCCCCGTAACATTAGGACTGAGCCAAGGGTCTGGCAGTTATGGCAGAATATCAGCAGTTACATCGTTACATACAAGTACTTGAGTCACGGCTCAAGAGTATAGAGGATAAACCTCAGACCATGGTGACATCTGCACATGATCCTCGACTTGCTCTGCCAAACAGATATTCTGGCGATGCCAGATCATGTCGTGGTTTCATTAGTCAGTGTCAGATACACCTAGAGGTCAACTCTTCTCGATTCTCTACGGAGAGGTCCAGAGTAGGCTTTATCATCTCCTTACTTCAGGACAAAGCCTTAGAATGGGCGACTCCCTTATGGGAGCGCTCTGATGTGGTTACTCTGAGACATCAAGACTTTCTTGATGCTCTTAAGGCGGTATTCATGGGTCCGCAGGTTACCCATGATGCGGCCCTGAGACTGTTAGATCTATCTCAGGGTTCGTTATCCACTAGTTCTTATGCCATTGCTTTTAGAACTCTGGTGGCAGAACTAGATTGGCCAGAGAAGGTGTTGATTCCTATCTTCTGGAGAGGGTTGGCAGGCTATGTCAAGGATGCTCTTGCTACTCGTGAGGTCCCTGCTTCTCTGGAGGACTTGATCACAGTAGCAACGAGGATCGATGTACGCCATAAGGAACGTAGACTCGAGGTCTCTTCCTCACGCCCTAAGCATCGGGCTATTCCAGTTGTTGAGGGTCCACTACCATCTTCCTCAGCATCTGAAACATCTCCCACTCCTATGGAGTTAGGTCATACGTTCTCCAGACTTTGCAAGTCTGGTCCTCCTATATGTTACGTATGTCGTCAGGCTGGGCACTGTGCCAACAAGTGTCCTAGTCGTCAGGGAAACTCCCTGGCCTAGTAACCATTAGAGGGGGGTTACTAGAGATGTCTTCTGCACCCTCTAAGTGTTGTATCCCAGGTCAGCTCTCGTTATCTGAGAATACATGGCCTATTATGGCTTTTGTGGATTCCGGAGCTGACGGGACTTTTGTGTCCTCAGGATTTGTAAAGGGACACAATATTCCCTCTATCATGTTAGAGGCGCCTATTCCTGTCCGTGTTGTTAATGGAACTATGTTGTCTGACTCCATTACATTGAGGACAGTTCCCTTGCGCCTTTCCCTGTCTCAGGGTCACATAGAGGAGATTTCTTTTCTTGTTTTGCCTGAGGGTATAGACGACATCCTTCTGGGTCTTCCATGGCTTCGGACTCATGCTCCTCACATTAACTGGGAGTCTGACAGCATTATTAGTTGGGGTTCGAAATGTCAGTCCCGATGTCTTCCCTTACCACCTAAGGTCGTTGCGGTTGCATCAACTGATCTCTCTCCCATACCTACACCCTATTTGGATTTCGCTGACGTGTTCTCCAAACAGGGTGCTGAGGTTCTTCCACCCCATAGGCCGTATGACTGTGCCATAGACCTTATCCCAGGTTCGGTTCCACCTAAAGGCAGGGTTTACCCCCTGTCGATACCTGAGTCGGAGGCCATGTCGACCTATATAAGAGAGAGTTTAGAGAAGGGGTTCATTCGTAAGTCTGTCTCTCCCGCGGGAGCTGGGTTTTTCTTTGTTCGGAAGAAAGAGGGTGATTTGCGTCCCTGCATAGATTACAGGGGTCTCAACGCAATCACAATAAAGAACAAATACCCATTACCTTTAATTTCGGAGCTCTTTGACAGACTGAGAGGAGCTCAAGTTTTTACGAAGTTGGATCTGCGGGGTGCGTATAACTTGGTACGAATTCGAAAGGGTGACGAATGGAAGACCGCTTTTAACACCCGAGACGGTCACTATGAATACCTCGTCATGCCTTTTGGGTTATGTAATGCACCCGCAGTATTTCAGGACTTCGTAAATGATGTGTTCAGGGATTTACTGTTATCCTCAGTAGTGGTGTATCTGGACGACATCCTGATTTTTTCTCCTGATCTGGAGACTCATCGTCAGGATGTCGTTCGTGTCCTTTCCCGTTTAAGGGAGCACTCATTGTTTGCTAAACTCGAGAAATGTGTATTCGAGCAGTCCTCATTGCCTTTTTTGGGTTACATTATCTCACAAGAGGGCCTGGCCATGGATCCTGCGAAGCTCTCTGCTGTCCTGCAATGGTCCGAACCTCATTCCTTGAAGGCGGTGCAACGCTTCTTAGGATTCATAAATTATTACAGGCAGTTCATACCCCATTTTTCTACTTTGGTGGCCCCTTTGGTGGCCTTGACTAAGAAAGGTGCTAATCCCAAAGCCTGGTCTACTGAGACATCTCAGGCTTTTGAGGCAGTAAAAAGACACTTTTCAACTGCTCCCGTTCTTCAAAGACCCGATGAGAGTAAGCCCTTCCTCTTAGAGGTTGATGCCTCTTCAGTGGGTGCTGGTGCGGTCTTGTATCAAAAGAACGGTGCAGGTAGAAAAAGGCCGTGTTTCTTCTTTGCTAAAACCTTTTCACCGGCAGAGAGAAACTATACCATTGGGGATAGGGAACTGCTCGCCTTGAGATTAGCCTTGGAGGAGTGGCGTCACTTGCTGGAAGGAGCGAAACATCCTTTCCAGGTCTATACAGACCATAAGAATCTGACGTACTTACAAACCGCTCAGCGTCTGAATCCTCGCCAAGCCCGCTGGTCCTTGTTTTTCTCCCGCTTTCACTTCTCCATCAACTATCTGTCTGGGAGTAAGAATAACAAGGCAGACGCCCTGTCTCGCTCTATGCTTTCTACCCAGGAAGAGATTGACGAACCTCGTCTTATCCTTCCCTCCAGGGTTTTTCATACGCTCTCTCCTGTGACGTTAGACCAAATCCCACCGGGCAAGACCTTTGTTCCGCCTGATCGACAGAATGATATACTGTCATGGGCCCACACCTCAAAGGTGGGTGGGCATTTTGGTATTAGGCGGACACGAGAGTTACTGGAGAGGTGGTATTGGTGGCCACACTTAGCCAGCCACGTCAAGAGATATGTCGGTTCCTGCTACTCGTGTGCTCGCAACCGTCCATTACGGCAGAGACCGGCTGGGCTCTTGCATCCTTTACCAGTGCCAGATAGACCATGGGAGGTGGTAGGCATGGACTTTGTGGGTGATCTTCCATGTTCACAGGGACATAGATTTGTGTGGGTCATTACGGACCATTTCTCCCGGATGGTTCATCTCGTACCGTTATCGAGAATCCCATCTTCCAGGGTACTAGCCAAACTATTCCTCAAGCATGTCTTTAGGCTTCATGGGATGCCAGATCGTATCATTTGTGATAGAGGCCCGCAATTTACTTCCCGTTTCTGGCGAGATCTTTGTAGCCTTCTGCAAATTGAGTTGAATCTCTCTTCGGCATACCATCCGGAGACCAATGGTTTGGTTGAACGTACCAATCAATCTATGATTATATACCTTCGACACTTTGTTGCTGAGAATCACGATAACTGGTCCTCCCTTCTACCCTGGGCAGAATTTGCCCTTAACAATTCGCTGGCTGAGGCCACTGGGCAGACACCGTTCGTACTCAATAATGGGCAACACCCTAGGGTACCGGTACCGTTTCCCGCTGCTGCACCTCCTCCTCTTGTGGCCGACTGGGCAACTAATGCCAGAGAGGTTTGGGATCGGACTCAAGAGTCGATCCAAGCAGCTAAGGACCGTATGAAGACGGTGTCTGATCGGTTTCGTCGCCCGGCTCCTGTCTTTTCTCCAGGGGACTTTGTGTGGCTCTCTGCAAAACACGTGAGACTTAGAGTGAGCTCTGTCAAATTTGCTCCTCGCTTCCTGGGTCCTTATGAGGTTCTTCGACAGGTAAATCCTGTAGTCTACCAATTGAAGTTACCTGTCCATCTTAGGATTCATGACAAATTCCATGTCTCACTGCTAAAGCCGGCTATTTTACCTCACGCTCGTGAAGTGCACTCTCCTACCTCTGATTCCTCTCGCTCTAGCTATGAGGTACGAGCCATAGTTGGTACTAAGATGGTTAGAGGGCGCAGGTTCTTCTTGATAGATTGGGAGGGCTATGGCCCGGAACATCGCTCTTGGGAGCCTGAGGAGGCTGTCCATGCTCCCGACTTAGTTGCCGATTACCTGCGTCGCCGGGAGGGGGGCCCTTGAGGGGGAGGTACTGTTACGGTTGCTGCGAGCACTGGAGGCTATGTCCAGATTTCTTGCTACTGCACATGTGCGAGCGCTGGAGACTAAGTCCAGATTTCTTGCTACTGCACATGTGCGGGTGACATCATCGCTGACACGAGGTCACATGTCTCTGACACCTTCTATGCCGATTGGTCGCTGGTCATGTGCTTGTGACGCCTTGCTCGGTGATAGGCCAGCATGACGTCACTCCTGTCGTTCTGGCAGCGGATTGGCTCTGGTGTCCTCCATCTTGGATGAGGCACAGAGTCTATATAAGACCCTGACACACGCCGCATGGTGCTCAGTCCTCTTGGTTCATGCATGAGAGTAGACGCTCTGTGCACGTTCCTCTAGGCATCTCTCTGTCTATGCTAGGTGAGCGCTACCGGCAGGGTAGCGTTCTTATACCTTACAGCTTCGGCTGCTGTCCGTATCCTTACCTCTTAGGGGAGCGGACATAGGCAGGTGCCTGAGGCACATGGTCTGGCTGGGCCTTGTGATTCGACTCGTAGGTGGACGTTGCCGCTAGGGTAACGTTCCTTATACTGCGTCTGGCAGTTGTTCGTATCCTCGCACACTAGGGGAGCGAACAGAGGTAGGAGCTTTGTGCGGCTTACGCTGCTGTTCGTCTCTTTTCCACCACTAGAAGAGCGGACCTAGGCAGGTGCCATATCTAGTGGTTCGTTTCCTCGCACACTAGTGGAGCGAACGCAGGTAGGAGCTTTGTGCGGCTTACGCTGCTGTTCGTCTCTTTTGCACCACTAGAAGAGCGGACCTAGGTAGGTGCCATTTCGCACACATTGCCTTTGTCTCTGTGATTATTAACAGAGATCATTCCACACACCCTCCAAGTAAGGGAGGAATTGCTTTACTTACTTATTATATCCTTCTGTGAGTTAACAGAGGTATTGCACTCTGCCATAGTCTGCAGCAGAGTCTCTGCACGGTGGACCCTGACTGTCTGATATCTCTTTGGTTTTTATAATCAGACAGCCCCCGTAACAATGTTCACCCCTCTCCTGCCACTCTCCAGTCCAGATTAAGAGTATTAGGTAGCGGTTCCCAGCTATCCCCAATTAAAGTCAGTTAAAGTCCCCGTTGGGATTGTGTGTGCTTACAGTTCCCGGTTTCATAAATAAAAAGACAATGGCTTTGAATTGCGGGCCAGCCCATAAACTTTTGGGTCTTGTAAATAACCCTCGACCAACCTTCTCACCAAGCCGCAGTCTCTGGAGAGGCTGTTTGGAGGACGGGCCTGCGGTGGAGTCGGCCGAGGCCCTGTTGTTCAGGACAAGATTATGAACTATTAGGAATATATATGAGTTATATGAAGATATCCAAAAACCAGGATTTAAGATAAGTGCTTGAACTGTGTACCACACCTATATCTCCATTCAGACATCACAAGACTCACAGTCTGGACTTTCATGTGACAAGTGAATCATGCTGACATAGCTTAATATAATCAGGAAGCAAGCACATTACAGTATATTGTATATCACAGAATAAGCTCTATGATACTTTATCCAATAGGAGACGTGTTACGTGTTCTTGGCCCCTAGCCAATAACTCCTTTTAAATGTTTGTCCAACTTCCGTATTAAATCAGACTTACTTTCTATTCATATCAGAGTATGTCTCTGGTGTGTATGAAAGAATGGTATGCATGCTACCACAATTGACTCATAATTTGGACTGCAGACAGGGTTAAGGTAGATGCACGATTAGATTGCATCACTGTAAATTTATGGCCCGCCTTGACACTGTCACCAGCAAAACCGGTGACTACCCTCCGGGTCAGGGGTCCCCTGGATGTGGGACCCTTGAAAGGACTTGCGGGTAAGGAATTTTTTACCCGGCCCGTTTGGGCAGAACCCGGACCTATCCTGGCCTTGGGCAAGGGGTGCCAACCTGTGTTTTAGAGGTGGCATCAGGGATAGGTTGTTTTGGGTGGGTGAAGTGAGAAGGACCCGGTGCGTTCTGTCCCGGTTGTTTATATGTGCAACGTTCAAGAAAAGTGCCTCCCGTAAGGGAAGAGTTAAAATATACTATGTAAATATGTTATTATACTTGTAACTGTTTTACCCGTTTTATCTCTTTTTCTAGTTCAAATAAACAGTGGTGGTCGGACAGCCCACGGACAGTCTGTGTTTAACCAAGGGGAAGTGTGACGCCCTGGCAAAACCAGGTAGTCACAGTTAGGCCCCTGCACAACACCGTTCCCTGACTAGGAAACACACAGCCAACCAGAAACCCTAGTCACCCCCCCTTAGGGAAAGATAGACACACCAGTGGGCGTGACCAGGCAGTTGGGACATGCCCACCCAGGGGTCCAGACAGCCCAGGGTGGGAATACAAGTCAGTCTAGTCTGAAGTTCAGTTGGGAGAGGAGTGTGGGCTGGAGCTAAGGGTAGCTCCAGCAGAAAGTTCAAGGTGAACGATACCAGGGTAGGAGCCCTGGTGCCACTGGCTAAGAGGCAGACGGTGGTCTCTGTCAGCAGGAGACGGGAAGATGGCTCGGCAGAAGCGAGGTAGACCGGGACAGGGTTGTAGCCCGCCGGTACCGACATGGGGAACCGACCCGGAAACCATAGCACAAAGGGGGGTACTCGGACCCTGAAGCCAGAAACCGGTACCAAGCGGACTGGTTAATTAACCAATTGAGGGCAAGACTAGAGGTCCTGTCCCACCCATAAGAGGTCACCGCCAGGGCCCATACTTCCCACGGGCCAGCGTCTGTGGGAACGGCTCCTTAGGCCACATCCAGCCGGAAGCAGACTCCTGAGTTTCACACTAGGACAGTCGACCTTATACAAAGCAGTGCAGGAAAAGGATAAAGACCACCAGCCGGGTGGGGGACCTGAACGCAACCGGCGTTGTGTGTTTTACTAACAGTTAGTACAACAGCACCCCCCCCCGCAGTAGGCATCCCGCGGGAACCGGGGCCACCATCCCTACCCACAACAACTTCCTGCACAACATCTCCCCCGGGTGCCCCATAACAGCAGTGGTGGTGTCCCACCTCACCACACACCGTGGGTTATGTCACGAACTTACTATGGCTTAGCCCGTACATCTACGTCCCCCCATTTATTCGGCGTGTCCGCGAGACCCCCGGGTCCGGAGACCAGCCACCTCCCCTAAATGCCTGGAGCCGAGCAATGCCGGCTGCTGGCACGGGGGCGGCACACTTGCCTATTGCAGATTTAGTCTTCCCAGCCTGGTGCAGGGCTACAATTTTGTTTCTGGTGTCCTTCGACAACTCTTTGTTCTTCATCATAGTGGAGTTTGGAGTGTGACTGTCTGAGGTTGTGGACAGGTGTCTTTTATACTGATAACAAGTTCAAACAGTTGCCATTACTACAGGTAATGAGTGGAGAACAGAGGAGCCTCTTAAAGAAGAAGTTACAGGTCTGTGAGAGCCAGAAATCTTGCATGTTTTTAGATGACTAAATACTTATGTTCCACCAGAATTTGCAAAAAACATCTTGCCATATCAGACAAGGTGATTTTCTGTATTTGTTTCCTTATTTTGTCTCTCATAGTTGTAGTCTACCTATGATGTCAATTACAGGCTTCCCTCATTTTTTTAAGTGGGATAACTTCCACAATTGGTGGTTGACTAAATCCTTTTTTTCCCCACTGTACATTTGGTATAGTTACTATTGTATTGGTCGAATAAAGATAAAGTCGACTAGATCTATTGGTAAGCTACATTAAAACACCGCTTTTGTGTTTCTTTTATTTCAGCCATGGAATGGTACTACTAATCTAATTTCTCTGTCCCTAGTATTACACTTACCAATCTCTGTCTTCAGCTCTTCCCCACGCAGCTCTATTCCTGCAGCGCCATCTTGTGACTGCAATCTCTGACTGACAGTAAAGGCTGCTTTACACGGTACGACCGATTGTGCGATTTCACAATCGATCGTACCCGCCCCCGTCCTTTTTGCGTCACGGGCAAATCGCTGCCCGTGTCGCACAAAGTCAGTAACCCCCGTCACACATACTTACCTCTCGTGCGACCTCGCTGTGGGCGGCGAACGTCCACTTCCTGGAGTGGGAGGGACATTCGGCGTCACAGCGACGTCACACGGCCGCCGGCCAATAGAAGCGGAGGGGCGGAGATGAGCGGGACGTAAACATCCCGCCCACCTCCTTCCTTCCACATAGAGCCGGCGGCGGCCGCGGGAGGCAGGTGAGCTGCTCATCGTTCCCGTGGTGTCACACGGAGCGGCGTGTGCTACCACGGAAAGGATGGTCAACTAAATTAAACGATATTATGGAACCTAGTGAGCAGTACCCGACTCACGATTTGTGAGCGATAATGCGTCGCTAGGAGGTGTCACACAGGCCGGCATCGCCAGCGATGCCGGATGTGCGTCACAAAAACCGTGACCCCGACGATCTATCGCACGATAGATTGTCTGGTGTAAAGCAGCCTTAAGTCAGATGTAACAGTCTCAAGCTCTCAGTGCAAATCTATGAGAGCCTCATTCTTCTTTTGTTCTGGTTCTCATAGACTTACATTAAATAGTGGCCTCAAGTTCACCCAACAAACAGTGGAGCGATCCAAAAGGTCACAAACTGCTGCAGACCGACAGGAGCGGCACCAAGAAAAGATGAATATGGCAGCTGGTAAATATAACACTAGAGCCAGGAATCATAGATTAATACAACCACTCTAGAGGTAAAATAAAAAAAAAATCACTGAAGGGGTGCTTTAATTTTCATTGCTCTAAACATTTTTATTTGTAACTGTTCTTTGCACTGTGGTGCTTTTCATGTTAACTTATTCCTTTGTAAAACCATAAAAACATTTGTTTTCTGGGGTGGTTTAGATGCAGTCAATTATTATATTTTATTAAATTACTTGGGCCTTTAAAGTGATAATCAAGGACCTGTGACTGTTCGCCTTTTTGTAGAATCGGTCATCAATATTAATTCAAGGGAGGGTATCTCACCTTTTGCATCCTGCCTATCAGCTATATATATGAAGAGACCACAGCACTAAGAAGAGCGTAGTATCTCCATTATCTACGAGACCCAACTCTGTATGTAAAATAGCGGTTTTGTCAGGTCCTGCAACTAAGAGCAATAAGTAGGATTGAGCTGTAATATTGGACACAGCTGTGACTATATGTTATATAGTCGTATTACACTCACCTCACCTCTTGTAATCTACAAGTGCACAAAGATATTACACATTCACCACTCGACAAGTGGGCCTATGTACCTTCAAATGCCAGGGCTGAATGTTAGTCCCAGTCCTGCCCTGCAACAATCATCATTGACACATGGAAAGAGGTTTTCCCTACTATACAGTCAGATTTCCTCAAGGTAGTTAAGGCTTTGGTAAAAGAAATAATGCTGGAGTTTGGTATCCCTGAAAGAATCTACAGTGGTAATGGTTTACATTTTGCAAACTGTAATATTTAAGGTAGTACAAAACTTCAAAGTTGATTTTAGAAATCATTGTGCTTACCATCCTCAATCTGCAGGGTTAGTAGAGCGACATAATGCGATGCTGAAAAGCAAACTTAAAAAGACAATGGAGGAAACAGGAAAATAAAAAACAATATACTGCCTAGCACTAGTAGTATTAAATATGCTTGTAACACCAACTGCATCAGACCTTATAAAATTCCCCTGTTAAAAATATTTAAGAGGTCAAATGAAGAAGTTAATTCCACTTTCATCCGCTATCTTTCTGAAAACTCGCTTCTTGATCCCTTACAGTCTGATTTCCGCTCTTTATGTTTCACCGAAACGGTATATAATGCA
The DNA here is from genome assembly GCF_048569485.1 of Anomaloglossus baeobatrachus. Classification (NCBI taxonomy): domain Eukaryota; kingdom Metazoa; phylum Chordata; class Amphibia; order Anura; family Aromobatidae; genus Anomaloglossus; species Anomaloglossus baeobatrachus. Next base: position 396,864,108 of record NC_134356.1, on the reverse strand, counting down.
GCCACTGGTATGGTATGTCAATATGACAATCCTGAAATACAGCAATAATACCTAAAATATAACTTTTATTAATTCCTCTAAAAATAGGGAAGGATCACCTTGCCTATGCATAAAAATAGATTAAATGCAGGGAATAAACCACCTGCTGGAACTCTCCCAACTTCCAGGGGAAACCAGCAGACCCTGTGAGGTAGCAGATACACCTTAAATACAATTGGTGTTATAGCAACATAAATTAACCAACCGGATGTGTAGTTTGTGTAACCCAGCTGCTTATTCACACTCCGTTGATATTAGCAGCGTCATCCATCAGATTATTAACCAAAAAATAGCAAGAAGTCCTAATTAGACCCCAGCTACCAGTGTGATCAGTAAATGTTTCACAACCGATTGGTGCTGGAAAACAATAACCAGGGATACAAACACCATAGGTTAACCTGATACTCTCTATCAGGGAACAATCTCACCCAAATCCTGGTATCTTGTTTCCCAGAGTGTCAGTGTGTCATCATATTCGGCGTAATCCAAAAAAGACCTTCATCAAAACGGTCACGGCGTTAGTCCTGTAAGGCACGGCTTACAGGACTAACGCCGTGACCGCCTGATAACCCAGTATAGGTCTACTCCTTTAAGCTCCCCTGATGAATGACACACAGGAAACGCGTCGGGAGGAGGAGAGTCTGGGAGAGGAGAAGTGGGTCTTTTCATAAGGGGTCCTAGACCGTTTTGATGAAGGTCTTTTTTGGATTACGCCGAATTTGGGTGAGATTGTTCCCTGATAGAGAGTATCAGGTTAACCTATGGTGTTTGTATCCCTGGTTATTGTTTTCCAGCACCAACCGGTTGTGAAACATTTACTGATCACACTGGTAGCTGGGGTCTAATTAGGACTTCTTGCTATTTTTTGGTTAATAATCTGATGGATGACGCTGCTAATATCAACGGAGTGTGAATAAGCAGCTGGGTTACACAAACTACACATCCGGTTGGTTAATTTATGTTGCTATAACACCAATTGTATTTAAGGTGTATCTGCTACCTCACAGGGTCTGCTGGTTTCCCCTGGAAGTTGGGAGAGTTCCAGCAGGTGGTTTATTCCCTGCATTTAATCTATTTTTATGCATAGGCAAGGTGATCCTTCCTTATTTTTAGAGGAATTAATAAAAGTTATGTTTTAGGTATTATTGCTGTATTTCACCGAAACGGCCCTCACTAAAGTCTCTAAAGACTAGAGATGAGTGAACCGGTCACGGTTCGGCTCGAGTTTGCTTCGCCGAACGGAGGTCTCGTTCGAGTTCGGTTCGGCGAACCGGTTCGGTTCGGCGAACCGGTTCGGCGAACCACTCGAACCGCATAGGAAACAATGGGAGGCAATCACAAACACATAAAAACACCTAGAAAACACCCTCAAAGGTGTCCAAAAGGTGACAAACAACTCACAACACAAACACATGGGAAAGTGACAAGGACATATACTCATGCGAAAACAAAAGAGCTGGACAAGGAAAAAGAGGAGGAGACACAGATATAGGCATGGCATGCCCTTCTAAAATCATGTAAAACACCGCAAGGTTACTCCAAGCGGAGTCTCCCTTTTTTCCAAAAATTGGGCCACACACACACCCATCCCTTCAGTGGCAGCACTTGTGCCCCAGTTGTACACTTCACAGTTAGATTTGCATCAAGCACATTCAAAAATAAGCCATCCTTAACCGTCCCCAGGATGACACCGGGGTAGGTAGCTAAGTCTTTCCTGATCCCAGCTCTGTTCATCTTGGATCATTTTTAAAAACAATGTAAGCAAGGGTTACTCCAAGCGGAGTCTCCCTTTTTTCCAAAAATTGGGCCCCACACACACCCACCCCTTCAGTGGCAGCACTTGTGCCCCAGTTGTACACTTCACAGCTAGATTTGCATCAAGCACATTCAAAAATACGCCATACTTAACCGTCCCCAGGATGACCCCGGGGTAGGTAGCAAAGTCTTTGCTGAACCATGACTTGTTCATCTTGGCTCCTTTTAAAAAACACAGCAAGCAAGGGTTACTCCAAGCGGAGTCTCCCTTTTTTCCAAAAATTGGGCCCCACACACACCCACCCCTTCAGTGGCAGCACTTGTGCCCCAGTTGTAAACTTCACAGCTAGATTTGCATCAAGCACATTCAAAAATACGCCATACTTAACCGTCCCCAGGATGACCCCGGGGTAGGTAGCAAAGTCTTTCCTGATCCCAGCTCTGTTCATCTTGGATCATTTTTAAAAACAATGTAAGCAAGGGTTACTCCAAGTGGAGTCTCCCTTTTTTCCAAAAATTGGGCCCCACACACACCCACCCCTTCAGTGGCAGCACTTGTGCCCCAGTTGTACACTTCACAGCTAGAATTGCATCAAGCACATTCAAAAATACGCCATACTTAACCGTCCCCAGGATGACCCCGGGGTAGGTAGCAAAGTCTTTGCTGAACCATGACTTGTTCATCTTGGCTCCTTTTAAAAAACACAGCAAGCAAGGGTTACTCCAAGCGGAGTCTCCCTTTTTTCCAAAAATTGGGCCCCACACACACCCACCCCTTCAGTGGCAGCACTTGTGCCCCAGTTGTAAACTTCACAGCTAGATTTGCATCAAGCACATTCAAAAATACGCCATACTTAACCGTCCCCAGGATGACCCCGGGGTAGGTAGCAAAGTCTTTCCTGATCCCAGCTCTGTTCATCTTGGATCATTTTTAAAAACAATGTAAGCAAGGGTTACTCCAAGTGGAGTCTCCCTTTTTTCCAAAAATTGGGCCCCACACACACCCACCCCTTCAGTGGCAGCACTTGTGCCCCAGTTGTACACTTCACAGCTAGAATTGCATCAAGCACATTCAAAAATACGCCATACTTAACCGTCCCCAGGATGACCCCGGGGTAGGTAGAAAAGTCTTTGCTGAACCATGACTTGTTCATCTTGGCTCCTTTTAAAAAACACAGCAAGCAAGGGTTACTCCAAGCGGAGTCTCCCTTTTTTCCAAAAATTGGGCCCCACACACACCCACCCCTTCAGTGGCAGCACTTGTGCCCCAGTTGTAAACTTCACAGCTAGATTTGCATCAAGCACATTCAAAAATACGCCATACTTAACCGTCCCCAGGATGACCCCGGGGTAGGTAGCAAAGTCTTTCCTGATCCCAGCTCTGTTCATCTTGGATCATTTTTAAAAACACTGTAAGCAAGGGTTACTTCAAGCAGAGTCTCCCTTTTTTCCAAAAATTGGGCCACACACACACCCACCCCTTCAGTGGCAGCACTTGTGCCCCAGTTGTACACTTCACAGGTAGATTTGCATCAAGCACATTCAAAATCCACAAGCATTTACTCTCCCCAAGATGACACAGGGGTAGTAAATTCCTTGTGGATCCATGACTTGTTCATTTTGATGAACGTTAGTCTGTCCACATTGTCACTGGACAGACGCATGCGCTTATCTGTCAGCACACACCCAGCAGCACTGAAGACACGTTCAGAGACAACGCTGGCAGCTGGACACGACAAAATTTCCAAGGCGTAAGTGGAGAGCTCTGGCCATTTTTCAAGATTTGAAGCCCAAAATGAGCAAGGCTCCATTTGCAAAGTCATGGCATCGATGTTCATTTGGAGATACTCCTTTATCATCCTCTCCAGCCGTTGACTATGTGTCAGACTTCTTGTCTCTGGTGGCCTGGCAAAGGATAGTCTAAAAAAATTATGAAAAGATTCAATAAAATTGCTGCTACCAGCACCAGATACGGTGCTACTGGTACGGGTAGACTGTTGAAGATGACGAGACCGTCCCATGTTTGTCAAGTTACAACTGGGAGATTCACTCCCTGCACCATGGTTGTTTGGTGGAAAAGCCGAGCTAAGATCGAGTAACAGCTTCTGCTGATACTCCTGCATACGTGCGTCCCTTTCTATGGCTGGAATTATGTCACAAATTTGGACTTGTACCGGGGATCTAATAGTGTGGCAAGCCAGTACTCATCATCACTTCTAATTTTGACAATACGAGGATCATGTTGGAGGTAGTGCAGCAAGAAGGCGCTCATGTGTCTTGCGCAGCCATGCGGACCAAGTCCACGCTGTGTTTGTGGCATAGAGGTGCTAACCGTTCTTTCTTCCTCTGACATCTCCCCCCAACCTCTTTCAACAGAAATTTGACCAAGGTCTCCCTCATCCGCTGAGTCTTCCATGTTCATGGACAGTTCGTCCTCCATTTCTTCATGATGTCCTGCACCTTCCTCAACATTTCACCTGCTACTATGCGCCCTTGTTGATCCCTGTCCCCCATGGTCCCATGCCTGCCGCGTTGGTGATGATGAACGTCTGGACCTTGGTGATGTTGTTGTCTCTTACACATATGAATCTTCCTGTAGTTCCTCCCCTTCCTGTTGTCCCACCCCCTGAATCCGAATAGTGTTTAGCGTGTGCTCCAGCATGTAAATGACTGGAATTGTCATGGTGATAATGGCATTGTCAGCGCTAAACATATTCGTCGCCATGTCGAAACTGTGCAGAAGGGTGCATAGATCCTTGATCTGAGACCACTCCATCAGGGTGATCTGCCCCACCTCTGCATCTCGTTGGCCCAGGCTATATGCCATGACGTATTGCACCAGGGCTCGACGGTGCTGCCACAGTCGCTGTAACATGTGGAGAGTCGAATTACAGCGTGTCAGCACATCGCATTTCAGGCGATGAACCGGCAGGCCGAAAGACTTCTGGAACGATGCAAGTCGCTCAGCAGCGGTGGTTGAATGGTGGAAGTGAGCAGACAGTTTTCGTGCCCTGTTCAGAAGGCCATCTAGGCTGGGATAGTGTGTTAAAAATTGCTGGACAACAAGGTTCAACACATGAGCCATATAAGGCACGTGTGTCACCTTGCCCAGGCGAAGGGCCGCACCCAGGTTTGCAACATTGTCGCACACGGCCTTACCAGGCTGCAGGTTGAGTGGAGACAACCATTTATTAAACTCAGTCTCCAGAACTCCCCACAACTCAGCTGCTGTGTGACTCTTATTTCCAAGACATTTCAAGCTAAAGACCGCCTGATGCCGTTGCGCTCTGCTGCCAGCATAGCAATGAGGGGTGCGTGATTCCTTCTGTGCAGTTACAATGCTGGTGGTCTGACCAGGCAGGCATGGGGTGGAGGTGCAGGACCCAGATGAGGTGGAGGAGGCAGAAGCAGTGGCGGAACTTGGACAGACAGAGGATTGACACACAAGTTGTAGGGACGGCAAGACTTGTGCAGCAGACCCTTCACCATCTATCACCATAGTTACCCAGTGTCCAGTCAGCGACATGTAATGTCCCTGTCCATGCTTACTGATCCAAGTATCGGTGGTGAAATGCACCCGTTCACACACAGAGTTTCTCAAGGAAGCGGTGATGTTGTGTGCGACATGCTGGTGTAGCGCAGGCACACATTTCTTAGAGAAGTAGTGGTGACTGGGCATCTGGTACTAAGGCACAGCAACAGACATAAGGTCTCTAAAATCCTTAGTGTCCACCAGGTGGAAAGGCAGCATTTCGGTAGCCAAGAGCTTACAGAGGGATAAAGTCAACCTCTTAGCTTTGTCATGGGTCACAGGAAATGGCCTTTTATTTGTCCACATCTGAGGGACAGAGATCTGGCTGCTGTGTGTAGACGGTGGTGAGTAGGGTGTCCGTGAAAAAATGCAGGTTTGTGAGGAAAGTGCAGGCGTAGATATGATGTTGCCTTCATCCAACGTTGATGCTATTGATGTCTGAGAGAGCTCTACACACGCACTTGTTTCCCCTTCCAAACCAAATGATGACCTACCAAGCAAAGTGCCTGTTGCGGTTACAGTGGTGGAAGTTGTGCGTGGAAAACCAGGTGTGACAGCTGTCCCCACAGTCCTAGAAGATAAAGAGCGTGCGGATGCACTTGAAGGGGCAGGTGGTGGATGGTTCGCTCCGCTAGACCGCATTGCAGTACGGGGAGCTCCCCACTGGGACATATGATATTTATTCATGTGACGATTCATGGAAGAAGTTGTCAAACTCCTGAGGTTTTGCCCTCTACTAACAGAATCATGACAAATTTTACATATCACATGATTTGGGTGATCTTTTTCTATGTCAAAAAAGGTCCATGCTAGGCAAGGCCTAGAGGGCATGCGACCTGCTGAGCCCCCCTAACTAGTGCTCAGAAGCAGAGTGGTGGCTGAGGATGCAGTTGTAGACGTGCTACCAGTACTACTCCTCTGTCCAGGAAGGCGCAAGGTAACTTCGTCGTCAGTAGCATCCTCCTCTACCGCCTCTGTTGACCTCCTTGAGTGCCTGACTGTGGGTTGACAGTAGGTGGGATCTAGAACTTCCTCATCAAGCATTGTGTTTGCACTCCCCTCACACTCAGACCGAGCCTCTTCATGATGTGAACCAATATTTAAGTTGTCATCCCAATCTGGTATCTGCGTCTCATCGTCATCAGTATGTTCCTCATTGTCTATAACAACAGGTGTTACAGTTTGTGAATAAGGGTCAACATTATGCTCAGAAACCTGGTCCTCACGGCCTGAAACAGAGTCACAAAGGTTCTGGGCATCACTGCAGACCATTTCCTTGTCTGTACTCACTGTAGCTTGGGAGCAGACCTCTGATTCCCAGGCTATAGTGTGACTGAACAGCTCTGCAGACTCAGCCATCTCAGTTCCACCATACTGTGCAGGGCGGATGGAGACTTCAGAGCTGGGAGAAAGCAAGTGTGATTGGGATGACAACTCAGAGGACTGGTGTTTTTTGGATGCAGTAGTTGAGGTGGCGGAGAGGGCACTTGTTGGACCACTTGAGATCCATTCAAGCATTTTCTTTTTTTGACCATCATCTACCTTTGTTCCAGTTGTTCGTGTCCGTAAAAAAGGGAGCATATCAAATTGTCCACGGTAAGTAGTAGACATCTTATTTTTGCTGGAAGATGGTCTATCTTCAGCAGATGTTAATGGAGCTTTGCCACCTTCCCCACGGACAAACCCTTTTTTTCCTTTTCCAATACGCCTCTTCCCCTTTCCACCAGCATCTGTCATTTTGCCACTCATTTTGATTGTGACAAGATTGTGCACTTAAAATGTGGTAGTAAAAATTGAGGGTTAGTGTAGATTGCAGCGGTGGTCTATCTTTATTAACAGCAGAATAAACAACAATAACTATCCATGACAATGCAACTACAGCCTTTAAACTGACATCATAGTTTGCTAGTATAATGGCTTAGTAACAATGAGTTTGAGTGTGCAATGCAGAGGTGCTGCAAATAGACTTGCACTAGTGAGACACTAATGGAAGTCCAACAGCCACTTTTAGGATGCCACTAAGTTTACTCAGTGTTTGCTAGTATAATGGCTTAGTAACAATGAGCTTGAGTGTGCAAAGGGCAGGAGGGTACAGTGGCAGGGTTGTGGATCAGTGTACAGGAAAGGAAGCCTCACTTTCTATCCCTCCTAATGGGGAAATGCAGCGAGGAAGTCCCTGACCTTAGCTACACAGACGCTGTTATCTGTAGCTGTTAAAATCTGTTTACACGGACCTGACTGTCACCTATGGCTCTGAGCCTGCTGTTATTAGCCCTTACAAGGGCTAGTAGAAACTTCTATCCCTATTCTGTATAGCGCTGTATGTAGAGCATACACAGCAGTATCGGAGACAGGAGCTACGCCAGCGGTGACTGACACCCAGACGCAGAAGAGATAATGGCGTCCGGACGGGCAGATACCCGTTTTTATAATGCAGGGACATGTGACATGGACATCCTATCACACATGCCGTTGCTTCTCTGGCTAAAAGTCCACTTAGCTGTGTGTCTGGGATTGGCTGACATGCTGGCCCGCCCCACTACACGCGCACGCTTATGGAAGGAAGACAAGGAAAAAAAAAAAAAAAGGTGATCGCCATTATCCCAGCAGCAGTGATCTGAATGCGCTGTTCCCGCACACTATACGCTGAAATTTCATAATAGTGTGAGTCACAGAGTGACTTACACTATTACAGCGGAAAGCCAGCTAAGTAATTTGCTTGGCTTTTTGCTGCTAGAACCGTTCTCGAACGTAACTAGAACTATCGAGCTTTAGCAAAAAGCTCGAGTTCTAGTTTGATCTAGAACAGCCCCCAAAAATCACTCAAACCGCGAACTGGAGAACCACGAACCGCGCTCAACTCTACTAAAGAACTAAAATCTAATGGCCACTACTCCCTATTGTTTCTCTTGGATCTCTCAGACGCTTTTGATACTGTGGATCACCAACTCCTCCTCACCATGCTCTGCTCTATCGGCCTCAAGTATACTGTATGTATAGTGGTGCAAAAATAAATAATAAATAAATAAAAAGGCATAGTGTCCACCATATTATGATACCTAGCACAGATAAAAGATACAGCTACAGGCTGCAACACCCAACTGTATATCAAAATAAGAGGGACCCCACGCATTTTTTTAAAAAAAAAAATTTAAATTAATAATTTTATGAAACCGCATGCAGTCGTCCCCAATTTTGATACCCAGCCATGATAAAGCCAGCAACTGGGGGCTGGCATTCTCAGGCTGGGGAAGCTCATGATTATTGGGCCCCCCAGCCTAAAAATATCAGCCTGCAGCTGCCCAGGATTGTTGCATCCATTAAATGTGACAATCCTGGCACTTTCCTCAGCTCATCCAATTGCCCTGGTGCGGTGGCAATCTGGGTAAAAAGGGGTTAATAACAGCTCACAGCTTCCACTAAGCCCTAGATTAGTAATGGGAGGCATCTATGAAACCACTCATTACTAATTTGTAAGTAAAAAGAAATAAACATACACATTTATTTGAAATAGAAAAATTTAAAAAACACACTTTCACTCATTTAACTACAAACACCCAGGACCGACGTAATCCTCAAAAAAAGGATTGTTACCTCCATCTCAGTGATTTTTATTTATAGAAATTCTCTCAAACCGAATTTAACTAGTGTGTTTTCCCGAAAATAAGACGTATCCCAAAAATAAGCCCTTGCATGATTTTACAGGATTTTTGGAGTATGCCTGAAATATAAATGTCGCGGGCGGAGGAGGGGACGCTGCGCTCTCCCAGTGCTCGGGTCCGGCTGCTGCTGCTCGGTGGTGGCTCGAGCGGTGGACCGGATCCCGGGGACTCGAGCGGCGCTCCTCGCCCGTGAGTGAAAAGGGGGATGATTGGTTGTGGGGGTTTTGATTATGGATATTGTCCGTGACGCCACCCGCGGTTGTGGTGATTTTGGTGACACCACCGCTGCTCTGAACGGGGATCCCGGGAGGGGTGACAGGGAACAGCTGAGTTGTTATTTCTCCCCTCCATGGGCAGGGGGTTGGCTGTCCCGGGGCCCGGTGATGGGGTAGGTAGGGATGATGGCAGGCGGGTTGCGGGACCTGGTGAGGTGCAGGGTCGCAGGGGCAGCGCTGTGCCGTACGGCACGGGGGTACTCACTCAGCCTGAGACGATGACACAGTTCTCGGTACAACACACGGCTGGATGGACGGGTCCCCCAGACGGCTGCGGTTGCTTCTTCCCCGTAGGTTAGTGGTGACTGCCTCTCCCTGCACCTATGTTCTATGTTGATTCCGATGGGTTCCCACCGGTAACCCGCTCCCCGACTTGGATGTGGGCCGGAGGAGCCCCTTTTGCCCGCTGGCGCTGGCCCTGGGAAACGGTTGCCCTTGGCGGTGGCGGTGTCTCCCCTTCACGGTTGGACAGTTGCCTTGTCGGGACTTGACTGTTTGGAAACCCAGGAGGTCCCCTTCACTAACGGATTCGGAACTTCACGGTGACTTCTAGCCTTGCCGGGGTCCGAAAAGCCCCTTCCAATGGTGCTGGCTTCTCCTTGTGTACCGGTCCGGTACTGCCGGGCCACCGCCCGTCCACGGTCCTTACGGCAAACTCCGATAGGCCACTCCTGCAGACGGTCACCACCGTCTGCCAACCTTGCTGCTCCGTCCGGGCCACACACCCGGACTCACTTCAGTCTGCTCTCTTGCCACTTCACTACTGCTCACTTTCCCTCCTTCCACTTTCACTGTCAAAACTAAACTGCTGCTTTTCCCTCCTCCAGGACTGTGAACTCCTTGGTGGGTGGAGACCAACTGCCTAACTTCACCCCCTGGTGTGGACATCAGCCCCTGGGGGAGGCAACAAGGATTTTGTGTCTGGCTTAGATGTGCCTAACCAGGGTGTAGGGTGTGGTGGTGTAGTTACCTGTGGCCCCTGGCTTGTCCAGGGCGCCACATAAACCCTACTCTAAAAAAAAGCCCTAGTTACAGTCATTGCTGGTTTTTTAGTTCGAGTCAAACTTCACAATTTCTCTGGACCCCACTGTCTTAGGGGCTGCAGCATTTGTATTCCGAGATTTTGATTGTTTAAGGACCTTTGACTTCACAGTCATGTGACCACAGGTCTCTTAATTGCAGGAGTCTAAAACAACTGAACAGAAGACAGGCTGTACGCAGGGCTGGCATTAGAGGATCACAGAGCAAACTGGCCAATTTTACTGGGACCCCATTCTCCTAGGGGCTCCAGGGTTTTTATCCTGATGATAACTAGAGTTGAGCACGGTTCGCGGTTCGCGGTTCTCCAGTTCGCGGTTCGAGTGATTTTGGGGGCTGTTCTAGATCGAACTAGAACTCGAGCTTTTTTGCTAAAATTCGATAGTTCTAGATACGTTCGAGAACGGTTCTAGCAGCAAAAAGCAGGGCTTTTTACAGCTACAGTGTGCAGGAGCCATCGCCGGCAGCCTGCCAGAAGCTGGTAACCAAGATAAACATCGGGTATCCAAGCAAAGCGCTTTGGTTAGTAACCCGATGTTTATCCTAGTTACGTGCAGGAAGCCCACACTTCCCCGCTCAGCTCGCTCCACCCCCTCCTGCCCGCGGCATGTACACACGTACACACACACACACACACACACACTCTGCACACACGGCCCCGCTCGGCTTACCTGCGGTGATGAAGTCCCACCATCCCGACCTCAGCGCTGTCACTGTCCTCCATGGCCGCCGCTTGTCACATCACCTTCTCTCGCTTACGACCCGAGACTGACTAGCGGTGACGTCACGGGCCTCTCGCTATACTTGGCAACGCAGGTAATGTACCTCGCTCCTGACAGCAGCACTTGTCATGCCCTGCAGTGACCTGGGCTGACCCATTGATGTTAGCTCAGGTCACTGCATTGCTCTCCCAGCCAATGGGGAACATTCTGCTCTTCATTGACTGGGACAGTGTGGATCGTCATGGCAACCCCTTGGATTACACCAGACCTGGATTTGTTTTTCTTTCTAATAAATTGGTTAAAGAGGGAGTGTTTTGGGGAGTGTTTTTTCAAATAAAAATGTGTTTGTCGTCTATTTTTTTTTATTACTGACTGGGTTGGTGATGTCGGGTATCTGATAGACGCCTGACCTCACCAACCCCAGGGCTTGATGCCAGGTGACATTACACATCTGGTATTAACCCCATATATTACCCCGTGTGCCACCGCACCAGGGTGCGGGATGAGCTGGGGCGAAGCACCAGGATTGGCACATCTAATGGATGCGCCACTTCTGGGGCGGCTGCGGCCTGCTATTTTTAGGCTGGGGAGAGTCCAATAACCATGGACCTCCCTAGTCTGAGAATATCAGACCTCAGCTGTCTGCTTTACCTTGTGGTGATCCAATTTTGGGGGGACCCCTACGTGTTTTTTTTTTAATTATTTATTTAATTTAAAATAACAGCGTGGGGTGTCCTCAGTTTTGGATTACCAGCCAAGGTGAGGTTGCCAGCTGTGGTCTGCAGGCTGCAGCCGTCTGCTTTACCCTAGCTGGCTACAAAAATAGGGGGAACCCTACGTCATTTTTTTTTTTTCATTTTTTTGGCTAAATACAAAGCTAAGCACCCCTTAGTGCCACATGAAAGGCACCAAAGGGTGCAAAATTACAAAATGTAGGAGAGTGGGACATTATGTGTCTTTCTGCCATTATAATGACAGAAAAGACTGATATGAAGTGCACAAGCACAAGAAAATCACCAGAGCGCTCTACGCTGTGAAAAGCAGTAGAAAATGGCACTGGAGTGAACATGTGACCGCCTCATGTAGGATGAAGCTATGGATCCTGGGTAAATTTATGCATTTACCCTCCTTCAGTTTTTTTGCAGTACACAAAAAAAAACGGAAGGCACACGGATGACAAACAGATGACATACGGACCGTCTACGAAATGGAAACGGATGCCACACGGATGCACCCGTGAAAAAAAACGGACTGTTTATTTGCAGACCGCAAAAATGGATCGGTCGTGTTAATGTAGCCTTATTCTGATCTGCCGTTTATAAACAGCAGGCAGAAATAAGTGAATAACGCCCCCCGCGTCAGAAAATCTCCGGGGTTTCAGGGCTAGCTGAGACCCTGGAGATCATGATTCAGGACGGTTTTTCCGGTCCCCGCTCACGTGATCACAGGTATACACCGTACACCGATGATCACGTTACAGTAAATGACAGCGGCGGTAAAAAAATTTTTATCTCCCATTTGGCATGAACAAACACTTCTCCACTTCTTCTCCACTTCTTCTCCACTTCTCCACTTCTTCTCCACTTTTCTCCACTTTTTCTCCATTTTTTTCTCCATTTTTTTCTCCACTTTTTCTCCACCTTTTCTCCACTTTTTCTCTATTTTTTCTCCACTTTTTCTACATTTTTTTCTCCACTTTTTCTCCACTTTTTCTCTATTTTTTCTCCACTTTTTCTCTATTTTTTCTCCACTTTTTCTCCACTTTTTCTCCACTTTTTCTCCACTTTTTCTCCACTTGTTCTCCATTTTTTCTCCACTTTTTCTCCATTTTTTTCTCCATTTTTTCTCCACTTTTTCTCCACTTCTCCACTTTTTCTCCACTTTTTCTCCATTTTTTCTCCATTTCTTCTCCACTTCTTCTTCACTTTTTCTCCACTTTTTCTCCACCTTTTCTCCACATTTTCTCCATTTTTTCTCCACTTTTTCTCCACTTTTTCTCCATTTTTTTCCCACTTTTTCTCCACTTTTTCTCCATTTTTTCTCCACTTTATCTCCACTTTTTCTCCACTTTTTCTCCACTTTTTCTCCACTTCTTCTCCACTTCTTCTCCACTTCTTCTCCACTTTTTCTCCACCTTTTCTCCACTTTTTCTCCATTTTTTCTCCTCTTTTTCTACATTTTTTCTCCACTTTATCTCCACTTTTTCTCCACTTTTTCTCCATTTTTTCTCCACTTTTTCTCCACTTTTTCTCCATTTTTTCTCCACTTTTTCTCCACTTTTTCTCCAATTTTACTCAATTTTTTCTCCGCTTTTTCTCCACTTTTTCTCCATTTTTTCTCCACTTTTTCTCCATTTTTTCTCCACTTTTTCTCCATTTTTTCTCCACTTTTTCTCCACTTTTTCTCCATTTTTTCTCCATTTTTTCTCCACTTTTTCTCCACTTTTTCTCCATTTCTTTCTCCATTTTTTTCTCCACTTTTTTTCCACTTTTTCTCCATTTTTTCTCCGTTCTTTTTCTATGGTTGGTCTACCCATTAGCTCTGCCATGCATAGTGTAGCTCTACACCTACTGCACATGTTACTTTATGATTGACATCTCTTTCGTACCAGAGCTGTCTAAGTCTACTCTGACCCCATATTTGTCATTACTATATTGTCCTTGTACTGTATTATGACATTTGTATCATGTGTTTCATTTCTTGCTATGTTGCAATTTTTTTGCTGCATCCCAATTGTACCTCTACATTGTTCGAGTTTATGTTATTGTTCTCTCACTCTTATGTGATACTGATTATTGTCATTTTTCATGATTACATGCAGATAAGTCCAATCTGACGAAGGCTCAGGCCGAAACGTCATTTGTAACTTGTTTTGGACAAAAACATATATGCTTATGAAAATTTTTTTTTTCTTAATACGGACCAATAAAGAGTGATTTTGCATTACTATCCGTTGTGACTTACTGACTTAGTCTGGGAGATTTAGAGTGCCGAGGTTACTCACTAATTTTATCTATTATTACCTCTGAGCACCTATATACCAGTGAGCAGAGCTTCCTCTACAGTAGTTCTCCTGATTAGGCATGCCCTTACCTCATGAGCAGGGCATTGCAGCTTTGGTAGCAACCATTACGACATGAACTCTGCTGCTGTGGACCCGGGGAGAGTGAGTGCAGATTCATTGCACCCACACTCCTCACATGAAGGGTCCGCACTCCTAGAAAATGGGGGATACGTTCCCTGAGTGTCTCCCCCCCATATTCTAGACGTCCAGAGTCGTCGTGGGACCCCTTTATTTTTTTTCTTACAATAAATTGGTGAAAGAGGAAATGTTTTAGGGACTGTTTTTTCAAATAAATTTCTTTTGTCGATTTTTTTTTTTGTTAGTATTGACAGTTTATGATGTTGGGTATCTAATAGACGCCATGACATCACAAACTGCTGGGCTTGATCTCAGGTGACTTTACAGCTAGTATCAACCCGATTTATTACCCCGTTTGCCACTGCACCAGGGCACGGGATGAGCTGGGGTGAAGCGCCAGGATTTGTGCATCTAGTGGATGCTATTTTTAGGCTGTGAAGGCCCAATAACTATGGACCTTCCCACCCTGAGAATACCAGACCACAGCGGTCCGCTTTACCTTGGCTGGTGATCCAATTTGGGGGGGACTCTACTTTTATTGTGTAATTATTAATATTTATAAAATAATTATAAAAAAGAGCCTGAGGGGACCTCCACATTGGATCCCCACCCACGGTAAAGCTGCCAGCTGTGGTTTTCAGGCTACAGCCGTCTGCTTTACCCTAGCTGGCTATCAAAAAACTTTTTTTAACTATTTTTTAAATGGAAAAAATTAATGGGCTTCCCTGTATTTTGATTGCCAACCAAGGTAACAGCAGGCAGATGGGGGTGGCAACCCATAGCTGTCTGCTTTATCTGCGCTGAGAATCAAAAATACCGCGGAGCGCTACGTCATTTTTTTAAAGATTTATTTTTACAGCACTGTGATGTCCAGCAATCAAGATACAGGGAAGCCCATTTTGTTTTTAGTTATTTAAATAAATAATTTAAAAAAATATATATGGGCTCCCGCTGCATTTTTTTGTATTGCTAGCTAAGGGTAATCCAAGCAGCTACTGGCTGCTAACCCCCACTGCTTGGTGTTACCTTCACTGGCAATGTAAAATCCAGGGAAGCATTTTTTATTTTTTTTGCCAAAAAACTACAAAAAAAAGGACGTAAGCTTCGCCATATTTTTGTATGCTAGCCAGATATAGCAGGCAGGTGCTGGAAGAGTTGGATACAGCACCAGAAGATGGCGCTTCTATGAAAATGCCATTTTCTGAGGTGGCTGCAGACTGCAATTCGCAGCAGTGGGGCCCAGAAAGCTCAAGCCAACCTGTGCTGCGGATTCCAATCCCCAGCTGCCTAGTTGTACCTGGCTGGACACAAAAATGTGGCGAAGCCTACGTCATTTGTTTTCTAATTATTTCATGAAATTCATGAAATAATAAAAAAAGGGCTTCCCTTCATTCTTGGTTCCCAGCCGGGTACAAATAGGCAACTGGGGGTTGGGGGCAGCCCGTACCTGCCTGCTGTACCTGGCTAACATACAAAAATATGGCGAAGCCCACATAATTTTTTCAGGGGGCAAAAAACTTCTGCATACAGTCCTGGATGGAGTATGCTGAGCCTTGTAGTTCTGCAGCTGCTGTCTGTCTGTATGGAGAAGGAGTCTGTATGCCCCCCAGCCTAAAAATATCAGCCTGTAGCTGCCCAGGATTGTTGCATCCATTAAATGTAACAATCCTGGCACTTTCCTCAGCTCATCCAATTGCCCTGGTGCGGTGGCAATCTGGGTAAAAAGGGGTTAATAACAGCTCACAGCTTCCACTAAGCCCTAGATTAGTAATGGGAGGCATCTATGAAACCACTCATTACTAATTTGTAAGTAAAAAGAAATAAACATACACATTTATTTGAAATAGAAAAATTTAAAAAACACACTTTCACTCATTTAACTACAAACACCCAGGACCGACGTAATCCTCAAAAAAAGGATTGTTACCTCCATCTCAGTGATTTTTATTTATAGAGGTTCTCTCAAACCGAATTTAACTAGTGTGTTTTCCCGAAAATAAGACGTATCCCAAAAATATGCCCTTGCATGATTTTACAGGATTTTTGGAGTATGCCTGAAATATAAATGTCGCGGGCGGAGGAGGGGACGCTGCGCTCTCCCACTGCTCGGGTCCGGCTGCCGCTGCTGCTGCGGCCGCTGCTGCTGCTCGGTGGTGGCTCGAGCGGTGGACCGGATCCCGGGGACTCGAGCGGCGCTCCTCGCCCGTGAGTGAAAAGGGGGATGATTGGTTGTTGGGGTTTTGATTATGGATATTGTCCGTGACGCCACCCACAGTTGTGGTGATTTTGGTGACACCACCGCTGCTTTAAACAGGGATCCCGGGAGCGGTGACAGGGAGCAGCTGAGTTGTTATTTCTCCCCTCCGTGGGCAGGGGGTTGGCTGTCCCGGGGCCCGGTGATGGGGTAGGAAGGGATGAAGGCAGGCGGGTTGCGGGACCTGGTGAGGTGCAGGGTCGCAGGGGCAGCGCTGTGCCGTACGGCACGGGGGTACTCACTCAGCCTGAGACGATGAAACAGTTCTCGGTACAACACACGGCTGGATGGACGGGTCCCCCAGGCGGCTGCGGTTGCTTCTTCCCCGTAGGTTAGTGGTGACTGTCTCTCTCTGCACCTATGTTCTATGTTGATTCCGATGGGTTCCCACCGGTAACCCGCTCCCCGACTTGGATGTGGGCCGGAGGAGCCCCTTTTTTCCCGCAGTCGCTGGCCCTGGGAAACGGTTGCCCTTGGCGGTGGCGGTACCTCCCCTTCACGGTTGGATGGTTGCCTTTTGTCGGGACTTAACTGTTTGGAAACCCAGGAGGTCCCCTTCACTAATGGATTCGGCAAATTCACGGCGACTCCTAGCCTTGCCGGGGTCCGAAAAGCCCCTGCCAATGGTGCTGGCTTCTCCTTGTGTACCGGTCCGGTACCGCCGGGCCACCGCCCGTCCACGGTCCTTACGGCAAACTCCGATAGGCCACTCCTGCAGACGGTCACCACCGTCTGCCAACCTTGCTGCTCCGTCCGGGCCACACACCCGGACTCACTTCGGTCTGCTCTCTTGCCACTTCACTACTGCTCACTTTCCCTCCTTCCACTTTCACTGTCAAAACTAAACTGCTGCTTTTCCCTCCTCCAGGACTGTGAACTCCTTGGTGGGTGGAGACCAACCGCCGGTCTCCACCCCCTGGTGTGGACATCAGCCCCTGGGGGAGGCAACAAGGGTTTTGTGTCTGGCTTAAATGTGCATAACCGGGGTGTAGGGTGTGGTGGTGTAGTTACCTGTGGCCCCTGGCTTGTCCAGGGCGCCACATTCCCCCTTAGCAAAATGCAGACCGTCCGCGGGCTGCCCATCCATCACCGGTTTTATTTTCACCAACTGAAAAAGACATAAATAACGGTAACAGACATACAATTAAAATAACATCTTCCCACATCGGGAGGTACTCTTACTTAAACGTTGCAACGGTAAACGGTTACGGCTTCCGCTCTCTCCCACCCAAGCAACCTGGCTTTGATGCTGCCCCTAAGCAAACAGGCAGCACCCCTTGACCCCAGTCCTGCACAAGTTGCCCGAGCGGGTTCTGTCCTTTTCAGGGGACCCACGTCCATGGGGAACCCCTGAAACCCCCAGAGGATTGACACCGGTTCCGGTGGTGGCTGGGCCCCAGCCTACTCCACTGCGAGCCCTTCCTCCAATCTGCCTCTCCGGAGGCGGTAACGGTGGAAGCTGCAACAACATAATTATTTACAGGCGGCAAGTTTGTGGTTGCCTTGCAAGTTCACAGGCATGTTCATAGTAGTTTCTATGTAAAGTGGTGAAGGGGGGTCCCAACGGGGACCAGCTGCCGGCTACGACCGGTTCCAAATCAAGGCTTGTCAATCAGGTAAATCTTTGGTTTAATCATTTACTTATCATTCTTTTAAACGGTACTTGCAACACACACACACAATTTTTCCCCTTTAAAGAACAGTTTCCCTGTACCTAAGTGGGGGTCTACCTAGGTTGGGCCGAGTGGACCTCCGAGGTCCGGTGTCAGTGGTCATCACTCATACACACTCATACAGTGCTCCATCACATTGGTTCCTAGCACTATCTTCGAGTTATGATCACTGGGTTCATTCATTATCACAATCATACCCTGATGTTGCAGTTCAGCTCGCCCCACAGTCATGGGCACTTGTTTGTATCCCACTTGGGTCAATGGGAGTCCATCAGCAGCAATCAGTGTTATACTAGCATCTGGGGGAGCCAGCTCGTCGGTCCCCCAATACCGTTGATACAATGTGTATGGTATGGTGGTTACCTGTGATCCAGTGTCCAGGAGAGCCATCACCGGTATGCCGTCCACAGCCACGGGGATGATGGGTCGGGCCCTGATGTATCGGTCCCGCCAGTCTGGGGGGCCATGGGGTTCTACTCCTGAGGATTGGCCCGTGGCCCCAGGGGTTGATCGTTTAACGCACACCGTCGGGAGTAGTGGCCGGGTTTGCTGCACCTGTAACAAATCGGGGGTCCATACCGTGAGTCATTGGTTCTTCTCCGCTGCATCCAGGGGACGTCCTCAGGACGGTCGGCGAGCTGTATCTTTGCCGGAGGCTGGGATCTGGTCTGAGGCTGGAGTGCGGCGAGGATCTTGGCGAGGTCTCCATCCATGCAGCGGACCTGGGCAGCCAGTTCTTCCATCGTACTGCTTGGAGCTGTAGGTACTGGAGATGCTGGTAGGGCAGGGGCCACCACGACGGGGGCCGTCTCAACTGGCCACGGGGCTGGTTCAAAGACTTCCGAAGCTGGGGGTTGCAGAGCTTTAATGGCCCGTTCCTTTAACACAGCAAAGTCCACATCAGGGTGTTCTAGAGCCCACATCCGGAGTTGTTTGCGATCCTCGGAGGACCTCATCCCCTGCACAAATTGCTCTACTAACATTTTGTTGCTGTCCGCCTCATTGATGGTGTCCACCCGCTTCAGTGTGCGGAGGGCGGTTTGCAGATGTAAAGCGTAGTCCCGAATGCTGTCCACAGGCCGTTGCCGACATTGGTAAAACTGCATCCTCAGCTCGGCTTCGGTACGGGTCTCAAAGGCAGTCTGTAGTTTCTCAAAGATGGTGGCTACAGAGAACCGGTCCCCCTCGGCCCAGGTCTCCGCCTCCTGCTCAGCTGCGCCGGTTAGCTGCCCCAGCACTACCGCTGCACGTTGCTTATCAGTCAGGGGGTACAATTCTAGGAGCGGGCTAAGCTTCTTCCGGAAGACCTGTAACGCATCAGGTTTCCCGTCGTACTGCGGCAGCCAGGTAGCTCCGGGCACATAGGGCAAGGAGAACGGCATCACCTGAGCGAGAGCTGGGACCGCGCGGCACCCCCCTGCCAGCGCGGGCCGGGACCTGGGCAGGCCCATTCCCATCCACGGGTGCCACTGCGGCTGCGACCGCCGCTCCTCCAGCAGCTCCGTCGGGGCGCAGACATCTTGTTTCCGTCCCCATTAGCCTCTTTCTGGCTCCTCCTCTACGGGGGCGGGGGTTTTGGCCATCGCGCCTCCACTACTCGAGGAGACGCTCGAGGGGGAACTTTTCACACCAAAGATGGCGGCTTCTGAAATTTTTCGGCCGCGGACACCGCCGGCGGGTAACAAGGCGCACCTCTACCAGACAGCAGAGCGGTAAGATCCTGTTCGTGACGCCAAGTTGTCGCGGGGCGGAGGAGGGAACGCTGCGCTCTCCCACTGCTCGGGTCCGGCTGCCGCTGCTGCTGCGGCCGCTGCTGCTGCTCGGTGGTGGCTCGAGCGGGTGGACCGGATCCCAGGGACTCGAGCGGCGCTCCTCGCCCGTGAGTGAAAAGGGGGATGATTGGTTGTGGGGGTTTTGATTATGGATATTGTCCGTGACGCCACCCGCGGTTGTGGTGATTTTGGTGACACCACCGCTGCTCTGAACGGGGATCCCGGGGAGCGGTGACAGGGAGCAGCTGAGTTGTTATTTCTCCCCTCCGTGGGCAGAGGGTTGGCTGTCCCGGGGGCCGGTGATGGGGTAGGTAGGGATGATGGCAGGCGGGTTGCGGGACCTGGTGAGGTGCAGGGTTGCAGGGGCAGCGCTGTGCCGTACGGCACGGGGGTACTCACTCAGCCTGAGACGATGACACAGTTCTCGGTACAACACACGGCTGGATGGACGGGTCCCCCAGACGGCTGCGGTTGCTTCTTCCCCGTAGGTTAGTGGTGACTGTCTCTCCTTGCACCTATGTTCTATGTTGATTCTGATGGGTTCCCACCGGTAACCCGCTCCCCGACTTGGATGTGGGCCGGAGGAGCCCCTTTTTTCCAGCAGGCGCTGGCCCTGGGAAACGGTTGCCCTTGGCGGTGGCGGTGTCTCCCCTTCATGGTTGGACGGTTGCCTTGTCGGGACTTGACTGTTTGGAAACCCAGGAGGTCCCCTTCACTAACGGATTCAGAAATTCACGGTGACTCCTAGCCTTGCCGGGGTCCGAAAAGCCCCTTCCAATGGTGCTGGCTTCTCCTTGTGTACCGGTCCGGTACCGCCGGGCCACCGCCCGTCCATGGTCCTTACGGCAAACTCCGATAGGCCACTCCTGCAGACGGTCACCACCGTCTGCCAACCTTGCTGCTCCGTCCGGGCCACACACCCGGACTCACTTCGGTCTGCTCTCTTGCCACTTCACTACTGCTCACTTTCCCTCCTTTCACTTTCACTGTCAAAACTAAACTGCTGCTTTTCCCTCCTCCAGGACTGTGAACTCCTTGGTGGGTGGAGACCAACCGCCTGGCTTCACCCCCTGGTGTGGACATCAGCCCCTGGGGGAGGCAACAAGGATTTTGTGTCTGGCTTAGATGTGCCTAACCGGGGTGTAGGGTGTGGTGGTGTAGTTACCTGTGGCCCCTGGCT
The DNA here is from genome assembly GCF_048569485.1 of Anomaloglossus baeobatrachus. NCBI lineage: Eukaryota > Metazoa > Chordata > Amphibia > Anura > Aromobatidae > Anomaloglossus > Anomaloglossus baeobatrachus. The sequence continues at coordinate 396,843,064 of NC_134356.1, read as the reverse complement.
TGTCCAGGGCGCCACATAAACCCTACTCTAAAAATAAGCCCTAGTTACAGTCATTGCTGGTTTTTTAGTTTGAGTCAAACTTCACAATTTATCTGGACCCCACTGTCTTAGGGGCTGCAGCATTTGTATACCAAGATTTTGATTGTTTAAGGACCTTTGACTTCACAGTCATGTGACCACAGGTCTCTTAATTGCAGGAGTCTAAAACAACTGAACAGAAGACAGGCTGTACGCAGGGTTGGCATTAGAGGATCACAGAGCAAACTGGCCAATTTTACTGGGACCCCATTCTCCTAGGGGCTCCAGGGTTTTTATCCTGATGATAACTAGAGTTGAGCGCGGTTCGCGGTTCGCGGTTCTCCAGTTCGCGGTTCGAGTGATTTTGGGGGCTGTTCTAGATCGAACTAGAACTCGAGCTTTTTTGCTAAAATTCGATAGTTCTAGATACGTTCGAGAACGGTTCTAGCAGCAAAAAGCAGGGCTTTTTACAGCTACAGTGTGCAGGAGCCATCACTGGCAGCCTGCCAGAAGCTGGTAACCAAGATAAACATCGGGTATCCAAGCAAAGCGCTTTGGTTAGTAACCCGATGTTTATCCTAGTTACGTGCAGGAAGCCCACACTTCCCCGCTCAGCTCGCTCCGCCCCCTCCTGCACGCGGCATGTACACACGTACACACACACACACACACACACACTCTGCGCACACGGCCCCGCTCGGCTTACCTGCGGTGATGAAGTCCCGCCATCCCGACCTCAGCGCTGTCACTGTCCTCCATGGCCGCCGCTTGTCACATCACCTTCTCTCGCTTCCTACCCGAGACTGACTAGCGGTGACGTCACGGGCCTCTCGCGATACTTGGCTGTAAGGCGGCGGTCATTGAACTCAGTGACAGGGGCTGTCAGTGTGCTGGAGATCAGCGCAGGTAATGTACCTCGCTCCTGACAGCAGCACTTGTCATGACCTGCAGTGACCTGGGCTGACCCATTGATGTTAGCTCAGGTCACTGCATTGCTCTCCCAGCCAATGGGGAACATTCTGCTCTTCATTGGATTACACCAGACCTGGATTTGTTTTTCTTTCTAATAAATTGGTTAAAGAGGGAGTGTTTTGGGGAGTGTTTTTTCAACCAAAAATGTGTTTGTCGTCTATTTTTTTTTATTACTGACTGGGTTGGTGATGTCGGGTATCTGATAGACGCCTGACCTCACCAACCCCAGGGCTTGATGCCAGGTGACATTACACATCTGGTATTAACCCCCATATATTACCCCGTTTGCCACCGCACCAGGGCGCGGGATGAGCTGGGGCGAAGCACCAGGATTGGCGCATCTAATGGATGCGCCACTTCTGGGGCGGCTGCGGCCTGCTATTTTTAGGCTGGGGAGAGTCCAATAACCATGGACCTCCCTAGTCTGAGAATATCAGACCTCAGCTGTCTGCTTTACCTTGGCTGGTGATCCAATTTTGGGGGGACCCCTACGTGTTTTTTTTTTTTAAATTATTTTTTTTTAATTTAAAATAACAGCGTGGGGTGCCTTCAGTTTTGGATTACCAGCCAAGGTGAGGTTGCCAGCTGTGGTCTGCAGGCTACAGCCGTCTGCTTTACCCTAGCTGGCTACAAAAATAGGGGGGAACCCTACGTCATTTTTTTTTTTTTCATTTTTTGGCTAAATACAAAGCTAAGCACCCCTTAGTGCCACATGAAAGGCACCAAAGGGTGCAAAATTACAAAATGTAGGAGAGTGGGACATTATGTGTCTTTCTGCAATTATAATGACAGAAAAGACTGATATGAAGTGCACAAGCACAAGAAAATCACCAGAGCGCTCTACGCTGTGAAAAGCAGTAGAAAATAGCATTGAAGTGAACATGTGACCGCCTCATGTAGGATGAAGCTATGGATCCTGGGTAAATTTATGCATTTACCCTCCTTCAGTTTTTTTGCACTACACAAAAAAACGGAAGGCACACGGATGACAAACAGATGACATACGGACCGTCTACGAAACGGAAACGGATGCCACACGGATGCACCCGTGAAAAAAAACGGACTGTTTTTTTGCAGACCGCAAAAATGGATCGGTCGTGTTAATGTAGCCTTATTCTGATCTGCCGTTTTTAAACAGCAGGCAGAAATAAGTGAATAACGCCCCCCTCGGCGTCAGAAAATCTCCGGGGTTTTCAGGGCTAGCTGAGACCCTGGAGATCATGATTCAGGACGGTTTTTTCCGGTCCCCGCTCACGTGATCACAGGTATACACCGTACACCGATGATCACGTTACAGTAAATGACAGCGCCGGTAAAAAATTATTTATCTCCTATCTGGCATGAACAAACACTTCTCCACTTCTTCTCCACTTCTTCTCCACTTCTCCACTTCTCCACTTCTTCTCCACTTTTCTCCACTTTTTCTCCATTTTTTTTTCCATTTTTTTCTCCATTTTTTCTCCACTTCTTCTCCACTTTTTCTCCACTTTTTCTCCACCTTTTCTCCACTTTTTCTCCACTTTTTCTCCATTTTTTCTCCACTTTTTCTCCACTTTTTCTCTATTTTTTCTCCATTTTTTCTCCACTTTTTCTCCACTTTTTCTCCACTTTTTCTCCATTTTTTCTCCACTTTTTCTCCATTTTTTTCTCCATTTTTTTCTCCATTTTTTCTCCACTTTTTCTCCACTTTTTCTCCACTTTTTCTCCATTTTTTTTCCACTTTTTCTCCATTTTTTCTCCACTTTATCTCAACTTTTTCTCCATTTTTTCTCCACTTCTCCACTTCTTCTCCACTTTTTCTCCACCTTTTCTCCATTTTTTTCTCCACTTTTTCTCCACTTTTTCTCCACTTTTTCTCCATTTTTTTTCCACTTTTTCTCCATTTTTTCTCCACTTTATCTCCACTTTTTCTCCACTTTTTCTCCACTATTTCTCCATTTTTTCTCCACTTTTTGTCCACTTTTTCTCCACTTTTTCTCCATTTTTTTCTCCACCTTTTCTCCATTTTTTTTCTCCATTTTTTCTCCACTTTTTCTCCACTTTTTCTCCATTTTTTCTCCACTTTTTCTCCATTTTTTCTCCACTTTTTCTCCACTTTTTCTCCACTTTTTCTCCATTTTTTCTCCACTTTTTCTCCATTTTTTTCTCCACTTTTTCTCCACTTTTTCTCTACTTTTTCTCCGTTCTTTTTCTATGGTCGGTCTACCCATTAGCTCTGCCATGCATAGTGTAGCTCTACACCTACTGCACATGTTACTTTATGATTGACATCTCTTTCGTACCAGAGCTGTCTAAGCCTACTCTGACCCCATATTTGTCATTACTATATTGTCCTTGTACTGTATTATGACATTTGTATCATGTGTTTCATTTCTTGCTGTGTTGCAATTTTTTTGCTGCATCCCAATTGTACCTCTACATTGTTCGAGTTTATGTTATTGTTCTCTCACTCTTATGTGATACTGATTATTGTCATTTTTCATTATTACATGCAGATAAGTCCAATCTGACGAAGGCTCAGGCCGAAACGTCATTTGTAACTTGTTTTGGACAAAAACATATATGCTTATGAAAAAAAAAAATTTCTTAATACGGACCAATAAAGAGTGATTTTGCATTACTATCCGTTGTGACTTACAGACTTAGTCTGGGAGATTTAGAGTGCCGAGGTTACTCACTAATTTTATCTATTATTACCTCTGAGCACCTATATACCAGTGAGCAGAGCTTCCTCTACAGTAGTTCTCCTGATTAGGCATGCACTTACCTCATGAGCAGGGCATTGCAGCTTTGGTAGCAACCATTACGACATGGACTCTGCTGCTGTGGACCCGGGGAGAGTGAGTGCAGATTCATTGCACCCACACTCCTCACATGAAGGGTCCGCACTCCTAGAAAATGGGGGATACGTTCCCTGAGTGTCTCCCCCCCATATTCTAGACGGTCCAGAGTCGTCGTGGGACCGTTTTATTTTTTTTCTTACAATAAATTGGTGAAAGAGGAAATGTTTTGGGGACTGTTTTTTCAAATAAATTTCTTTTGTCGATTTTTTTTTGTTAGTACTGACAGTTTATGATGTTGGGTATTTAATAGACGCCATGACATCACAAACTGCTGGGCTTGATCTCAGGTTACTTTACAGCTAGTATCAACCCGATTTATTACCCCGTTTGCCACTGCACCAGGGCACGGGATGAGCTGCGGTGAAGCGCCAGGATTGGTGCATCTAGTGGATGCTATTTTTAGGCTGTGAAGGCCCAATAACTATGGACCTTCCCACCCTGAGAATACCAGACCACAGCTGTCCGCTTTACCTTGGCTGGTGATCCAATTTGGGGGGGACTTTACTTTTATTGTGTAATTATTAATATTTAAAAAATAATTATAAAAAAGAGCCTGAGGGGACCTCCACATTGGATCCCCAACCACGTTAAAGCTGCCAGCTGTGGTTTTCAGGCTACAGCCGTCTGCTTTACCCTAGCTGGCTATCAAAAATGGGGGGACCCAACGTCATTTTTTTTTTTAACTATTTTTTAAATAGAAAAAATTAATGGGCTTCCCTGTATTTTGATTGCCAACCAAGGTAACGGCAGGCAGATGGGGGTGGCAACCCATAGCTGTCTGCTTTATCTGCGCTGAGAATCAAAAATACCGCGGAGCGCTACGTCATTTTTTTAAAGATTTATTTTTACAGCACTGTGATGTCCAGCAATCAAGATACAGGGAAGCCCATTTTGTTTTTAGTTATTTAAATAAATAATTAAAAAAATATATATGGGCTCCCGCTGCATTTTTTTGTATTGCTAGCTAAGGGTAATCCAAGCAGCTACTGGCTGCTAACCCCCACTGCTTGGTGTTACCTTCACTGGCAATGGAAAATCCAGGGAAGCATTTTTTATTTTTTTTGCCAAAAAACTACAAAAAAAGGACATAAGCTTCGCCATATTTTTGTATGCTAGCCAGATATAGCAGGCAGGTGCTGGAAGAGTTGGATACAGCGCCAGAAGATGGCGCTTCTATGAAAATGCCATTTTCTGAGGCGGCTGCAGACTGCAATTCGCAGCAGTGGGGCCCAGAAAGCTCAGGCCAACCTGTGCTGCGGATTCCAATCCCCAGCTGCCTAGTTATACCTGGCTAGACACAAAAATGTGGCGAAGCCTACGTCATTTGTTTTCTAATTATTTCATGAAAAACTCATGAAATAATAAAAAAAGGGCTTCCCTTCATTTTTGGTTCCCAGCCGGGTACAAATAGGCAACTGGGGGTTGGGGGCAGCCCGTACCTGCCTGCTGTACCTGGCTAGCATACAAAAATATGGCGAAGCCCACATAATTTTTTCAGGGGGCAAAAAACTTCTGCATACAGTCCTGGATGGAGTATGCTGAGCCTTGTAGTTCTGCAGCTGCTGTCTGTCTGTATGGAGAAGAGCAGACAGCAGATGCAGAACTACAAGGCTCAGCATACTCCATCCAGGACTGTATGCAGAAGTTTTTTGCCCACCAAAAAAATGACGTGGGCTTCGCCATATTTTTGTATGCTAGCCAGGTACAGTAGGCAGCCACGGGCTGCCTCCAACCCCCAGTTGCCTATTTGTACCCGGCTGGGAACCAAAAATATAGGGAAGCTCCTTTTTTTTTAATTATTTCACTTATTTCATGAAATAATTAAAAAACAAATGACGTGGGCTTCGCCCCATTTTTGTGTCCAGCCGGGTACAACTAGGCAGCTGGGGATTGGAATCCGCAGCACAGGTTAGCCCGAGGTTTCTGGGCGCCTCTGCTTCGAATTTTAGTCCGCAGCTGTCCCAGAAAATGGTGCTCTCATAGAAGCGCCATCATCTGGCGCTGTATCCAACTCTTCCAACAGCCCTGGAGCCGGGTGGCTTTTTGGAAAATCATGAGTTAATACTGGCTTTGTTTTACTAGCCAGTATTAAGCCAGAGATTCTTAATGTCTGGCACGTTTTACCCGGCCATTAAGAATCTCCAATAAAGGGTTAAAAAAAAGACACCACACAGAGAAAAAATACTTTAATAGAAATAAATACACAGACACATTAGAGACTCCATCTTTATTACCCCCTGTCAGCCCTCCACGATCCTGCTCTTCTGTTTTTCTCGTTCAACAAATGCAGCTCTGCTACATCACTGCTGCATGGGGGAAGACGCTGCTTCCCGTGGAGCATTCACCCCATGAAAGCTGCACGAGAAGCAGCGTGCAGCCTTCACTCCGTGTGTGATCAGTGCTGCTAGCGGTAACAGCGGTAACGCTGACAGACGCGTTACCATAGCAACGGTGCTCCCGGAGCCGCGGTTAGCGGTGACGTCACCGCTAACTGCGTTGCTATGGCAACGGTGATCTCCGTTAATGACCGGCTGTGTCAGCCGGTCCCTAACGGAACGGGGAGTCGACCGTGTGCTAGAGCATGTCGCCGGTACACGGCGATACACAAATGTGCACCGTGTACCGGAGAGATGCACTCGCAGGTCCTACATGACGCGTCATAGTCATGTGACCAGTCTGTAGCCAATGAGATAATAGCCACGTGACTGGTCACATGGCTATTTTGACATCACGATAGGTCCTGCATCTCTGCTGGCAGTGCCGGTCACCGGGAGGATTCAGCGATCATCGGATGGAATAGCGGCAGGAGACAGAGTGCAGGAGGGATTGCGGGGACCGGTAAGTGTTATGGCAATGTTTATTAACTGTTTGTGTACATTTATCATGCATTTTTATGTGTTTGTGATTGCCTCCCATTATAGCCTATTGGTTCGAGTTCGGTTTGTCGAACGTTTGACGAACCGAACTCAAACGGGAGCTCCGTTCGGCGAACCGACCTCGAGCTGAACCGCAACTGGTTCGCTCATCTCTAATGATAACACTGCAAAATGACCTGTGTTACATCATGTCATGAAACCAAAGTTTATTGCAGGAATTTAAAGCTAAAGTGGAGACAGGTTGGTGTGCGTGTGCGTGTGCGTGTGTGTGTGTGTGTGTGTAGATTGATGGATGTATAAGAGAAATAATTAGATAATGCATAGATATTAGATGGATAGATAAATAGATGGACAGATATATGGATAGATAATATGTAAATAGATGATAGATATGAGATATAGATAGATTGATAGAGAGATAGAGAGATAGATAGATAGATAGATAGACGCACCACACCCACACGTGTTACACACAGGGTTTGGGGAGTTATGTTGATGTTGCAAAATGCAATATGACTATATTTGAGTAAATGTTGATTTTTTTTTTGTTCAAGAACAAATGTGGATTGCTGTTCATAGGGAAAAAATAAAGACATCCCCCAACAATAAGCCCTTTCAGTGCAAAAAATAATATAAGACCCTGTCTTATTTTTGGGGAAACACTGTATGATATTGGTTAATGTGAGCTTTTAGCAGTCAACAGAGCCTTTGAGGAATGGAGTCACTGGCTGGGGGGCCTAGCATTATGTAACAGTCTTTACTGATCATAAAACCCTGCTATATATTGATTCTGCTAAATGTCTAAACACCAGATAGGCTCTTTACTTTGCTTGGTTTGATTTTCCAGTGACCTATCTCCCTGGATCTAAGAATATTAAAGTTGACACTTTGTCTTTAAGTTTTATTCCAGAGTTGAAGAACAAAAATCCTATTAAAATTGTTAGTGAGGGGGTAGTGGTGGGTGCTCTGGGGATTGAAATAAAACAGTGTGTTCAGGATGCGCAGGATAGTATGCTGGAGGATTTGCCTGTAAATAAACTTTATGTTCCACCATTTTTACATTTGGATCTTCTTGAGGTGCATGGTTGCATGTTGGCTGGGCATTCGGGTTCTTCTGCCTCTTTGAAATCTTTTTCTAGGTTCTTTTTGTGGCAGAATGCTCATAAGAATGTAGCAGAGTATGTTTGAAAACACAGGGTCTCTGCTAGGACTAAAGCTTCTCGTCAGGCCCTAATGGGTTATCTCCTGCCTATTGAGATTCCTTCACAGCCTTGGACCCACTTGTCTATGAATTTTGTCACTGATTTACATAGTTCTGGAGGTAATACCATTGTGTGGGCGGTGGTGGACTGTTTTAAGCAAGATGGCATATTTAGTCCCACTTGATAAGATGCCCACTGCTAAGAGTTTAGTTACATTGTTCATTTCTCATATTATTAGACTACATTGTGTTCCCAAAAATATTATTTCAAATAGAGGAGTTAGTTCTTGGCTAATGGACAGACAGAGGATCAATCAAGAGATAGATCAATATTTAAGTAGTTTTGTTTCATCTAATCAGGAACACTGGGTGGAGTTTTTGCCCCTTCCTTTTCTTTAAAGAAACGCACTTCTATGGCTACTGGAACCTCACCTTTTTTTGTTGTAGGGGTTTTTTTTCCGTGTGATAAAAATCTCGAAGGAGATTGAAAAGGGTCTTTTGGTTGCTAGTGATTGAGCCAAAAAGGTAGCAAACCACAGACACGGAATGGCTTCTTCTGTCTTTATGGTGGGGGAGTTTGTGTGATTGTCATCTAAAAATGTACAGCTTAAAGTGACCTCTAGGAAATTTGCTTTAAATTTGTAGGTCCTTACAGGATAATTGAAATTCTGAATCCAGTTAAGCTTCAAATTCCCGGTAGTTTGGAAAATTAACAACTCATTCCATATGTCCCTTCTGAAGAGATTTGTGGGGATATCTGGCCCTTGTGACATTATTAAGGTTGATATGAAGGGGGAATTAGCATGAAGTGGAGTAAGTTCTGGGATCTAAGCAGTTCAGGTGCCATCTGCAGTACTTGGTTAAGTGGAATGGTTATGGTCCCGAGGGCAAATCATGGAATTCAAAACAGCTTCAAGATGATCACCTGATAAGGGATTCATTGTCAGAGAGTGAGCATTCCTGAGGGTCTAGTAGCCCCTTGTAAAAGAAAGGGTACTGTTATGGCTCCACTCCAGGGTTTGAACTGGTGATCTCTGGTTGTTGGTTGGTTTCCCACAACCTGTTTTGTGTTGGGCCAACAATTGCTCTCATGTCTTTCTTCGTAATGTTTTGCCTTCCTGTTTGACTTCTATTAAGGTGTGTGCACTTTCTCGTTTGGTTTTCCCAATCACATTTTGGGAGGGTCTATTTATACTTACTATTTACATGCCTTAGTGCTGGCTATATTTTTGGATGGATGGTTGATTGGAGTCCCAGTTGCTTGTTTAAGGTTTTCTTACTGAGACAATGTTATTGATATTGCATGCACTTTGTTTGTGTGAATCATTTCCCAGTTATCTCCTATTTTGTTTCACTTAGGTTTGGGAGGGTTACCATATATTCTTTTATTTTTGGTGGTTTCTTGTATTCCATCATTCTTGTACGATTATATTTGCACAGCCTATTTTGGGACTTTTTTTTGGATTTCTGGTTTTACATATCCCCTGGTTTATCCATCCTCTTGAAAGTGTTAGGGTCAGTGGTAACAGCATTTCACTTCTCCAGATGGCATATTGATCTTTTCTGTAGCTTACTTGAATGTGCATCCAGGTGCAAGTTGGAAACTGGCAAGAAGTACAGAAAAGTTTGAAAGCCTTTACCTAACAAATGAAGCTACCGATAGAATGAGATAACACTAGGTGACCAAGGACAGTTGAAAATTTGGAAGTGTCAGTTCACTATAGTGAAAAAGAGCTGGTTTAATACTTAGATATATGTTTTTGTACTTCCTAGTAAATATTAGGCAAATTTGTTAGTGGATGTACATCAGTGTTCCCCAGCTCTAGTCCCCTAGGCCCACCAACAGTGCATGTTTTCAGGATTTCCTTAGTATTGCACAGGTGATAATTCCAACAGCAGTGCAATACTAAGGAAATCCAGAAAACATGCACTGTTGGTGGTCTTTGGTGACTGGAGTTGGGGAATACTGATACAGATATCGACAGGAGATATATTGGTGTATTCATGAACATTTTCTTTAGTAACCTAACTGTATAATATTAGCTTAGAATTATGACATTTAAAACAACTGTTTACTTAATACATTTTTCTTTTTGAAATTGTATTGATGAAACTTTGCATACAGTATATATTCTTCGAGTTAAAGCAATTTCTAGGCTCATTTAATGGGCAAAATTGTATAAATCAATAGAATGTATGTTTAAAAAAATCAATGCTTTTTATTTTTTTATACATTATATACAGTATTTGGATTTTGTGATAGTCAATACAAAGTGCTGCATTCTAAATACTAGCTACGGGCTAATTACAAAGATCTATTTTTTCTCATGACAAGAACATTTGTTATTTTACATGAATAAACTTGCAATTAATATGATATTAAAATAAAACAAGTCAACATTATTGTTATAATTTTTGCTACATATTTCAACATTATTATTGTTGTAAGGACAAGTATATGCACATGGTAAATACACATTAAAGGGGTTGTCCGGTCTAAATCTACAAGTCTGCAGTGACTCTAAGTGACTGCAAACTTGTGAATCCTCACATTGCACACACTGTGTGTCAGAGTCATGACCTCACCCAATACAATTTTATTGAGCGAATGTGTTTTATTTAGTCGGAATGTGGTGTTAGTGTGGCTGGGAGTATGCATATCGCATTCTTGTGGCTACATGACCACCGTTCCCGTCTCTGACACTGGTGAACAGTGCTTGTGATGTGAGAATTCACAAGAGTTGTGAAGAATTTTGAGTCTGCAGTCCTATACTGTGACTGCAGACTTGTGGATTCAGGCCGGACAACCCCTTTAATACAGTAGTAATATTTTTTTGTTCAGTACACTTGTTGCTTTATTTTACAGAAACGTATTAGAACTTAAAGGGAGGCTGACAGGCCTCTTCTGTCCCCAGAACCACCAGCAGTTGCGTCTATCTATCTAAATTCTTTGCTTAACAGTCCCTTTATTATATTGGACACATAAACAGATCTTTAGAAAAAGTATTTCTGAAGTCCGCTTATGATATACAATTCAATCCTTTGGCTAGTCGATGAGGCGTTAGTTTCCTCACACTAGTAAGCCCTCTCTCCATGTTATCATGCTCCTGTGGGCATGCTAACATGATATACAAGAGCTGACGTCATTGCCAGCACTCTACAAATCACATTTGTGCTTGCGACTTTGTTCAGCCCCAACATTGAGCCTCTAAAGCTGGGTGTACACATCAGAGATTCAGATAGGTGCACTGTGCATGATCAGAAGTGCAGAAGATGACTCATGTACAAGTAAGAGCAGAAGAACGGCTGTCTTCTGCACTTCCGATCATGTGCAGTTGGGCTCTCTGAAGCCGGAATGCGTACACCAGCTTTCAGAGGCACAATTATTTGAGTGAACAAAGCCGCAAGCATTCACATGATTTTTAAAGAGCTAGTGTAAGGGGGTGTAAGGCTCAACCATCCGAGACCTGCAAATCTGCTATCTGTGAAATGTAGTAATGTGCTATATACAGTATAAGGTAATATAATGGTGTAATGTGTTCAGGCAGCCACTAGGTGGCCACAATGTGTAAAACTGCTTCCCTGGTATTCTCGGGCTAGGAAGAGTTAATGTGGGGAGGAGTTTAGTTAGTAAAAAGGATGCTTAGACAGGAAATAACATGAGAGTCCATGTGGGAGAGGAACAAGCCATAACTGTGAGAGGTGTGAGGAGAGAAAGACCCCAACATCTAATTTGGTTGACCGTCAGGATTGAATCCCGGTGAATTTCTGTCTATGCATTCTTTTACTAACTCCTCCGCACATTAACTCTTCTTAGCCTGAAAATACCAGGGAAGCAGTTTTACACTTTGTGGCCACCTAGTGGTCGCCTAAACACATTAAACCATTATATTAACTTAAACTCTATATATAGCACATTACTACATTTTACACATAGTGTATTAGCAGGTCTGGAGTGCTCGAGCCTTACACCCCTTTACACTTGCAATGTTGGCAGCTCTTGTATATCATGATAACATGCTGAGAGGGCAGACTAGTTTGGTGAACTGATGCCGCCCATCAACTATGTATACATAAGGAATCAACTAGTCAAAGGGTTCATTGCCATATCATAAACATACTTTAAAAAATAGCTTTCTAAAAATCTGTTTGTGTCCAATATAATAAAGGGACTGTAAGACTATGTGCCCACGCTGCGGAAAATGCGCGGAATTTGCCTCGGATTTTTCACGGAAATTCCGCGGATTTTTCAAAAATTCGCAGCACAGCGAGTACCCAGCCATTTCTATGGCATTTGGGGACTGCTGTGCCCATGCTGCAGTTTGTTCCGCAGCGAAAATAATGTGGTATTTCCCTGCGGAAAAATCAGCAGCATGTGAATTATTCCTGCGGATTTCTCCACAGGGTCCCGTATACTTACCTGCCTTGATAGAAGACACCGGAGTCACTTTCTCCATCCGGTGTACAGGAGCGCGATGGATCCAGGTACAGGAAGGAAGAGGTGGGTGGGGCCTGCACAAGCTCCGGTCATGTGACAGCCGGAGCTAGTTCAGGCCCGCCAACCTTCTCCTGCACAGTGCAGCAGACGATGACAGAGTGACACGGCTGCCGGAAAGTGAGGTGCTGCGTGATGGAGTTAAGTATGAACGCCCGATCACTGCAGCACTTGTTCTGCATTGAGGATGCAGTGCCGAAGCCATGGTACTGTATCCTCAATGCCGAATGCCCGCACCATATCCGCAGGACATTCCGCAATAAAATTGCAGCATGTAAACAGACAAAGTTGTGCTGCGGATTTCTGGGAACTCCTGCGGAATGTCCTGCAGATATAACCGCAGGACACTCTCCCCGTGGGCACATAGCCTTAGTGTTACGGGGGGACCGGCAGATTAGGACCAGAGGGTATATATCCCAATCGCCAGTCGGGGCCCACCGTGCTCCAGATGACAAAGGAGCTGCTGGCACCTGAGGGTTAGGCGGAGACTATAGAGATGGATGGCTCTGAGATAACCCAGGAACTCTGGGAACCGGTCACGTGTGTTGGGACATGTCAGACCGGACGACAACCCGATTAGCGTTTTGGTGCACCTAGCGCTACACCAACCACGTGTGCAGGAGACACGTCAGGCCGGGTGGTAACCAGGTAGCGTTGACCGGAAGACCGCCACGAAAGCGCCCTGTCGGCCACATGTGTAGGACATGTCAGGCCGAGCGGTCCTCCGATTAGCGTTTCTGGCCACCTCTCGACTGGCCACGTGTGTGTAGGACACGTCAGGCCAGATGGGTACACCAGTAGCGTTGACCGGGAAGCCGAGGAAAATAAGGAACACCCTGTTAACTCCACAGGGGTCCTGGAGTACGCTGTCCGTGCGCGTAGGGGGCACAACCGGACAGGTGGCGTAGCAGGTGCGTTGTCTGTGTGCGTAGGGGGCACAATTGGACAGGTGGCGCAGCAGGTGCGTTGTCCGTGTGCGTAGGGAGCACAATCAGACAGGTGGCGCAGCAGGTGCGTTGTCCGTGTGCGTAGGGGGCACAATCGGACAGGAAGCACAGCAGCCGCAGCCCAGTTAACGCTACTGGGCTGCTATAGCAAGACTGGAATGGCAGGAGGGAAGCACGGCGCCTGACCCTGATGTGCCGAGCCACGAATCTTGGCGTGACAGGCACCGTTCGCCTAACCCTACCTACCGCTTCCCAACATAGGCTTATGCCGCAATGAGGCTCTAACATGGAGGTGTGCTCTGACTGAGCAAAAGTGAAGACTGCGCACCTCCATGTTGTCTCCAGCCCCTTTTATAACCTGGGTCCGCCCCAAACCCAGGGTGGAACCACCAAGGTCCAATAGCAGAGTGCCATGTCATCAGTGACGTCACATGCGACCTATCCGGAACCGCCACGTCATTGATGACCTCATGGCAGCCACGCCCCAAACACTTCACCAGTCATCGTCTGACGACCAATACTGAGGTGCCAGATCATAGGGGCGGGCCTCTGCGAGCCAGTCCGGAGTTGCCACGTCATCAGGACACCTGACACCCTCTGCCCTATCAGGGCCTGCCACCTCACAGACATGCTCAGTGAGGTCCTTACCGGACCTAGCCTCTGATGCACTAAGTGCCTGAGCATGCTCAGTAGCCTGAGCCACAGGCTTACAAAGCAGACTATCAGTTTGAGCATGCTCAGTAGGCACATCCCAGAACTTAGACACAGCACGAAGTCCAAGTACCTGTGCAAAGAGGCTGTTAGGGTTAATTGTGGGAGCATGCTCAGTAGCCTGAACTGAGGACTTAGTCTCAGACATAACACAAACAGGCTGAGCATGCTCACTAGGCAAAACACCGGGCTTAGACTCTGGCTGGGGTAAATCGGTGCACGCATGCGCACTAGCCGCCTCTCCACACTTAGACGTGGTGGAAGGAACAGCCAACTGGACGACCCGAGGCACGGCCAAGAACGGCAGCCGGCGCCTGGGCGCAACAGGAACCGCAGCAGGCTGCTTGCGGCTATGGCGGCGCCGGTTCGTAACACTTAGGCAGGGAATTTAGATTGTAGACCTCTGCTGATCGCACTGGGAGCATGGGGTACCTGTCAGGTTCTCTTTAAAACATATTTTTTCAATTAGAAATTTGGTTGTTTCTGGAACAATCATAGAAGTGAATGGACAGAGCTGATCAGTTTTGGCCACCTCTCAAGGGACCACTTTCTACAAATGGATTTAAGTCCTAAGGGTCTTATTCATGTCCTGAAGGTCTTATTCATATGAATGGTGCTCATTAAAAACTTCCCCTAACCTACTTCTATTTATTGCAGGACACTGAAACTCCACATGTGTAATGATATAGGTCTCCATAGGTTACATGCCAATCTGCAACTCTAAACTGATAATGGTCTTTTTTTAACAGGTGCTGAAGTGTAGTCAGGTGTGATAATGGGCCCAGTAGAATACAGAGCAGTCAGTTCCTTTATTTGAAAGGCAGCACACTAACGGAGATATTTGATGAGATGAAAGAGGTTTATGGTAACGATTTCCCATCATATGATGTAGTCAAGAACTGGCATTGCCATTTGAAGTGTGATCAAACTTTGGTGGAAACGGCTCCAATTCCAGGACAACCCCATTCCGATATCGATGAACACACCATCCAACAAGTGGAGGCTGCCATTTTAGAAAATAACACAGTAACCAATCGTCACCTAACCCAAAATGTCAAGATTAGTGTGGGATCCATGGAAAAAATCATCCAAGACCATATTCATATACATAACTTATCCACTCTCTGGGTTTCCTGGTTGCTTATACCTTTACAATTGATGACTGCTCTGTATTCCTTTGGTTCCACCTCACATCTCACACCACCTCAGAACCTAGAAATAAAGACCATTATCAGTTTAGAATTGCAAATTGGCACATAACCTCTAATGACTCACATCATTACGCATGTGCAGTTTCAGCATCTTGCAATGAATAGAAGAGGGTCAGGAGAAATCTTTAATGACTATCCCTCATATCTATTAGACATTAATATGATATGGATATCATATATTTAAGATGGTAAAAAAAACCTTTATGATAATCAAATAATATCCAGTTTTATGTACATAAAATCTATTATATAAATTAAACTTAAGGTTCTCTAATAAGAAATTTAGAGTTAATGTGGCCACAAGAACCAAAATGATCAGAAGTAGTGATGGGTGGAACCATATGCCTGTGATTGACGCGTCCAACCAGGTTTTTAAGAAAAGGCTGGTTCGGGCCCATAATTAGTATTGGATGTCTGGTGAGACGCCGTTTACCATATAAATCTATGGGTACCCAAATCAGATGCTTTAAAATGGAGGTGAAAGGATAATGGGATTAAAGCAAGTGTGTTCTACTTATCAGTCTACCATGTAGCTGTCATGCTATTTTTGGGGTCGCTCATTAACTTCATGTATGTACACTGCTTCCCCTGGCCACTGGCAGTACTGGCATCTCTGATTCATTGCAGTCAGACCGCTTCCCTGTGTGACAGCATGTCTTACTGCAACCAATCACAGACGCTGTGTGTGACCCTATCATGGTGTAAAAATTAATAAATAAAAAAAATTGGATTAGGGTCACCCCATATTATGATTCCCAGCACAAATAAAGCATTTTGGTTACAAGCTGCAACCCCCAGCCATATGCTTATGTGGCTCCCCTGAATACATCAGGGTTCCACAGGGTACTGCATCCTTACCCAGGGTGCAGGGCCCACCCTCCCATGGTTCTAGGTACCCAAGAAGCCGATGTCACTCCCATCTGCACTACAAAACCCAATCACCACAGCAGTCACTAGCAGAAACACTAGGGGGGTGGACAAACTGGAAATTGGCCGGCCACTGGGGAACTGAGCAGACTGTGAGATCGAGACAGAGAGTTGAGAAGTAGGCTCCAAAGAGAGAGGAGCTAGGAGAGTGAGGTCCTGGGGAGCTAGAGACACTGGTTGGGTCGCAAGCGGTGATCCGGGTCCAGAGGAGTCGGGGACCGGTAGCAGGGACATTGGACGAGGGTGTGACGGACATAGTCTTGGAGGACTGTCTGCACCAGAAGGCCCAAAGGAACTGACCAGTATCGAGCACGACGGTGTACAGGACCCTAGGTCAGGAGCCAATTCAACATCCTGGCAATTCACCTGTAAGGGAGAGGACCTCCAAGACAGGGGTGTATACAGACACAGTAACCCACTAAAGTCCCACGTGCTAGCCCTCAACAGCACAGCTACACTACAAATAGTGAGCAGGGCCTCCAACACCTTCAAGCCACGGGGACCACGAACGGACCATAAATTGTGCACGGAGGCAGGCCCCGGATCACTTAGTGACATCGGTGGGACCGGGTACTTGAATGGACTCCCGGCAACGGCAACTGTACACAGAGACTTTGGTTTACCTACAGTGTTTGTGTCTCCTTTCTAAATCTCATCCAGCACCACGACTACCCACAGTGAGTACCCTGGTCCCCTGCACCCTGTCCTCCCAAAGCACCAACACCCTGAGCCCGGGGCCTTCCCTACCTGTGGAGGGACTGACACCTTGCTGCCCAACACCTTCTGCCCCAGTACTCCTTCCAGCATCGGTGGTACTCCCATTACCGCAACCCGCAGGTGGCGTCACAAACTAATCCCCTGTAAATACCCCTCTTCACAGATCAAAGTGTCCGCCAAGCCGGATCCGGGCCCCTCAAGCCACCACGATGCCGGATCTGAGCAGCCCGACCAACACCGGGGCGGTACACTTATCTTGGCTGTGTATCAAAATAAGAGGAACCCCATGCAGCTCTTTTTTTTAATTATTTAAATACATAATTTTAAAAACCAGTGTGCCGTTCCCCCCAATTTTGATACCTAGCCATGATAAAGTCAACAGCTGGGGGCTTGGATTCTCCAGCAAGGGAGGCCCATGGTTATTGGGACCCCAACCTTAAAATAGCAGCCACCCAGGATAGTCGCATCCATTAGGTACGACAAGTCCGTAACTTTACCTGGCTCTTCCCAAATGCCTTGGTGCGCTGGCAATTCAGGTAAAAAAGGGGTTAATGACAGCTCACAGATGCCACTAAGCCCTAGATTAGTAATGAGAGGGGTCTATGAGACCCCTCATTACTAATTTGTAAGTGAAAAGAAATAAAACACAGAAAAAAGCTTTTATTTGAAATAAAATGCAAAAAAAACCACCCTTTTCCACTGCTTTATTAACCCCCAAAACACCCCTACAGGTCGGACATAATCCACAAGAAGTCCCGTGATGATTCCAGCTCTGCAACAGCCTGAAGGTGTAGCGCAGGGACAGAGCATGTCCGCACACTGTGGGCTTCAGGCAGATAATGACTCAGCTGCAGCGATGAGCGGTGACATCACTCAGTTTATTTGCGGTCACTGCTGGAAGATCCCACAGTACCCTACCTGTGATCACAGGTAACCTGACCTCAGGTGACCTCTTTAAGCTCAGTGACCTCACCTCAGGTTCACAGAATTTTTTGCAGGAATATGGTGTAGACATTTCAGCACCAAATTTGCACCTCCTGGCAGCAAACCGCACTAAAACAGCATCAAAACTGTGTTTGTGCATTTTTTTGCTGAGAGATGCAGATTTAGTGTTGATATTTTTACACCACATTCCTGAACCAAATCTACATCTCCTGGCAAAAAATAAAATCATCATTATCGCATCCAAACAGCATCATGTTCTGATGAGATTTTTTTGCCAGAAGATGCAAATTTGGTGAAGGAATATGGTATGTAAGTTTCAGCACTCAGGCGGGCTTTGCACACTACGACATCGCAGGTGCGATGTCGGTGGGGTCAAATTGAAAATGACGCACTTCCGGCATCGCATGCGACATCGTAGTGTGTAAAGCCTAGATGATACGATTAACGAGCGCAAAAGCGTCGTAATCGTATCATCGGTGCAGCGCCGGCGTAATCCATGATTACGCTGACGCGACAGTCCGATGTTGTTCCTCGCTCCTGCGGCAGCACACATCGCTGTGTGTGAAGCCGCAGGAGCGAGGAACATCTCCTACCGGCGTCACTGCGGCTTCCGTAGGATATGCGTAAGGAAGGAGATGGGCGGGATGTTTACATCCCACTCATCTCCGCCCCTCCGCTCCGATTGGCCGCCTGGCGTGTGACGTCGCTATGACGCCGCATGACCCGCCCCCTTAACAAGGAGGCGGGTCGCCGGCCAGAGCGACGGTCGCAGGACAGGTGAGTCCATGTGAAACTGCCGTAGCGATAATGTTCGCTACGGCAGCTATCACAAGGAAATCGCTGCTGCGACGGGGGCGGGTACTATCGCACTCGGCATCGCAGCATCGGCCTGCGATGTCGCAGCGTGCAAAGTACCAGTCAATCTGCATGTCTTGGTAAAAAAAACCCTGCAGTTTTCTGCCAGCAGATGCAAGTTCATTGAGTTTAATGAGGTCACCTGAGGTCAGGTTACTTGCAGTCACAGGTGGCGCGCCATAGGAACTTCCAGCTGTGGCCGGAAATAGACTCATCGCTGTGGCTAAGTAATTTTCTGCCTAAAGCCCATCATATGCGGACATGTTCTGTGCCCGTGCACTGTACCTTCAGTAGGTAGCAGAACTGAACTTGTCTTTAGACCCCGTGTGGATTACATCAGAATTGGGTGTTTTTGGGTTTTTATAAAGGGGAATTAAAGGGTGTTTTTTGTGTATTTATTTCAAAGAAAGATTATTTTCTGTGTTTTATTTCTTTTCACTTACAGATTAGTAACGGTGGTCTCATAAATGCCTCCCATTACTAATCCAGGGCTTAGTAGCAGCTGTAACCTGTCATCAACCTCTTGTTACCCCGATTGCCACTGCACCAGGGCAATCGGGATAAGCCAGATCAATTTCCAGGTTTGTCGCATCTAATGAATGCGACAATCCTGGATGGCTCTAGTCTGTAATTTTTAGGCTGGAGGTTCCAATAACCATAGGCCTCCCGAGCCTGAGAATACCAGCCCCCTGCTGTTGGCTTTATTATGGCTAGGTATAAAAATTGGGGGGGGGGGCGCATGCCATTTTTAACTCATTTATTTGAATAATTAAAAAAGCTGCATGGGGTCCCTCTTATTTTGATACACAGCCAAGATAAGCACATCGTGTGGCCCAATTTTTGGAAAAGAGGGAGGCTGTGGTTGGAGTTCCCTTTTTTTTGAAAAATGAACCAAGATGAAGAAGTCATGGATCAGAGAGGACTTTTCTACCCCTGTGTCTTCCTGGGGAGACTAAAGGCTGGTGGATTTTTGAATGTGCTTTATGCAAATAACAATTTTAAGTTAGCAACTGTGGGACAACTGATGCCAGTGAAGTGGTGTGTGTGGCCCAATTTTTGGAAAAGAGGGAGACTGTGGTTGGAGTCCCCTTGCTGTGTTTTACATGATTTTAGAAGGGCATGACATGCCTAAGAGGTTTAATTTCAACATCTGCAAGCTGTTGGCTACAGAAATGCTGCCTTTCCACCCGGTTAACACAGAGGATTTTTGAGACCTTATGCCCATCGCAGTGCCCCAAGAGCAGATGCCCAGTCACCACTCCTTCTCCAAGAAAGGCGTGCCTGCGCTACACCAGCATGTTGCATAAAACATCACCGCTTCCTTGAGCAACTCTGTGTGTGACAGGATGGATTTCACCACAGATACTTGGACCAGTAAGCATGGACAGGGGCATTACACATCGCTGACTAGGCACTGGGTAACTATGGTGAGAGATGGAGAAGGGTCTGCTGTACAAGTCTTCCTGTCCCCATGAGTTGTGTGTCAATCCTTCCTCTGTATGTAGAAGTTCATCCACTGCTTCTGCCTCCTCAACCTCGTCTAGGTCCTCAACCTCCGCTCAAAACCTGTCTAGTAAGGCCTCCCGCGTTGTAACTGTGCACAAGGAATCCCGCACACCTCTGTACTATGCTGGCAGAAGAGCTCAACGCCATCAGGCGGTCAAATCTTTACTTTGAAATGTATGGGAAATGTGAGTCACACCGCTGAGGAGTTGTGGACGGTTAGCTCTGGAGACCGAGTTTCATCAATGGTTGTCCACACAGATGTTCAGTGCAACTGGTTTACTTACTGCTGGTAGATGTTGTCTGGTTGCCCGGGGCCGGCTGGTTTCGCCTCCGGGTCCCCTTCATCCCAGTGCCAGTCTAGTTCTCTGGTACCTTCTTCCCCTGCACCTGTCTCTGGTAAGTGGGACCCCATGGTATAGAACAACTGGGAGTCCCAGTTCTGTGGTTTGTCCAAATCTGTCCGACAGATGGTAGCGTGAACCCTGTGGGGTTGGTGTCTCTAGTCCTGTCCCCAGTTCTCCCTTTGCTACTGAGTCTTCAGATTCTTTAGGGTCAGCAAGATCCTTGATGGTCCCCTTGCTGTTCAGGTGTTAACAGGTCGGCTTGAAGCTCTTTCCTGTCGTAGGGTCCTGTACCCCGTTGGTGCGTAGCTCCAGGAGAACTCCACCGTACTCCACCGGCAACCACTTTTCCTGGGTACCAGGTCACCGTTAACCTGAGTCAGGATGTCACTTTGCTTCCACCTTCACAATCTTCACAATCCTACAGTCACTTCAGTTCTCTCTACTGACGTCCTGTGTTCTCTCTGTCCACAGTCTGCCCCTCCCACTTGGTCAACTAGTAGACTGGATTGGCTCTACCTCTAGGCGGCCATCTATTGGTTACAACCTAGCTGGGTACCATTTATGGGGGAATGTCGGGGAAAACTGGGATTACCTACGTTTTTGGTGTTACTGACACTGGGATTCTGTGTCCCTAAGGGGGTAGGACCTGCATCCTTGTGGGGATGCAGAACCTTGTAGCACCCTGATGGTGACAGGGGCGCTGCATACCCACAAGAGAAACTGATATATCGGGTATAACAAACAGCTATGGGCTGCAACCACAGTGCTTTCCCTAATGGATGCACCACTTCTGGGGCGGCTGTGGGCTGCTATTTTTAGGCTGGGAAGGTCCATATAACCATGGCCTTTCCCAACCTGGTAATACCAGACCGTAGTGATATGCTTTACCTTAGCTCGTTATCAAAAATGAGGGGACCCCCATTCCATTTTTTTTCAATTATTTTTATCAATCATTTTAAAAATGTAATTGATCCTCTCTGGTGATTCAGCCCATAGCTGTCAGTTTTAAAAGCGCTTTTTATCAGAAATAGGACTGGAGCCCATGTCATTTCTTTTAATTATTTATTTATTTTTACACTAATACAGCTGACTGACTACAACCAATCACAGATGCCGGAAAAAAGAGTTGTGCAGTGAAATTAGGGAATATTCCTGTAGTTTCATGAGCAGTCCAGAAAGGAGCCTTATTACTGCTTTATGTTCTGAAAAATATGGCATGTATAATTGTCCTTTGTTTTCCATCGTTTTGCTCCCTTTTGCAGCCCCCTAGCCATTACTGTGATGATTTTACAGCCATTTTACAGCGCAGAATTTAGGGGTACCATTAACTTGTATAGGGTTCATTGTCGAGGGTCCGAGGTTTGCTCCCGAACCAAATTTTTCTTCTATAGTCTGGCCAAAAATGAACATCCACTGGTCCGCTCCTTTTTAATTGCAGATTTGAAACCCGCACTGCAGGTCAGTTTATGCTGAGTGAAAAATAAGCAAAGTGGGCATGAGAATTTTTTAAATTCCATCCACTTTGGTGGAGCTGCAAGACCCTGTGTTTTTGATACAGCAGCAAAAGCTCACTAAAAACTCATCATAGGCACATAGCCTTAAACAAGTGACCCCATTCAAAGCACTATAAAAACTTTTGTTTGTTTTTCACAGCTGGAGTGGTGCTTTTATCTGAGGTCTCAGCCATCCGGCATCTTAACCTTTTACTGATGTTGCTCTGATCCTGTGGCGGCATCATATGACCTCAACTTCTGACTGGCTGCAAGTCATAAGCAGGGGCAGGCTGGCACATTTTAGCCTAGGCGGCAATCATAAGCCACTGGCTATCGAGTTGCGGTGGTCCACCTTTGGCCTTTTGATTTCTGGTTGCTGCATTAATGCAGCAGAGGTAACAGGCTTTCTGAACAGGCTGGTACATATATATGGGAACAGAACCAAGCTTACTGCGTACATACATACCGCAACAGAACCAAGATGACTACATAGATACGGGAACCGAAAAGAACTTACTACAGAGCTATAGGAGCAGAACATAGCTTACTACAGAGATAAGGGAGCAGAACCGAGCTTACTACAGAGATATGGGAGCAGAACCGAACTTACTACAGAGGTATGGAAGCAAAATTGAGCTTTGTACAGGGATATAAGAGCTGAACTGCGCTTAGTACAGGGATATGAGAGCAGAACCAACCTTTCTACAGAGATATGGGTTCAGGACCGAGCTTACCACAGAGATACAGGATCAGAACTGAGCTTACTACAAAGATTCAGGAACAGAACCGAGCTTACTACAGAGATATGGGAGCAGAACCAAGCTTACAACAGAGATATGGGAGCAGGACTGAGCTTACTACAGAGAAATAGGAATAGAAATGAGCTTACTAAGGTAATAAGAGAGCAGAACCGAGCTCACTACATAGAAACGGGAACAAAACTAAGCTTAATATATCAATACAGGAACAAAATCATACTTACTAAGTCTACTACATAAAAAGAGCAACAGAACCAAGCCTCCTACATAGATACAAGAACAGAACAAGCTGACTGAATACACATAGTACCAGAACTAAGCTCACTGCTTAAATATGGTGCCATGACTGAGTTTATTATATAGATATTGTAGCAAAACCACGCTTACTACGTAGATATTGTACCATAACCCAGCTAACTACATATACAACAATTACATAGTGAGGCTCTTTTGAATACCATCTTTAAAGATAATACCTTTATATTTTAACCCTCAAAAAATATTTCCAGATTTTGTGTTCAGATACGGCTGTTTACATACAAGTTTACTTTCTCTGCTTGTCCCATCACTGCTGCATAAGCGTTTTGCATAGAGAAAACTCATTATTCAGTGTTAAGAGTCAGTGAAATTCTACAAATGTTCCAGCCACCTCTTTAGAGTTAACATGTCACTTTAAGAAACGCTATTTATCTGCAGATTTAGGGTCAATTTGCAGTAAATAGCGTTTGGCTACAGAGAGAAAATTCAATTTTATTCTCCCTGCCGCCACTCACTTCAAGCCGTAGTGGCAGTTTTGGGGCTGTTCTAGTCAGTGCTCATTACATAATGAGAACGGATGAGCGAATGTATTCGCCACTGTTCGGTATCCGACGGATAACAGGCTATTCGCGCCATTCGGTATCCGACAAATAAGACAACATCCGCTCCGATACTTTCATTTTCATTTTTGACTTCCTGGCACCTGTTTTCCAGCCTATGAACACATCTGATATTGCTTTCACTCACTGTTATGCCACAGCCATCTTTGTTGTGGTGTTACTGTGATTGGCTTGGCCGCACAGCATCATCTACATACACGTTGCCGCAGCTACAGGGAACGATACATATATAGTCTCCGCTGCTCCGGCTTCTAGCTCCATGGAGGAGAGAGAGAGAGAAAGAGAGAGAGAGCTCGCCGTTAGGTCCAACGTGAAATTATTCGGGTTTCCTATAGTCTTACATTGCGCTTGAATATTCGTGAATAGTCGAATAGCGGTGACCTATTCGTCGTATATTCACGAAGTTGGATATTTTGGTATTCAATCATCCCTAACAATGAGCATGCTGTAATAGCTTGACAGCACTTTGTGACGTATCACGGGCGGGGGACAGATCACAACTGGGGGGCCGCTCAAGGCACTCGGATGTGGACAGTGGCTGTGGCTCGAGTGGCAGCCGGATCCGGGGTTCGCGCAGCTGTCCATCGCCCACGAGTGAAAAGGGGTTATTTACAGGGGGCAGAGTCTTTGTCGGTGATGCCACCCATAGGTTGCGGTGAGGGATGGTGACACTGCCGCTGCATTGTATGTGAGTGCCCGGGGCTGACGGACAGGGGCAGCATGGTGGGATCCCTTCCACGGGTAGGGGAGGTGTAGTCCCGGGGCCCAGAGAATGGTGAGGGATTGCAGGGAGCAAGAAACTCACAGTTCGGTTGTCGTGGTGCTGGATGAGCTGCTGATGATGTGGATGGTCAGTAACCACACACAGTCTGTATTGTAAACCAAATTGCCAATGACCGGTAACCTTTGGCGGGTGTCTTCGGGTCCCACACCCAGATATACAGCCAGGAGCCCTTTCTTCCACACTCTCTGTCTGTCTCTTTCTTGTCTGGTCTAGTCCGCTTGAATGGCCTCCGGACCGGATCCCCTCTCTCGGCACCGGCGGGCTACAACCCTGTCCCGGTCGGCCTCTGGTTCCCCGCGACCGGATCTCCATGCCTGTGGCCCTCACTGCCATCTAGTCCAGTAGTCCAGGGCTCCAACCCCAACTACCACCTTCTCCAGGGAGTTCCAACTCCCTCCTGTCAGCTCTTCACTGACTACAGCATAAACTGAAACTTAACTCCACTCTGCACTTCCTAAGCTCTTCTCCATCCCTCCCATTTTCCTGGGGAGGGGGTGAGTAGGGCCTGATTGGCTGGTGTATATCTGTGTGGGGACTGTGTTGGTGCCAAGGAAGATTAAATCTTTTGTGACTACCTGGTTTTGCCAGGGCGTCACATTACGTCTTCCTAGGAGCTCCAGCCTTCGGCTTGGCTTCATATGATGACCATCATTACATGAACATAGATCAACCCATCAGCAACCCGAAACTGTGTCACTAGGGGGCTTATGAGAGCTGATGAGTGCATGCACCGACTATCACACTAATTGTCGCTGTCAGTGACTGACAATGCATTCAAAACTTAAAGTAAATATCTGGGACTTTGTTAAATAAAAGGTAAAAAGACAGATAGTTGCTACCAGTTAGGCAGTGGAGGGCCGACTATCAATCAGCATGACATTAGCAGTCACTCACTGTTAACAGAGCAGAGTGGAAATGAAGCCACCACTCTGTTAAATGAACATAAGCAGAAGCCTCTGAATTGCAGGCAGGAGCAGTCTGTGACCGCTCTGTGCTGGAAAGAACGGCGTTGGGCACAACAGGCAGGTAGGTAACATTTACCTGCCTGTTAGTGTTTAGGTACAAATTTTTTTCTTTTTTTTAATAAAGTCCTGGATATCCACTTTAAAACAGCTGCAACTGAGGTGAGGTAGGATCACTGTTGATACAGGTAGATATCAGCTATGTACAGTATACCAGGCAACATCTGCTCGGTACAAAGTAAGCTGAGCTCCTGAACCAACTACACACAAGTGCACTCTTATGCCCTCTTCACATGTCCATATAAATACACATACATGTGTCAGAGTCAATTTTGACCATCCATTTACATTTTTATCACCCATCCGTGTGTACACGTACAGAACACTGATGGTACACGGACTGTACACTAATGCCATCCGTGTGCTCTAAGTGTTTTTCACTGACTTATAGACTTCTATTAGCCCTTGTCATCTGTCATGCCAGAAAAAAAACAGAAGTTTCCATGTGGATCACATGGACACACGGTATGTATAAACACACGGACATACAAGCAGCTCTATAGGTTATAATGGGTAGGTGTGGTAACTATGAAAAAAATGAATACAACATTTACCAGAAACACAAACATGTAAAGGACTCAGTGCAGAAAGGAGTTAATTTCACTTGTCTTTGCGGGCAGTAAAGTTACGTCCTATTTTTACGTGACTTAACGACCAGGGACGTAACTTTACTGCCTAAAGTTCATTTGATTGCCGTGGCCATAGCAACGGCTTTCAAATGATGTTCCCTGCTGTTTCTTACAGCAGGGGACCTTTGCTTGACCCCAGGGGGGGTGGCATCGCCACCCCCCATCGACGATCGTTGTGATTACCTGTTCAAATCTGAACCGCCAACCACATTGTTCGCACTGATTTCGGCTAAAACAATGCCTGAATCAGTGCGATACTGTGAGATACTGCTATGATGTGCTGCAGCAGCTGCAGCAGATCATAGCTAGAGCTCAAACATGGCGCCCCCCAGCCCTTGCAGCACTGATTGGAGCAATCGTGCTATGACGCGCAGTCGCTCCAATCAGTGTGCAGTGGGGCTGTCTGATCTGGTGGTGGCCGCCCTCCTCTGGCTTGTGTTGGTCTGGGGAGCCTCCCCCTACATGTCTGCAGCATGCACTGGCTGGTACTTGTACTACCGTGCCAACACTGCCGCCGCCGCTGCTGCCGCCGCTCCTGCTCCAAATGTAAGTATTGTGCTCCCGCGATGGCCCCTGCCCGTGCCCCCTCCACCGCCCCGATTTGCTCCCTGACATCCCAATCTACTCAACCCGCGATCTGCCTGCCTCCTCCGTGATCTCTATTCTGCTTCCTTGCTTCTGCAGCTGCTTTTCCGGTCTCCCCCACCGCCTCACCATCTGCTCTCCCTCCGACGTCCTCTTACTTGTCTTCACCGCGTCATCTGAGGACTTCACTGGCCCGATCACATCTGCCTCCATCACTGGGTCCTTCCTGGGTCTTCTGATGAGTTGTCCAAGCTCCTGCCTGCTGCTCCTGTAAAGCTGTCCATCTCGCTGCCTTCCGTTCTTCCTGCAGTTCCTCTGGTCAGTGATCCTCCTGCTAATCCTCTGGGTACTGTGAGTATAACTTTTTTTTTTTTTCTGTATCCCGTCCATTTTTACACCTCATCCGTCCGTGCGTCCCGCCGAGCGCTGATCAGGGATGCGGATAACGGATCTGCATCTGTGGTCAATTTTATGCAGGACTTTTTTTTTACGTATCCCTGACACTTTTTGTATCTCATCCGTTCGTGTGTCCCACCGAGTGCTGATCAGGGATGCACATAACGGATCGGCATCGCTGCTCAATTTTTGGCGTGACTTTTTTTTTTTCTGTATCCCTGACGCTTTTTGTATCTCATCTGACAGTGCATCCTGGAGTGGCCGATTAGTGCACAGCGTCTGTGCGTTTGAAAAGTCAAATGGCGTTCCTTCTCTTCCGAGCCCTGCCATGCACCCAAACAATTAGTTTCCACCACATGAGGTATCTGCGTACTCGGGAAAAATTGCACCATACATTTTATGGTGCATTTTTTCCTGGTACTGTTGTAAAAAAAAAAAACCTACCTGGTTGAAGCAAAAAATTAGTGGTAAAAAAAAAAGATTTTCACGGTTCAACGTTATCAACTTCTGTGGAGCCCCTGGGGGAACAAGGGGCTCACCAAACATCTAGATAAATTCCTTGAGAGGTCTAGTTCCAAAATGGGGTCATTTGTGGGGGAGATCCACTGTTTAGGCACCATAGGGGGTCTCCAAACGTGACATGGTGTCCGCTAATGATTCTAACCAATTTTGCTGTCAAATTGTGCTCCTTCTCTTCTGAGCCCTGCCATGCACCCAAACAATTACTTTCCACAACATATGAGGTATCTGCGTACTCAAGAGAAATTGCACTATAAATTTTATGGTGTAGTTTTTCCTGATACCCTTGTGAAAAAAAAGCTACCTGGTTCAAGTAACAGTTTTGTTGTAAAAAAAAAAATTGTATTCATGGCTCAACATTATCAACTTCTGTGGAGCCCCTTGGGGCTGGCTAAAATCTAGATTAATTCCTTGAGGGGTCTAGTTTCCAAAATAGGGTCACTTGTGAAGGAGCTTCATTGTTTAGGCACCTAAGGGGGTCTCCAAATGCAACATTAAGTCAGCTAATGATTGCAACCAATTTTGCTGTCAAATGGCGCTTCTTCTCTTCTGAGCCCCGCCATGCGCCCAAACAATTACTTTTTACCATATATGAGGTATCGTCGTACTCAGGAAAATATGCACTATAAATTTTGTCGTGCATTTTTTCCTGATACCCTTGTGGAAAAAAAGCTACCTAGTTGAAGCTACAGTTTTGTGGTAAAAAAAAATGTTTTTTCTTTTCACGGCTCAACATTATAAACTTCTGTGAAGCCCCCAGGGATTCAAAGTGCTCACCAAACATCTAGAAAAATTATTTGAGGGCTCTAGCTTCCAAAGTGAGGTCACTTGTGAGGGAGCTTTATTGTTTAGGCACCTCAGGGGATCTTCAAACCCGACATGGCGTCCACTAATGAGTGCAGCTAATTTTACACTCAAAAAATTCAAATGGTGCTCCTTGCCTTCCGAGCCCTGCCGTGTGCCCAAACATTTGATTTCCACCACATATGAGGTATCTGCGTACTCAGGAGAAAATGCCCCAAAATGCATCATAAAATAAAAAAAATGTTAATCTTACCTTTTAGAACAGTGTCATGCCTATGAAGTTAAGGCTGTGTCCGCCGGCGGTCACATCTTTGGAAGGGATTGAGCAACCAATTTAGGATTGGTTCATGCAATTTGTTTACAATGTCTTTTCCAAAAACATGGTCAAATCACTGCACTTTTAGAAAAAGCACAGTAATAAAATGCTTCATGTGAATATGGTCCTAATTTTGTTTGTATTTTTTCACTTCTTTGTATCTATTTATTACTTTTTTTAGGCTTAGTTCACATTGTACTAAATCAATACATTATAAGATCATTTTTCACACCAAATAATGCATTTTATATATAATTTACACATTTGAACAATGATAAAAAATCTAGAACCATTTACCCAGCATTATCTTTCCATGTTATACCACATTTGAAGCAACTACTTCCAAGCTGTTCTGGCCATTTTATTATTGTTTTCAGTAGAGGATGGAAGCATAACTAATGTGAATGTTGCATCAGGCATGACATTCATTAGTATGCTTGCTTCTTCCTTGTAAAATACTGTGCCAATTGTAAGAAATGATCGTTCGGGAGTGTTTACCATCAACCATTATGGAGGACAAAGGGCAAACCTTAAGCATTATACTAATCAGTTTTTCCATTCACTAAAGCTTTTTCAATAATCTATTGTTTAACACTATGGGTGCTGGATTATTTAAATGTTACTGTATTGTGAATTTTATTTGTCATCTTCTTAGTAAATGGTATATGTATGTGCCTAAAAATTCTCTCATATATAAAGAGTAATAAATAAATAAACCCACTAGTCCTGTTTTTATATAATGGATAACACAAATTTGCTTTTTAAATCAACAGCAAAATTCAAATAATCGGCATATAGAAATGATCTGTTGTATTTTACTCTTGATTAAAAAATCTACACAGGGAATGGAGAAGAGTCTTTGAAGTGCTTCTATCCCCCATTAATAAACATTCACAAGAAGTGACACCATCTGATTAATAAATCCCTTTGTAAACCTTGTATAATGATGTGTGTGCACCTGTTTATATTCCTTTTTTCCAAGGTTTTCCTGCCAGCTTGCTATTTTCATTCATTTTATTGTTTTTTTAAAGATTAAGGTGGATGTGAGTTTAAAATATATAGCCTTTGGCAAGATCAACATATAACAGGAGCTGGTCCGCTAAACTAATGTAACAAATGGCATAAAGTATAATGTCTAAATTACATAGTAGCTAAACAGAACGAGCTCATGCATAAGAGATTTCTGAATTTATAGATTTTACACCACCCTCTAGTCTTAGGTGTGACAGAGGGAACTGGAAAAAGCGGATATGTTATGATATTTTACAATAAAAATTGCATATATCGTTGAATAGGTCTCTTAGACTTGAGGAGACTGGTATACTTATCTTGAAAGATTGGCTGTTTAATCTATTATATAGGTTTTGCAACAATTATAGCTTGATCAGTTCACCCTTTTTGCATGGGCTGATGCAGAGACAGTTTGTCCAGGAACAATCATTCAGTTTAAAGGGGACAAAATCATTGATAACTTCTTCTTTATTCATATAAACAATTATGGAATTAATATCTTTCAGTTTTAAACATTCTGACAGTCTTAATTTTATGGCTGTAAGTAATTATAACAGTCTTAAATGTCACACCACCTTAAAGTAGTGTGCACTATAAGTTCCTGGGAGCTTTTATTATTTATTTAGTTTTTTCAATTTGTTAAGTTGTCCAACATGATTTTTTGCATGTAATGTGACGCTCCAATTTTTGGAGCTGCTGCGGGCTGGTATTTTTCATCTGGGGAGGATTCAATAATCATGGACCTTCCCAACTTGATAATATCAGCCCACAGTTGTCTGTTTTACCTTTGCTGATTATCAAAAAATTGGGTGGACCCCTCAAAGTTTTTTCTAATTATGTATTTGTTAGAATAAGCCTGGCTGAATACCCTTTAGTGATACATTAAAGGCACTAAAGGACAGAAATGTATAATATGTAGGGGGGGTTGGGACATAATGTAGCTCCAAGACAGCTGTCTATCTATCTATCTATCCCTCTATTATCTATCTATCTATCTATCTATGTACATAGAGTATTCTAATGTTTGCATACGCATGTCATACACATGTCATATGGATGCTAGGTGATGAAAGAAATTGCACACTCGCATAGCATTCGCATGACATACGCCAGAACCGGTTCCCAATAGTTAATTATTCGTTTATTACAGAAATTGACGACATCAGGATAACCATTTTGTATAGGATTCCTGACACTTTTTTTTTATTGCAGAATTCCTTTTACAAGAGGTGTTCTTCGTTTACTATTTTCTTTTCATTGCCACACTCATTTTTTTTACTGTAAATATTAGCTTGTAAAAAAAACCTTAATCCTTTTGAGCCAAAGCCTGTTTTTGCCTCCATGACCGGCCAATTTTTTTCATTTCTGACCAGTGTCACTTTGATAGGTTATAACTCTGGAACGCTTCAACGGATCCTGGTGATTCTGAGACTATTTTTTCGTGACACATTGTACTTCAGGATAGGGTAAAATTAAGATGATATATTTTGCATTTATTTGTTAACTTATTGAAAATTTGCTAAACATTTTGCAATTTTCAAACTTTCAATTTTTATTCCCTTAAATCAGAAATGTATGTCACATATAATAGTTAATAAATAACATTTCCCACATATCCCACATTTCCCACATATCTACTTTTACACCAGTGCAATCTCTGAAATATAATTTTTTTTGTCAGGAAGTTAGAAAGGTTTATCAGCAATCATTTTTTTAGGGACCACATCACATTTCAAGGGACTTTTGAGAGGCCGAAGTGACAGAAAATACCCAAAAGTGACACCATTCTTAAACTGCGCATCTCACACTGCTCAAAACTACATTCAAGAAGTTTATTAACCCTTTAGGTGTTTCACAGGAACCAAAGCAATGTGGAAGGAAAAAATGAAAATTTTACTTTTTCCCACAATAATGATAATGTAGCCTCAAATTTTGCATTTTCAAAAGGGTATCCGGAAGGAAAAAGCACACCATACAATTTGTTGTGCAATTTCTCCTGAGTATGCCAATACCTTATAAGTGGTGGAAATTAATTGTTTGGATGCACGGCAAGGCTCAGAAGGGAAGGAGCGCCATTTAAATTTTTGAAAGCAAAATTAGCTGGAATCTGTAGTGAATGTCATGTTGCATTTGGATGTGCCTAAACTGTAGAGTTACCCCCACAAGTGACCCTACATTGGAAACTAGACCCCTCAAGGAATATATCTAGATATTTGATGAGCACTTTGAACCTGCAGGGGCTTCACAGATGTTTATAACGTTGAGCCATGAAAATAAAAAAATACATATGTAGCATAAAGTTACTTCAGCCAGATCGTTTTTTATTTACATGGGTATCAGGAAAAAATGCACCATACAATTTATGGTGCAATGTCTCCAGAGTACACAGATATTTCATATCCGGTGAAAATCTACGGTTTTGGCGCATGGCAGGGTTCAGAAGGTAAGGAGCGCTATTTGATTTCAAAGTTGGCTGGAATCAATAGCGGACATCATGTCGCGTTTGGAGACCACCTGAGGTGCCTAAAAAGTGGAGCTCCATTACAAGTGACCCCAGTTTGCAAAGTAGAAAACTCAAGGAATTTATCTAGATGTCTGGTAAGCACCTTGAACCCCAGGGGGCTTCACAGAATTTTATAATGTTGAGCTGTGAAAATGAAAAACTACATGTTTACCACAAAATTGTTACTTCAATCAGGTAGCTTTTTTAACAAGGGTATCAAGAAAAAAAACACCATAACATTTGTTGTGCAATATCTCTTGAGTACGTTGATACCTCATATGTGGTGAAAATCTACAGTGCACAGCCGGGCTCTGAAGGGAAGGAGCGCTATTTGAATTTTAGAGCACACAATTGTCTGGAATAGCTAGCAGACACCATATTGTATTTGGAGAGCCATCCATGTGAGATATTGTTTGTGGGATGAGTTGACGTTTCTATTGGTACCATTTTTGGGCACATAACATTTTTACATTGTTTTATATTCTCATTTTTGGTAGGTAGAATTAACATGAAACAACAATCCAGGAATTGTTTTTTGCAATTTTTTTTATGCCATTCACTGTTTGGTAAAAGTAACAATGCATGTTTATTCTTTGAGTCAGTAGGGTTACAAGTTTATAAACCACTTTTATATCTTTTCTATGTTTTGCCGCTTTTACACAAAAAAAAATAAAATTTAAAAAAAATAATTTTGGGGGGCATTGCTGTATTCTCAGAGCTATAACGTTTTTATTTTTCCTCTGATGGAGCTGTGTGGCAGCTTGTTTTTTGTGGTATAAGATGTAGTTTTTCAGTATTACCATATTTTTTAATGTTCAACTTTTTGATTGCTTTTTAATTCACTTTTTTCTGCAGAATGATGAAAAATCCTTTTTTATGCATTTTTTTTCACTGAAGGGGTTAAAAAGTGGGACAGTTTTTTAGATTAGGTCGGATTGGATGTGGTGATACCAAATATGTGTAATTTTTTCTTTATTTTTGTTTTTATATAAATAACTGTATTTTGGGGTATAATTTGTTCTGATTTCTTTTAAATTTTGCAAGTTTAGTTTTTTTTACTTTTATTACCTTTTTTACCTTGTCCCTATATGATACTTACACTTTTCTTAGTCTGATCGCTGGTATAATGGATTGTCAAGCAGCTGTATAGCAATGTGTTATACAGGCAGCGTCAGACTGCAGATCGCCTACCAGACTCTGCTGCAGGCTGAGTCTGACAGGCCACCATACATGGCAGACCCAGAGGTCATCATATCCCCATGATCATGGCACTGGAGACCCAGGAGTGGTAAGAAAAGCAGCTCATTGCTCCTCTGAAATATCTATGCACCACAATTGCTATTGATCACAGCACATAGATGATCACAGTATGCAGGGGGTCGCAATCCCCTCCTGACTGCCGACCATTAAAATACATCGGCTTTGCAAAACGCCATGCAGAAGCCAATGTATATTTATCGTCAGCCATCCTGAAGCAGTCAAGCCTAAATTCCTTTTCACGATGAGTATTTGGTGCATTTTTTATGCTGCATGCAAAGTCATTGGGATATATAGAAATCTCATGCTTGCAGTGTTTACTTTATACAGCACAAACTGATATGCAGTGCATTTTGAAATCCATATTAGGCCTCCTTCACACATCCATGCAAGGTGATTGTACGTGTGTGTGTGTGTGTGTGTGTGTGTGTGTGTGTGTGTGCCTGTATGTGTTTTACGTGTGCTGTTTATTATGTGCTATGCATGTGACATCCGGATAGCACACGGACAGCATGAGATGGTATACTTAACTGTGTCCGTCGTTGATGTCTACAGCGCTGCTGTTACTTCCACGCTAAGTATAGTGAATATGCATCATCTGTTGTTACCCCCAAAAAATTGTTTATTCACCTGTGTTTTCTCCGGTACATGTCACACTGATGACCCATGGATCACAGTTCATGTGACGCTCGTGCTGCCGGCAAAAAATGGACTATTCGCGCCGTGTTGAGCACAAGTACATGTGGTCAATGTCACAGCACAGACGTGTGCACAGACCCATTGATTTTAATTGGTCTACATGTGAACCCTACAAAAACCCTAAGCCAAGTCCGATGTAATTCAAGACTGACTGTTCCAACCTATGAAGAACAGATCTTTCCTTATTGGTAGGGAGAGCAGTCACTGAAGGCTCATACATTGTGCTGTGTGAAAAGCACCACAGTGAATTGAGATGAGCTCATGAGGTCACCCAAGGTAACTGTAGCAGGTCATAGAGTAGTGTGTGAGTGGCTGCAGACAGGAATGAGTGGTGACATCATAAGTTCACCGTGGGTCAGTGCCCACGGCTCTCACACCAAGTATTGTGACAGCCCACAGCAATGAACAGCGGCAAACTAACCTCAACCTACCAGTTCATGAAGGGGGTGATTGGCCAGTATTAAAATTGCACACAGATGAATATTGGTATAGGGTGCAAGTCACACATATGAAGCACAGTGCCTAGCCAAAAGCCTATTACAGACACTTTTGTATTCGATTAGGCAGGCTTCCTGACACTATCAGTGTATAACAGAGGGATAGGTCATTAATTTGCAAAGTCACCATTGGTGGGCTCAGCCACATCCTGTAAAAAAATATAAAATGTGCAGAAAAATAAATATGAGGTATTGATTTATATTTTGGCCAAAATACCCAAGCTTGCAATCCAACGTCAAAATTATATTTTTCTATAGATTACTACTAAATCAGCAGATGAATGCATTTGTGGGCTTGAAAGGTAACCTTGAATAAAGTGGAGATGAGCATGGTCGACCTCTTCTCTACTCATTGTCAATAGTAATGCTAAAGAAAACTCAAAGTCATATTCAAGTGCATCTCAATAAATTAGAATATCATCAAAAAGTTAATTTATTTCAGTAATTCAATACAAAAAACACATATTATATGGAGTCATTACAAACAGAGTGATGTATTTCAAGTGTTTATTTCTGTTAATGTTGATGGTTATGGCTTACAGCCAATGAAAACCCAAAAGTCATTATCTCAGAAAATTAGAATATTATATAAGACCAACTGAAAATAAAGATTTTAAACTCAGAAATGTTGTTCTACTGAAAAGTCTGTACAGTAAATGCACTTGTACCACCCCCGCGTCAGCAGCCTGCCGCCGCTGCTCGGATCCGCGGTGGCTCGAGGGGTCTCCAGACCCGGGGGTCAGTGTCGTGCGGCCACTCGGAATAAAAGGGGGATTATTTACAGGGGATTTTAAGGACAGTTCGTGACGCCACCCGTGGTGTGTGGTAAGGTGTAGTACCACCACTGCAATGGGGAGTACCCGGTGGCAATGGTGTGGGCAGCCAGATGTTTAACCCCTACACGGGTAGGGGGATGCCCCGGGACTTGGTGTAGGTGACAGGGAGGTGCCGTTGGGACGGTCAGGGATCACTTTAGTACTCACTCAGTCCAATAACGTTGACATCGACAACCGTTGGAAACCAAAGTTCTTAGCACCACTGCAGCAGGGAGGGAGCACGCCTGGATCCCGTGTCCGTTGGTGTTGCTTGTTAGCCAGTGGCCTTTTCCGTGGCACCTCACTTCCAAATGGTCCCTCTGACTCAAGCAGCAGTCCATTCCTTGTAAATCTCCCATACATTTTTGAATAGTCTTTTCGTAACAATCCTCCTTGTGCACCTTTTTCTATCCCACTTTTTCCTTCCACTCAACTTTCCACTAATATGCTTGGATACAGCACTATGTGAACAGCCAGCTTGTTTAGCGATGACCTTTTGTGGCTTACCCTCCTTGTGGAGTGTGTCAATGACTGCCTTCTGGACATTTGTCAAGTCAGCAGTCTTCCCCATGATTATGTAGCCGACTGAACCAGACTAAGGGACTATTTTAAATGCTTAGGAAGCCTTTGCAGGTGTTTTGTGGTAATTATTCTAATTTTCTGAGATAATGACCTTTGGGTTTTCATTGGCTGTAAGCCATAATCATCAACATTAACAGAAATAAACACTGGAAATAGATCACTCTGTAATGACTATATGTAATATATGTGTTTCCCTTTTTGTATTGAATTACTGAAATAAATAAACATTTTGATGATATTCTAATTTATTGAGATGCACCTGTATTTTGAAGTCCCTTTCACAATGAAAGGAGCAGAGGCCAAGCATTCAGGACTGAGCTGCAGTGCCCTGTTCTCTGGGATCCAAAGTCCTAATCTCAGGACCATTGGAAGTCTACAGGTATCTGCCGCTTTGCATGTGTGAGCAGTAAATACTGTGTAACAGGTCAAATTTAATGAATAGAAGTGCATGATGTAATTTCTTTCTTTTACACACAAGCCATTCATCTGAACTACACAATTCCTTTACATTCAATCTGTTGGGCACACGGAAAATACACGCATCTGAGCAAGCCCTAATGATCAACGGCCACAATTATTTTCATCCAAACCTTTTGAAAATACTCCGTACCACAATGCACAAATCACTTTCCTCAGTATTCATCCTTATTTGCCTTACAGCATAATGATTACACAGGATTACATCGGGACAGAATAAAACAATCAAATGCATGTTTAACAAGTAATATTTTTTCCAAGCAGTAGCACATACTTAGATAAATTGAAATCACTATAAAGATTACAATGGGTTAATGATCTGAAGAAAGCAAATGCAACTCAAAGGCAATTTCCATAAAATCTGCAAAAATCAGCAAGGGCTCTAGATCCAAGTGTATGCTTTTTTTTCAATCATCACACGAATATTCCTTCATAATAACCTTATCCTAGCCATGAATATAAAAGTGAAATAAGCCCACAGGAGATTTGCGTTCATCTGACTCTGCATTCCTATTATGTTCAATAATGGCACTGATTTCTTGAAAAATATCTTTATTTTCTTCTCCAGATAGGCTGTAGTATTAGGTAAACTTTACATTCTGAATGAGCGTAAAACAATTACCAGTCTTATTAACAAAATTAGCAGCAGTAAATTACCAGAAGGAAACTGAAGCTATTTAGCTCCTAATTACATGTCACTTCTTTCACCAACCAAAGGATATAAAGAAAATAATTACATTTATTGATACTGTGTGGAGAATTCCTATGGGCACCTGAATATTCTGAAGCTTGTTAGTTTTGTTCGTATTTTTGTTATTTTCAGACTTTCTAGCATGGGCATATGAAATTACCCATTTTAATGAAAGTGTTCTTGATCTAATTATTGTTCAGCAAACTGAATTTCCTATAATTTTCGCAACATGCCATAGGTGGTAGACTTCTTATTACTTCATATAGTTTGTTCAAATTTTATTTTGAGCACATTCTCAAAGACTAAACAAGTTTTAGAATAAGTAATGTTTAAAATAGTCCACAATTACATGGTGATTCTGAAGGAAGGCACAAACTCTGGGCTGCACGGGAGCCACGTTCCTTCACCAAGGAGACTCCATGTATGGGGGTGACTTAGGGTACCGTCACACTTTAGCGACGCAGCAGTGATCCCACCAGCGATCTGACCTGGTCAGGATCACTGCTGCATAGCTACATGGTCGCTGGTGAGCTGTCAAACAGGCAGATCTCACCAGCGACCAGTGACCAGCCCCCAGCCAGCAGCGACGTGCAAGCGACCCAGCGCTTGCACGGAGACGGCGTCTGGAAGCTGTAGACACTGGTAACTAAGGTAAACATTGGGTATGGTTACCCGATGTTTACCTTAGTTACCAGCGCACAACGCTTAGCTTAGCATGTGCAGGGAGCAGGAGCCGGCACTGGCAGTGTGAGAGCTGTGGAGGCTGGTAACGAAGGTAAATATCGGGTAACCACCTTGGTTACCCGATGTTTACCTTGGTTACAGCTTACCGCAGGCTGTCAGATGCCGGCTCCTGCTCCCTGCACATTCAGGATTGTTGCTCTCTCACTGTCACACACAGCGATGTGTGCTTATCAGCGGGAGAGCAACAATAAAAAAACGAACCAGGGCTGTGTGTAACGAGCAGCGATCTCACAGCAGGGGCCAGATCGCTGCTCAGTGTCACACACAGCGAGATTGCTAATGAGGTCACTGCTGCGTCACAAAAACGTGACTCAGCAGCGATCTCAGTAGCGATCTCGCTGTGTGTGAAGTACCCCTTAGGTGAGGTGCATGACACTTACTGGTTTCTTCTGGATGGAGTCCATCACTCCCCTGCCGGTCCTCATCATAGACAAAATAGTAACCCACACAACAACAGAGTTCACTTGGCAACCAAACTTGTTCAGTTTAATCTTCACACCATTATGATAGACATGATTCTACTGATTCTGGGGTATTCTTTCTTAACCTGTCCCATGCTGTCTTGAAACTCAACCTCAAGCTGCTGGGTCTTTGTTTCTGTTGCCCACTTTCCTTACACCTTCATCCACTCCTGGGTCTCGATGGCTTGTCTGGTCACTTGACTCTCTATGCCAGTGTTCGCTAACTCCAGTCCTCAAGGCCCACCAGCAGTGCATGTTTTCAGGATTTATTTTGCAATGCACTGAAGCTGAAATCAATACCTGTGCACGTGATTAAAGTATCACTTGTACAATGCTAAGGAAATCCTGAAAACATGCACTGTTAGTGGGTCTTGGGGACTGGAGTTGTGGGATACTGATCTAAGCCCATCGGGATACACCATAGGCTCTGGACCTTACGAGATTACCTCAGGATTACCTGATTGGGCTTAGCACCATAGCCACATCTTCTCTTACTCGAACCCTATTCAGAACTTGCACCCCATGAGACGCACACTACCAGCCAACCCATTTGCCACCTGTCACTCCTCCTCTACCTCCACTTAATCCTGCCCAATCAAATATCTAATCTACCTGCCCGCTAGGTGGCGCCCACTGGCAAACAGTCCCGGGTTTGCTACATGGAGAACAGGCACTCCGCTAGCAGCATTTACATGTTAACACACATTTCTAACAATTCAACACCATATAATACATTTAGTAAAAAATATCTTTTGCAGTACAGTTAGACAACATAGCTTAAAAGGGCATAGGGACTTGACGACCTCTATAAGTCTTACATCAATTGTTTTATTACTTTAATTCCATCACGGACAGACAAAATCTATCTAGGCAAATAAAAAAATGTATGAAAGATGGCCTCTGTAAACAAAACCACTCTGGCATTTGTCTGCCTCACCCACTAAAAGAAATATACTATAGAATTACACTACAAACCCTATCAAATATATATATATATAAAGCTGAGTGTGTGTGTGTGTGTGCGCGCGTGTGTGTGCGTGTGTGTGCGTGTGTGTGCGTGTGTATCTCTGCTAAAGGAATCCGCACCGTCGGTTTTACAATTACGAAATCTTGCATGGACACCTCATTTGACTCAGGGAACGTCATAGACTATCTTTTGAGGGAAAAATTTAACCCCGCGCTTTACAGTTATTCGCCAAAAAAACTGCTTACATTGAAGTCAATGAAGCTGGGAGCTACAAGTCCTTAAAAGGAGCTGTGATTAGTTGCTATAGGCAATGAAGGACATACTTAGTATAAGACAGCTTATTTGTCAGCTAGTATGCAGAGACACACAGACAAACACAGAGATAAACACACAGAGACATAAGCACACAGAGACAAACACACACAGAGACAGAAACACACAGACACACACAGAGATAGAGACACACAAAAACAGAGACAAACATAGTGACAGAAACACAGAGACACAGACACCCAGAGACACAGAGACAGAGACTCACAAATAGAGACACAGACACCCAGAGACACAGAGACACACACACACAGACAGATACAGAGACACAAAGACAAGCACAGAGAGACACACAGACACAGAGACAGCAATGCACAGAGACACACAGACAAATACAGAGACATAAACACACAAAGACTGAGACACAAAGAGACTGAAACACTCATAAAGACACACAGAGATAGAGACACACACACAGACAGCCATACAGAGAATCAGAAACACACAGAGACACACAGAGACAGAGACACATAGAAACAGAGAAACACAGAGACAGACACACAGAGACACACAGAGACACATACACCCAGAGACACCGACACCCAGAGACAGAGACACACAGACAAACAAAGAGACATAAACACACAGAGACTGAGACACAAAGAGACTGAAACACACATAGAAACACACAGAGATAGAGACACACAC
This sequence comes from Anomaloglossus baeobatrachus, assembly GCF_048569485.1. NCBI lineage: Eukaryota > Metazoa > Chordata > Amphibia > Anura > Aromobatidae > Anomaloglossus > Anomaloglossus baeobatrachus. The sequence goes on along the minus strand of NC_134356.1, from coordinate 396,802,630 downwards.
AGACAGACATACAGAGACAGAGACATACACAGAGACAGAGACACACAGAGACACACAGAAACAGACACAGAAACAGACACATAAACAGAGAAACACATAGACAGACACACAGACAGACATACAATGACAGAAACACACAAAGACACATACACCCAGAGACACCGACACCCAGAGACAGAGACACACACACAGAGACACACACAGACACATAGAGACAGATACAGAGACACACACAGAGACTGACACACACAGAGACACACATAGACACAGAGACACACAGAGACTGATACAGAGACACATAGAAACAGAGAGACACAGAGACAAAAACACACAAAAACAGAAACTCACAGAGACACAGACACCCAGAGACACACACACAGAGACACATACAGATACAGAGACAAATGACAAACACCGAGAGACACACAGAGAGAGACACACACACAGACACACAGAGACAGAGAAACAAAGAGTCACAGAGAGAGTGAAAGGTGCAGCTGCTGGTGTTGTCTCTCCAAGTAGGGGGCACTGACCTCGGGTTCCGCCTCCAGAGGAAATGGATGTAGACGGAGTCCAGCGGCCTCGGCAGCTACCGGGAGGCTGCACTACAGTGGAACCAGCATGTCGGCGGGTTTCTCCTCTGCAGCTGCAACAAGATATGCCGGTGGTTCTGCAATGGGGTTGCGACGGCCGATGGTGAGGCTAGAGGCATTGTGACCTGGTCTGGTCTAACACACAATGAAGAAAAAGACATGGATCGCACATCCCAAAAAATACAATGATCTAAAGCCGCTAGGCAAAACATGAAGTTCTTTGTTACCATTCTGATCAGATTGTATTAAGCCCACTGCCACGTCACGGCGAACCTCTTGAGTGCTTCCCTAGTCTAAACCTTGTAGTGCGGCACTGTGCATTAACCACTGCTGCAGCGACAAAACGCCAGCAGGGCAGGTGACCTTGTGCCTCACAGCACCCATGCTGCAAGGTGAAGCCCCCAAGGCTCCAAGCCGCACCACCCCACTGACACGACACTACCACAATAGCGGCTACCACACAGTACCAGCACAGAGTGAGAGGAGCCACGCACTCACCTCCCACTGGCTCCCATATTTGAACTGGGAGCAAAAAAAGGCTGATCTCTCTTGCAGTCTCCTGCTCAGGTCTGGCCGGTGGTGCTGAAGTCTAGTCTGGTCTGGCCGGTGGGGAGGCCGGAGGCGTTGCAGCCTGCTTGTCTTCCTCGGCGGCTGGAGGTCCTGCTGCCGATGTCAGGGTTAGCGGCTTGGCTGCAGCCGCAGCCGAGGGTGGAGGAGGTGGCATGGCTATTGCGGTGGCTGGGCGCAGACCAGATTCTGCTGCCTGTAGGCTAGAGCAACCGGAACTGGGTTACTGCTTACCCGCTCCACACGCTGTGCATCCGCTTCACAGGCTCGAACCACCACGGACATGCTCCTCATCTCGACTCTCCAGTCGTCCAGCATGAACAGGAACCGCATCCGCACATTCTCCTGCAGAGTTGCTCCGTCTCCTTCTCGATCCAGTCAGCCGTTCCAGGAACAGCACTCTCAGGTGACCAGTCTCATCGTTCCAACATCTTGCTGCTTTTCCTTCCAAGAACTTTAATGCAGAGTCCTGGTGTCCCTGCACCAAGCTCCACCTTCACATCCTGTCTCACCTCCTCGGTTTGTCGTCACCCTGGGACAGGGGTGGGGATTCAGCTTCGCGCCCTTTTGCTGTGGATGATGGCGCAGTTGTTGTTTTTAGCACCAAAATATGGCGGGCAAGATGGCGGCAAGGTAATTTTACAGTCAATTTTTAGATCTTGACAGTTCTGTAAGGCACACGTCACCCGGGTTAGCGGGCCCAGTTTTTATCCTGTTCGTGACGCCAGGAAATTGAAGGTGTGCTGCCCCAGCAGCAGTCGAACTGTTTGAATCCGGGGTTGCTGTGGCTCCAGGGTCTCCAGACTCGGGGGCTTGCGGCCACTTCAAATCTAAGGGGATATTTACAGGGGATGAATGTTCGTGACACCACCTGTGGGTTGTGGTATAGGGGAGTACCGCCGCTGCCAATGGGAGTTCCGGGGCAGATGGTGTGGGGCAGCCAGGTGTCAGTCCCTCCACAGGTAGGGAAGGCCCCGAATAGTGAGTATTTAGTGAACGGGTGGCTTGGCCTTGGAAAGCAGGGTGCAGGGATCAGATTACTCACTGCAGTAGTCGTGCTGCTGGATCAGGTGGAATAAGCAGACACATAGATGGTAAACCAAAGTCTCTAGGCACCGCAGTCTCTACGGGGGGAGCCCATCCAGGTCCCGCTCCCACCAGTGTCAATTGGTAAGTCCAGAGCCCTGCCTCCATGCACAAATTGATTGACAGTTGTGGCCCATTGGCTTGAAGCATTCGGGGCCCCTCTACCCGTGTGTATGGCAGCTGTGCTCTTGGTGGCTGGCACTTGGAATATTAGTGGGTTGTGTATTTTGGAGAACCCTATTCCCCGCGTTGTGCTGATGCCTCCAATCTCTGAGCTCTTGGGGAAAGTTCATAATGAGACTATCCTCCACAGGTTAATTACCAAGGCGCTTGAAGCTCTTCCCTGATCTAGGGTCCTGTACCCCGCCGTGCTCGGTACCAGTAGGGTAGCTGGGCTTTCTGGTGCCAACAGTCCTCCTAGACTGTGTCTGTTACACTCCTGTCCAGTGTTCCTAATACCGTTCCCCGACTCCTGTTTTCCTGGACCACCATTTGCGGCCCAACCTGTCGCCTCCCTGGGAGCTACAACTCCCCAGCTCCTCACTCTCTGAGGGTTAACTCTGTTCTCCCTGTCTCCCCTCCCACCAGTCTGCCTGACCCTACGTGGGCGGCTGTCCTCCAACTTGACCAACCCATTGGTGTGTCTGTCCAGCCCTGGTGTGAGGTGTGGTTGGGATTTGTAGTGCGCATGTCAGTGACACTGTTTACGGGAACCTGGAACCACAGGGGTTAGGCCCTGCACCCTGGGGTACAGGATGCAGTTCCCTGTAGAACCCTGATATAGTCAGGGGCGCTACAAAGGCAGACAGAGAGGGAGGCAGACAGACAAAGAGGGAGACAGACAGATAGAGAGGGAGACAAAGAGTAAGACAGACAGAGAGGGAGACAGACAGAGAGGGAGCGTGAGAGAGACACTTAGTTACTTTCCTGGGCAACGCCAGGTGCTACAGCCAGTAAAAAATAAATGGAAATAAAATTTTCAAAGCATCTTGATTTATTCAGTATTGAGTATGAGCTCCACTCACAAAAATACATGTATTTACACACCTTGTCATGCTATCAATGAAGTTATTAGTGGTTGTATGAGGAATGTACTACCACTGTGAATGTACTTTGACATGTAAATCATCAAAATCCACTAGGCATCTCACTTTGCAATTGACAACCAATGATATCCCATATGTGCTTGATTGGAGGCAGGTCCAGAGACCCTGCAGACCACGGAAGCACATTTAGGCTACAAAGGCTACTCACAGTAGTACATTAAACATGCAATTTGGTATTGTCATGATGATAATTATCTCTAAGGACACTTTGGAGAAATTGTTGCACAATTTGTTTGAGAAATCAATGTAAGGGCTCGTGCGCATGTTGCGTATTGCACTGCAGCGTAAATGCATGCGTCCTGCGTCCCCTGCACAATCTATGAAGATTGTGCATGACACGTGCGCACGATTTGAACGCAGTGATTTGGGTGCTAAAATTTGACCCAAATCCGTGCGTTCAGAAAAGCAGTATGTCAATTATTCGCTATGGATGCTGCTCCCACTCTGTCTATGGTGGGGGCAGGAGCTATAGCGCATCAAATCGGCTTTTTTGTACAGAAAAACTACATCCATTATGCAGTCTTTCTGCAGCGATTTGACGCACACATGTGCTGTCAAATCGCTGCAGAATATTCAGCAGTTATGTGCGCATGAGCCCTAAGGCCAGGTTCATATGAGCATATTTTCGTTGTGTGTGTTATCCCTGCAAAACACATACAGCACTCGGATCAAAGTCATTCAATAGGGCAGGGCAGATGACCAATTGTTTTAACTTACAGAATCTGCGTTTGAAAAAATTTACTGCATGCTGTTATTTTACCCTGAAATTGGATGAGACTCGCTCATTAAAGTATATGGATGTGAGAAAAAATAATGAGATTCCACAGTATGGCATTCCATTTTTACAGATACTTTAAAGTTCTGTAACAAAGGAAACTGTAAATCGACTGGTAAATGAGGACTGCACACAGATGACAAGTGAGAAAAAAAATCTTCCCATTTTTCTGGATGATAATCATACCAAATTTTTTATACTGTCATGTGACTCTAACCTAATTCTCAGCTGTTAGTGTATCTGGAATGAAGACTAAGGGGCACTTTGCACACTACGACATCGCAGGTGCGATGTCGGTGGGGTCAAATTGAAAGTGACGCACATCCGGCATCGCAGGCGATATCGTAGTGTGTAAATCCTAGATGATACGATTAACGAGCGCAAAAGCGTCGTAATCGTATCATCGGTGTAGCGTCGGCGTAATCCATAATTACGCTGACGCGACGGTCCTATGTTGTTCCTCGCTCCTGCGGCAGCACACATCGCTGTGTGTGAAGTCGCAGGAGCGAGGAACATCTCCTACCGGCGTCACCGCGGCTCCCGTAGGATATGCGGAAGGAAGGAGGTGGGCGGGATGTTTACATCCCGCTCATCTCCGCCCCTCCGCTCCTATTGGCTGCCTGCCGTGTGACGTCGCAGTGATGCTGCACGACCCGTCCCCTTGATAAGGAGGCGGGTCGCCGGCCAGAGCGACGTCGGATGGCAGGTGAGTACATATGAAGCTGCCGTAGCGATAATATTCGCTATGGCAGCTATCACAATGATATTGCAGCTGTGACGGGGGCGGGGACTATCGCGCTCGGCATCGCAGCATCGGCTTGCGATGTCGCAGCGTGCAAAGTACCCCTAAGGCTATATGCCCACGGGACTCTGTATCTGTGGATTTTTCTGCAGCTAAATCCGCAGCATTCCCCCAGAATCCGCACCTTTTCATAGGTGCTGATTTTGTGCGGATTTGTTGTGGATTTGTCATGGATTTGACGCGGATTTCGTTGTGGATTTTGCGATTTTTTTACCTTCAATTGAATAGGCAAAATCCGCAGGTAAATCCGCAACAATAATTGACACGCTGCAGATTTTTACGCACGGAAATCCGCATGATTTCCGCTGCGGAAAATCCGCAGCGTGGGCACAGCATTTCCCAAATGCCATAGAAATGGCTGGGGAGTAGCTGTGCTGCAGATTTCTGAAAAATCCGAGGCATTTCCACGAGAAATCCGTGGCAAAATCCGCACATTTTCCGCAGCGTGGGCACATAGCCTAAAGGGGTCAAGCTACCAAACATTATGACAACCCACACCATAATCCTGGGAGTAGGACTGGTGTAATGTTCCATCATAAAGGCCTTTTCATGACTTTGCCTGCATGATCTCGTGAGATTCTATGAATTACACTTAGCAATACCTTTCTGTATTGCAAGTGAAATTAGACATCACACGCTAATGGGTGCTTTACATGCTGCGACATTGCTAACGATATATTGTCAGGGTCACGTCGTTAGTGATGCACATCCGGCGCCGTTAGCGACATTGCAGCATGTGACACCAAGGAGCGACATGCAACGATAGCAAAATCGTCTAAAATCGTTGATCGTTGACACGTCGCTCCTTTTCAAAATATCATTGGTGGTGCATGCCGCTGGTTGTTCACCGTTCCTGCGGCGTCACACATCACTATGTGTGACGCCGCAGGAATGACGAACATCTCCTTAATAGAGTTGAGCGCGGTTCGTGGTTCTCCAGTTCGCGGTTCGAGTGATTTTGGGGGCTGTTCTAGATTGAACTAGAACTCGAGCTTTTTGCTAAAGCTCAATAGTTCTAGTTACATTCGAGAACGGTTCTAGCAGCAAAAAGCCAAGCTAATTACTAGCTGGCTTTCCGCTGTAATAGTGTAAGTCACTCTGTGACTCACACTATTATGAAATTTCAGCGTATAGTGTGCGGGGACAGTGCATTCAGATCACTGCTGCTGGGATAATGGCCATTTTTTTTTGTCCCCTTGTCTTCCTTCCCTAAGCGCGCGCGTGTAGTGGGGCGGGCCAGCATGTCAGCCAATCCCAGACACACACACAGCTAAGTGGACTTTTAGCCAGAGAAGAAACAGCATGTGTGATAGGATGTCCATGTCACATGTCCCTGCATTATAAAAACGGGTATCTGCCCGTCCGGACGCCATTATCTCTTCTGCGTCTGGGTGTCAGTCACCGCTGGCGTAGCTCCTGTCTCCGAAACTGCTGTGAACGCTCTACACACAGCGCTATACAGAATAGGGATAGAAGTTTCTTTTAGCCCTTGTAAGGGCTAATAACAGCAGGCTCAGAGCCATAGGTGACAGTCAGGTCCGTGGAAACAGATTTTAACAGCTACAGAAGATAACAGCGTATGTGTAGCTAAGCTCAGGGACTTCCTTGCTGCATTTCCCCATTAGGAGGGATAGAAAGTGAGGCTTCCTTTCCTGTTCACTGACCCACAACCCTGCCACTGTACCCTCCTGCCCTTTGCACACTCAAGCTCATTGTTACTAAGCCATTATACTAGCAAACACTGAGTAAACTTAGTGGCATCCTAAAAGTGGCTGTTGGACTTCCATTAGTGTCCCACTAGTGCAAATCTATTTGCAGCACCACTGCATTGCACACTCAAGCTCATTGTTACTAAGCAATTATACTAGCAAACACTAAGTAAACTTAGTGGCATCCTAAAAGTGGCTGTTGGACGTCCGTTAGTGTCCCACTAGTGCAAATCTATTTGCAGCACCTCTGCATTGCACACTCAAACTCATTGTTACTAAGCCATTATACTAGCAAACTATGCTGCCAGTTTAAGGGCCGTAGTTGCATTGTCAGGGATAGTTATTGTTGTTTATTCTGCTGTTAATAAAGCTAGACCACCGCTGCAATCTACACCACCTCTCACTTTTTACTACCACATTTTAAGTGCACAATCTTGTCACAATCAAAATGAGTGGCAAAATGACAGATGCTGGTGGAAAGGGGAAGAGGCGTGTTGGAAAAAGAAAAAAAGGGTTTGTCCGTGGGAAAGGTGGCAAAGCTCCATTAACATCTGCTGAAGATAGACCATCTTCCAGCAAAAGTAAGATGTCTACTACTTACCGTGGACAATCCGATGTGCTCCCTTTTTTTACGGACACGAACAACTGGAACAAAGGTAGATGATGACCAAAAAAAGAAAATGCTTGAATGGATCTCAAGTTGTCCAACAAGTGCCCTCTCCGCCACCTCAACTACCGCATCCAAAAAACACCAATCCTCTGAGTTGTCATCCCAATCACACTTGCTTTCTACCAGCTCTGAAGTCTCCATCCGCCCTGCACAGTATGGTGGAACTGAGATGGCTGAGTCTGCAGAGCTGTTCAGTCACACTATAGCCTGGGAATCAGAGGTCTGTTCCCAAGCTACAGTGAGTGCAGACCAGGAAATGGTCTGCAGTGATGCCCAGAACCTTTGTGACTCTGATTCAGGCTGTGAGGACCAAGTTTCTGAGCATAATGTTGACCCTTATTCACAAACTGTAACAACTGTTGTTATAGACAATGAGGAACATACTGATGACGATGAGACGCAGATACCAGATTGAGATGACAACTTAAATATTGGTTCACGTCAGGAAGAGGCTCGGTCTGAGAGGAAGTGCTAGATCCCACCTACTGTCAACCCACAGTCAGGCACTCGAGGAGGTCAACAGAGGCGGTGGAGGAGGATGCTACTGACGACGAAGTTACCTTGCACCTTCCTGGACAGAGGAGTAGTACTGGTAGCACGTCTACAACTGCATCCTCAGCCACCACTCTGCCTCTGAGCACTAGTCGGGGGGGCTCAGCAGGTCGCATGCCTTCTAAGCCTTGCCTAGCCTGGACCATTTTTGACACAGAAAAAGATCGCCCAAATCATGTGATATGTAAAATTTGTCATGATTCTGTTGGTAGAGGGCAAAACCTCAGGAGTTTGACAACTTCTTCCATGAATCATCACATGAATAAATATCATATGTCCAGGTGGGAAGCTCACCGTGCTACAATGCGGTCTAGCTGAGCGAACCATACACCGCCTGCACCTTCAAGTGCATCTGTGCGCTCTTTATCTTCTAGGACTGTGGGGACAGCTGTCACACCTGGTTTTCCACGCACAACTTCCACCACTGTAACCGCAACAGGCAGTTTGCTTGGTAGGTCGTCATTTGGTTTGGAAGGGGAAACAAGTGCGTGTGTACAGCTCTCTCAGACATCGATAGCATCAACGTTGGATGAAGGCAACATCATGTCTACGCCTGCACTTTCCTCACAAACCTGCATTTTTTCACGGACACCCTACTTACCACCGTCTACACACAGCAGCCAGATCTCTGTCCCTCAGATGTGGACAAATAAAAGGCCATTTCCTGCGACCCATGACAAAGCTAAGAGGTTGACTTTATCCCTCTGTAAGCTCTTGGCTACCGAAATGCTGCCTTTCCGCCTGGTGGACACACAGGATTTTAGAGACCTTATGTCTGTCGCTGTGCCCCAGTACCATATGCCCAGTCGCCACTACTTCTCTAAGAAAGGTGTGCGACAATGCTGCAAACCTGGGTGCGGCCCTTCGCCTGGGCAAGGTGACACACATGCTTTGTATGGCTCACGTGTTGAATCTTGTTGTCCAGCAATTTTTAACACACTATCCCGGCCTAGATGGTCTTCTGAACAGGGCACGAAAACTGTCTGCTCACTTCCGCCGTTCAACCACCGCTGCATCGCTCCAGAAGTCTTTCGGCCTGCCAGTTCATCGCCTGAAATGCGATGTGCCGACACGCTGGAATTCAACTCTCCACATGTTACAGCGACTGTGGCAGCACCGTTGAGCCCTGGTGCAATACGTCATGACGTATAGCCTGGGCCAACGAGATGCAGAGGTGGGGCAGATCACCCTGATGGAGTGGTCTCAAATCAAGGACCTATGCACCCTTCTGCACAGTTTCGACATGGCGACGAATATGTTTAGCGCTGACAATGCCATTATCAGCATGACAATTCCAGTCATTTACATGCTGGAGCACACTCTAAACACTATTCGGAGTCAGGGGGTGGGCCAACAGGAAGGGGAGGAACTACAGAAGGATTCATATGCGCAAGACACAACAACATCACCAAGGTCCAGACGTTCATCATCCCCAACGCGGCAGGCATGGGACCATGGGGGACAGGGATCAACAAGGGCGCATAGTAGCAGGCTAAATGTTGAGGAAGGTGCAGGAGAACATGAAGAAATGGAGGACGAACTGTCCATGGGACATAGAAGACTCAGCGGATGAGGGAGACCTTGGTCAAATTTCTGTTGAAAGAGGTTGGGGGAGATGTCAGAGGAAGAAAGAACGGTTAGCACCTCTATGCCACAAACACAGCGTGGACTTGGTCCGCATGGCTGCGCAAGACACATGAGCGCCTTCTTGCTGCACTACCTCCAACATGACCCTCGTATTGTCAAAATTAGAGGTGATGATGACTACTGCCTTGCCACACTATTAGATCCCCGGTACAAGTCCAAATTTTGTGACATAATTCCAGCCATAGAAAGGGACGCACGTATGCAGGAGTATCAGCAGAAGCTGTTACTCGATCTTAGCTCGGCTTTTCCACCAAACAACCGTGCAGGTGCAGGGAGTGAATCTCCCAGTTGTAACTTGACAAACATGGAACGGTCTCGTCATCTTCAACAGTCTATCCGTACCAGTAGCACCGTATCTGGTGCTGGTAACAGCAATTTTATTGAATCTTTTCATAATTTTTTTGAGACCATCCTTTGCAAGTCCACCAGAGACAACAAGTCTGACACATAGACAACGGCTGGAGAGGATGATACAGGAGTATCTCCAAATAAACATCGATGCCATGACTTTGCAAATGGAGCCTTGCTCATTTTGGGCTTCAAATCTTGAAAAATGGCCAGAGCTCTCCACTTACGCCTTGGAGATTTTGTCGTGTCCAGCTGCCAGCGTTGTCTCTGAACGTGTCTTCAGTGCTGCTGGGTGTGTGCTGACAGATAAGCACACGCGTCTGTCCAGTGACAATGTGGACAGATTAACGTTCATCAAAATGAACAAGTCTGGGGGGCATGGCTTGAGCTTGATGGCAGGCAGACGTGCTCTGTAGGAGCTCTTGCAGGCTGAGGTGGCAAATAACATAGCAAAACCCACCTGGCACTCTCTAACATGCCGGGGAAGAGAGGCACAGCACCACAGACCGGACCACCGGCCCTGAGAAGCAGCAGCGCAGCAGTGGATTGTCTGTTCAAAGGGGGAATCTCTCTCCGGTCTCCAGGCCTGCTCCAGTAATGGAACCTGCATCCATGAGGCAGTTGCCTGCAGCTACAGCAGCCGTCAGTGGTGGCAGCGGGACAGAAGTGGCGGTGGCGATGCATAGCGTGCAGGTACAGGGCGGTGCCATCAGAGATCAGCTGGGACCGAGATCTCCGCTTTCGTCACAGAGACCAGTGGTGCAGGGGTATACAGGAGGTGAGGCTGTTGCACAGAATACTCAGAAGGAGGGGGGCGGTGGAGTTCAGGCCCCACAGCAGAGCTTGATGAGCCAGGCTGGTGAAGAGAGCAGGAGTCTGGGCACTGATGGAGATATGCATGGGGGTAATGAAAGCAGGGCCTCCCAGGCATGTCAGGAGTTGTCAGGCTCCCAAAGCAGTCAATCCCCACACAGTCAGGGGAACCAAAATGGAGGTCAGCTCACACAAGGAGTTAACCCAGGAAGCTCCACTGTGGATACAGAGCGCATCCTGCAGCTGCTGGCTGCTCTCCCCACCAAACATGACCTGGACAATCTAGTTACTAAAATGGAGGCGGCACATGAGAGGGCTCTGTCCATTGTGAAAGGGGACATTGATGCTCTGGATACACACACCACTGCAGTGGAGAATGATGTGTTTACACTATTTGAAAGAGTTAACACACTGGAGCAAAATCTATCCAAAGCCAGTACACACCTGCAAAATGTCGCCATCTTGTTAGATGATCAAGAAAACAGGGGGAGGCGAAATAATATTCGTTTGAAAGGCATCCCAGAAGAGATAGCAGCAGCAGCCCTCCCTAAGTCTGTAGCTTTAATTTTCAACAAAGTGATGGGAGCTGCAGAGGACTCCACTTATGTGATCGACAGAGTCCACAGAGTGTTCCGCCAGGGGCCGGGTGACACAGCACAGCCGAGAGATGTTCTGTGCAGACTGCATTACTACAAGGATAAAGAAGCCATACTGAGGAAGGCATGGGTCCATGGAACCGTCTCTTACGAAGGGTCTGAAATCAAGCTTTTTCCTGACATATCGGCCAGAACCCTGTATATGAGGCGTCAGCTCCTCCCTATTCTACAAAAAATTAAAGAGAAAGGAGCATCTTACAGATGGGGACATCCATTTCACCTAATAGTACGCCACAATGGAGACCAATATCTGCTGAAGCGGCCGGAGGAGGTGGAGGGTCTCTTCCAATTTCTTGATACACCGGCAGTAGAGATCCCTAACTGGCTGCATATGGACAGACCCACCGGGTTACCCCAAAGAAGAAGAGGAGGTGGACGCCGCCGTGCAAGAGTTCCAGGGATCCCAAGCCGACCGGAGAATCTTCCCAGGAGGAGCCAGATTGAAGACTTGGGTCTGATTGCGGTTTTCAATCTTGTGGTGGGGGGAGCGGGAGATATGGGAGGATGGCCCCTTATAGGCCGGACGCGATTATCATAAATATTGGGTTAATTGCTACTTGAAATGTATTTGTCTCTCTTTTCTGGGGTGGGAGGGAGAGAGGTGGAGAGATTATTATTCCCCCTCTATGCTCTCTTTTATCCGTTTGTGTTCCTCCCTTTTCTCTCTTTTTCTCTCTCTCTTCTCTCTCTCTTCCCTCTCTTTCTCCTCTCTCTTCTTGCTCCTCCTTTTCTCTCTCGTCCCTTTCTCTCTTTCTTCTCTCTCTCTCTGTGCTCCGTCGTTTCTCTTTCGCCCCTTTTTCTCTCTTCCGCCACTCTCTTCTTTATCTTTTTCTCCCCTTTCTTCCCCTTTTCTATCTCGTTCGCTCTCCCTTTCACACCCCCTCTCTTTGTCTCCCTCTCCCCCCTCTCTCTCCCCCTGAGGGGGTCTCACATGGACCCTTCAATTGATAATGTTGAAGGATAGTCTGATAAACGTGTTGTTCTTCTAAGAAATGTGCCTCTCACTGCCCTGTCGTGTAACGGGGAGGTGAGATGTAAGTTTTCAGTTCACTATAATATGGTCATTTCTGCCTCGAGCTTGTTTAGCTTTTGCCCTTGGTCTTCCACGCACCCCAAGGGTGGTTCTCCCATCTGGAGAGCACCAGGTCTCTAAGTTCTTCAGAGACTGCATAGTTTTATTGTATGAAACTTACTGGCCATTCCTCTAGGCCAGCTGTTACTGTTCATATCTTCTGTCTGCTAATACTTATCGCTTTTTCTTTTTTTTTTTGTTGTTCTCTCTCTGCTCTTTCTTCTCTGCTTCTAGTTCTTTTTTCTACCTGATTCTTGATCCCCCCCCTCCCACCCGATCCTTACCCCACTTTCCCGTATCCAGTCAGTGTTTTCTAGGGGGTTCAACACTGTTTCTGACCCAACATGCATAAACCAGGGAACTCGGAGGTGAAATGTGGGACATTGAATGTGAAAGGTTTACATAGCCCGGGTAAGAGGTCTATCCTGGCAAATACATTAAAAAAAACGGGGGTCCAAATTGCTTTCCTGCAAGAAACACATCTGTGCAAACATAAACCGTTTAAATTGACATCACGCTGGTTCCCTGGGGCGTATCATAGCTTCTCGCCAGACCCGAAGTCCCGAGGTACTAGTATTCTTGTCTCGCGCTCCATCCCTTGGGAATTCATGGACTCTCGCAGTGATGACAGGGGACAGCTATTGTTGGTGAAGGGCAGGATCGCTACGCATATTTACACATTAGCTTCTATATACCTCCCCAATGTGGGGCAAATTGATACCCTGGCCGGATTTGTTGAAACTATGGAGGATTTCGTGGAGGGGACACTCATTATGGGGAGGGATTTCAATATCGCTCTAAACCCAGCTCAGGACACCTCCTCGGGGGCCTCTGCACATCCTTATTACATGAGCAGCAGCTTGTGGACACATGGAGATTGTTGCACCCGACTGACAGGGACTACTCTTTCTATTCAAATGCACATGGTGTATACTCCAGATTGGACTACTTTTTTGTAAAACATAAAGACCTTGAAAGGATCTCCAAAGCCCAGATAGATAGCATAACATTCTCTGACCATGCACTTTGCACTGTGTCTATGGTGCTACAGTCTCCGTTTCCACAGCAGTGGCAATGGAGACTGAAGACTTCCCTACTGGAGGACCCTGAAAGCCTTCAATCAGTACAGAACTCCCTGACTGAATACTTTACGTTGAACGCGGGTGGGGATACATCACCAACGACGGTTTGGGAGGCCCACAAATGTGTTATTCGAGGGGTTCTCATACAGCAAGGGGCAAGAAGAAAGAGGGAAAGGGAACTAGAGGTCAACAGACTGCTAACACAGCTGAGAGATCTGGAGACACAACATAGGCAGATGCCCTCGGCGGAGGTGGGAGGAGCCTTATTCAAAGTCCGGGACGAGCTACGGAAATTACTTAACAGCAAGGCAAAAGGGATCCTTAATAGATGCTGTAGACATTTTTATGAATACGGGAACAAGTGTAGCAAAACATTAGCGTGAGCACTCAGACAACAACAGGCGACAACCTTTATATCAAAAATTTCCCCTACACACCCTCAGGGCTCAATATTACATTCTTCGGCAGAAATTGCGGAGACGTTCCAAAAATTCTATGCATCCTTATTTAAATTTAGAGACACATGACCCCACTTTGTCAAAATCATCTATTAAAAGTAAAATTGCAGAGTACATCAGAGAAGCAAAAATGCCGCGGTTGACAGACTCAGAGATAGCCGCATTGGAAACTCCAATTTCAAATCAAGAGCTGGTGAACGCAATAGGGTCATCCAAATCGGGAAAGGCGCCTGGGCCTGATGGACTCCCCCTCGTATACTACAAAAAACTTAAGGAGATTATATCCCCACACCTCCTGTCAGCCTTTAATTCTAGGGCCTCAGAGGGCTCAACTCCTAATGCAGATTCATTGAGAGCACACATCACGGTAATACCTAAGATGGGGAAAGACCCAACACAATGTGCTAGCTATCGCCCGATATCCCTGTTGAATGTGGATACAAAATTATTTGCTAAAATCCTTGCAAGCAGGCTGGCACCTCTGATCTCTGAAAAAATCCACCCAGATCAGGCGGGGTTTATGGCGGGTCATGAGGCACGTGATAACACAGTTAAGGCCAATAATTTCATATGTAAAGCTAAAATTGGGGGTCTACCCTCTATCCTGCTGTCAACTGATGCCGAAAAGGCTTTTGATAGAGTGGATTGGACCTTTATGGAAGCCACGCTCGGGTGTCTGGGGTTGGGAAGTGGAATGATGGGTTGGATCATGTCTTTATACTCGATACCCTCGGCGAGAGTCCGAGTGAATGGGATTCTGTCGGACCCATTTAAAATATCTAATGGCACCCATCAGGGATGTCCGCTGTCTCCCTTATCTTCATCTTGACGCTAGAACCCTTCCTCAGACACGTACGAGCCAACTCAGATATTGCGGGTATTGGGGTGGGCCATGTTACGCACAAAGTAGCTGCATATGCGGACGATCTCCTGTTTTTCGTGTCAGCCCCCAGGATCTCCCTGCCCAACTTAATGAGGGAATTCCGGAGATACTCCAGTTTATCAAATGTCAAGATAAATTTCACGAAATCTGAGGCCCTTAACATAAATCTCTCATCCAAAGAGGTGGAAGAGTTGAAGGGATCGTTTAATTTCCGATGGGCATCCCAATCTCTAAATTACCTGGGGATACGGCTGACTGGGGATCTCGGTCTGCTCTACTCTCAGAATTTCCCGTCTCTGCTGTCTTCCATTAGGCTGGACTGTGACAGATGGGGGAAATCATTATTCTCTTGGTTTGGCAGAAGCCAGATTTACAAAATGAATATCTTACCTAGAATTCTATATCTACTGCAGGCGCTCCCAATCAAAATACCCTCAGGGTTTTTAAAATCTCTGGAGTCCATTCAGTCCTCCTTCATTTGGGCAGGTAAATCGGTACGAATAAAAAGAGCTATCTTGCACAGGACCAAGTGTAGTGGGGGGATTGGGCTGCCAGACATGAGAAGGTATCATTTAGGAGGTCATCTACCTAGAATGATTGATTGGTGCAGGAACGGGTCTCAAAAGGCTTGGATACAAATTGAGCAGTCCTTTTCCCCAATTCCCCTCAACAAATTGCCATGGGTGCTCTCGGAGGTCCCTGCAAGCTTGAAAACACATCCAACTATCGGGTCAACTGTGACATACTGTAATACAGGGAAGGTGCAATCAGAAATGTTACCCAGGCAATCGAGCTTGACGCCAATCCTGAGCCATCCTGCCTTTGAACCAGGCAGAGTGGATCCAGTTTTTCAGTCTTGGGTTTGGGGCGGGGTGGATTGGGTAGAGGACTTTGGAAACCGGGACACCTGGCCGTCTGTAGAGGGATTGGCAGCTAAACAGGATCCCATCTCACTTGGTCATTGGAGATGCTTGCAACTGGCAAACTTTTTCAGTAGCCTTCCAGCCAGATCCCTCTTTCAGCGACCCAAGACACAGTTTGAACAAATATGCATGGGACCAGGCACGATACGCCATTCTCTTTCGGCAGTATATTCGCTCCTATCTTCACCCCCGGACCAGCAAATCCCCCCTTTTGCTTCACAGTGGGAACGGCATCTGGAATCCAGCTGACACCAACACAGTGGGAAAGGGTCTTCAGATTGGCGCACACATCCTCCATCAGCTCCAGGTTTCAAGAGGCTAGCTACAAGCTGCTAACCAGATGGTACAGAGTACCTTCGAGGTTACATGCGATGTTCCCAACGGTTGATCCCATATGCTGGCGGTGTTGCACAGCAGAGGGCAACATTCTACACGTGTTCTGGGAATGTGAGGCGATCCGGCCCTTCTGGAGGGGAGTGTCTGATATCATTTCACGGGTGACGGGTGGAGAGGAGGAATTGGGACCTGCTGCCGCCCTGTTACATCACTGCGGGACTTCTGAAAAAATTTACAAAAAATCTTTGAGGAAATTCCTCATCATGGCGGCGAGAGTGTGCATCCCAGAGAGATGGAGAAGCACGGCACCCCCCTCGCTGGTTCAATGGATCAATAAGGTCAATGACCTCATGTATATGGAGGATCTAACTTCATCATTACACGACTCATATGAGAAATTTTGGGCCACGTGGAGGGAGTGGAAGGACTTCCAGCACTCAGACGACTATGATACTCTGGTGGGAGGTGTTGAGGCGGCTGAGGGAACCACAGAAGGTAATACATAAGCGGATCCCCAGACCCCCCCCCACCCCTTGTTACCCTCACCTGGCCCCTCCACCTCCCAGCCCTACCCCACCCCTTGTTACCCTCACCTGGCCCTTCCACCTCCCAGCCCCTCCCCCACCCTCCTCCTTTTCCCCAGTTTCTCACTCTTTTCTATTCTTTGTTTTATTTCTCTTGCTTTCTTTCTAGTCTTTTCCTCTTTCGCTTCTTACTATTCTTGGTGAGTTACATATGTTACCTGTTAAATGTGAATTTATGTTTTGAAAAAGCTAGATGGAACCCTGAATGTCTATACACCTGAAAGGGGGGAACATTGCGGGAACAATTTGCGGGAACGTTTTCTGTCACGATGTAAAAATGTAAAGTGTGCCTTATGTCCTATTTTTTGGTGTGTTGAATGTATCTTGGAAAGGTCCATTTGATCTTAAGAACTGTTACGTGTACTGTTAAAGGATTACATTTATTAAATTCCACCCAAAACAATTTTTTTTTTTTTTTAGTAAATAAACAAAAAATGACTTCATTTATTGTTTATTTAAAAAACATAGTTTAAATTTCTAAATAATTATATTTTAAAAAAAATAAACTTATGTATCTGAGTACAACTGCTGGGTGAAATATCCTTGTTTTTTTTCTTGTGGCTTTATAAACATATTTTGATTATTGGAGACATTTTGTGGTGGTTGTAGACTAAATTCCGGTTGGTTTGGTTTAACATAAAATTTTTGTTGATATGGTGGAATATATTGTGTTTGGTATTGTTGATAGGTATTTGGCATGGGAATATTTATTGGTTGGGGTATTGGATCAATAATTTCAGATTGTGGTTTTTTAAAATCCATGAATGTTTTTTCCAGAAGAGAAACCATTTCCCCACCAGAATGATATGGTCCCTCTTCCTCAAAACAGCTCATCATGCCACAAATGGATTTCATGCATATGGGGTTTTTTTTTGGGATCTTTGATTTTTCTAAGGCGACATGCTATACTCATGCCAAATGTGTCAAATTCGTCATCCTCAGTAGCAGATTTTAAAAATTCCATAGTTTTTCTGGATATAGGAACATCCACAAGATTTTTTTTTTCAATGTTTTTTTCTGTTTTTTGGTTTAGTGTAGGTTGGAATTTTATCTGGCTGAATTATGACATTTGAAACACTGGTTTCTACTATATTTGTATTAGTTGATAATTTATCAACATCAATAGACTGTTGAATGCTGGGTTCCCTCTCCCCATCTTTATCATGAGTAGCTTTCGTTTCACCAGCTTGATCTTCATCAGGTGTTTCATCCCTTGGTTGTATTCTACCAGAAGTTCTACCAATTTAAAAGAATAACAATTAATTTAACTTTGTGAAAATTTTTAATAATGAATCAACTAATAAAATAAATAATATAGTACAATAAAATACTGACCAACCAAAAAAAAATAAATTAATAAATAAACTTACGGACGTAACTGTCGACTTGTACATAGAAAACGGAGATCTTCAGAATACATGAAATTTATTTTTTTGGGCGATGATCCACTTTTCATTCCGTCTAACCTGATTTTATTAAAACGGTCTTTAACTGAACGCCATCTCTTCCTGACATCTTGTTCTTCATTTGTAAAAAAAAATATATATGCTGTTTTAAAAAATTTAAAAATTTTACCCAAAAAAACAAATAAAATAGAAAAAAAATAAATAAATAAATATAAATAAAAATTAAAAAAACATACCAATTTTATTTTGCATTGCTTGATCAACCTCATGCCACTGTGGGAATAATTCCCGACAAATAATTATCCAACAGTCTGATCGTTTGAGCTTCAACATATAGTCAGGAGAGAAATCAATTTCGGGACATCTATTTTAAGCCGCTGATACCAAGCCATTGGTGACAATATAATATCCAGACACAGGAAAAAAGGTTCTTCAAGCAGTCAAGGGCAAAAATAATGATTCAACATGCCTCTTTTTTATTTGACAACGGATGTGATGTCGATGATGACGTTTTTGCAAACAAATGCAAACTCCATTTGCTGCGTTTTTTGTGCCCAAAACGCAGGTAAAAAGCATTCGCTACGAAAACGTATATTTCTATCAAATCCAAGATTTTTGATCATTTCCATTGACTTCAATGTTAGCAAAACGCACCCAAAATGGCAAAAACAACTGACAAGGTGCTTCTTTGAACGCATGTTTTTTGCTACAAAATATGCAAATTAAACGCAGCGTTTTAAAACGCAAAGTGGGGTCTGGAAATCACATTTATCCATAGAATATCATGGAATCGCATAACGCAGGCCATTTGGGATGAAAAAGGAGGGTGCTTCTCAAAACGCTGCAGAAACGCAGGTAAAAATGCAAAGTGGGTCCCTAGCCTAAAAAGTCAACAGGCCAACTACATGCTGCATGTTGATCATGCTAATGTGAGCAATCTCCATGATCTAAAACTGCTAAGATCGCTTACAGCATTGGTCAGCAATTGCAAATTAACCCCTTCATGACCGGACGATTTTTCACTTTCCGTTCTTTTTTTTTACATTCTTCTTCCGAGAGACATAACTTTTTATTTTTCAGTCAATATGGTCATGTGAGAGCTCATATTTTGTGGAATAAGCTGCACTTTTAAATGAAACCATATGTTTTACCATATAGTGTACTGGAAAACGGCAAAAAAATTCCAAATGCAAACAAAGTACGATAGCACTATAGTTTTTGAGATATTTTATTCACTGTGTGCACTATATGGTAAAACTGATATGTGGATGTGGTGCCTGAGGTCTGTGCAAGTTTGTAGACACCAAACACATAAAGGTTTACACATAGCTTTCTCATGAGCCAGATCAGACACCCCCATACTTTGCACTGACGAGGGGCAAGCACCCCGAAACACCGTGTCTGCAAATTGGGATTCTGATCTGGCTTATATATCCTGAGTCATATTGCAAAGGATTGTCAAAAATCCACTTGTGACTTTTAGGATCGCTACTTCCAATAGGTGGCGCTGTGCTAGAGTTTGTCTCCTTTACTGGAGAGACAATTTGAATATTTCCCAGAGGGGCATTGCAGCTATAAGTCCCCTTACCTGGCAGCCAGACTGGCTTGCAAAGTCTCCTTAAGGAGAATAGTGTTCCCCCGTGGAATTTTAGGGGCATTGCAGCTATAAGTCCCCTTACCTGGCAGCCAGACTGGCTTGCAAAGTCTCCTTAAGGAGAATAGTGTTCCCCCGTGGTCCCCACATAGCTTTCTCATGAGCCAGATCAGACACCCCCATACTTTGCACTGACGAGGGGCAAGCACCCCGAAACACCGTGTCTGCAAATTGGGATTCTGATCTGGCTTATATATCCTGAGTCATATTGCAAAGGATTGTCAAAAATCCACTTGTGACTTTTAGGATCGCTACTTCCAATAGGTGGCGCTGTGCTAGAGTTTGTCTCCTTTACTGGAGAGACAATTTGAATATTTCCCAGAGGGGCATTGCAGCTATAAGTCCCCTTACCTGGCAGCCAGACTGGCTTGCAAAGTCTCCTTAAGGAGAATAGTGTTCCCCCGTGGAATTTTAGGGGCATTGCAGCTATAAGTCCCCTTACCTGGCAGCCAGACTGGCTTGCAAAGTCTCCTTAAGGAGAATAGTGTTCCCCCGTGGTCCCCACATAGCTTTCTCATGAGCCAGATCAGACACCCCCATACTTTGCACTGACGAGGGGCAAGCACCCCGAAACACCGTGTCTGCAAATTGGGATTCTGATCTGGCTTATATATCCTGAGTCATATTGCAAAGGATTGTCAAAAATCCACTTGTGACTTTTAGGATCGCTACTTCCAATAGGTGGCGCTGTGCTAGAGTTTGTCTCCTTTACTGGAGAGACAATTTGAATACTTTTATCTAAGAACTTAAAAAAAATCAGAAATTTGTCTGAATAAAGTGGCGTACGTTTTACGCCATATTCCGTGACCAGTAGTATTCTCATTTTTCGGGGTCTAAGGCTCAGTGATAGCTTATTTTTTTGTGTCTCAGGCTGACGTTTTTAACTGTACCATTTTTGAGCAGATGCTACGTTTTGATCACCTTTTCATCTCATATCGCGATTTTCATAGATCGGGCATTTCTGAACGCGGCGATACCAACTGTGTGTATATTTTTTATTTTTTTTTAACCCTTTAATTTTCAATGGGGTGAAAGGGGGGTGTTTTGAACTGTTAGGTTTTTTTATGTTTTTACATTTTTTAAAACTTTTTTTTTTATTTTACTAGGACCACTAGGGGACTATGTGGATCAGCCTTCTGATCGCTCTGCCATATCTGCTGATTACAGCTACACAGCTGGGAACAGCAGACATGCTCCTAAGCTGTCTCACCCAGCTCTTGGCTGTGTGAGGCAGGAAGTGAGTCATGTGAGCTACAGAAGTCATCACATGACTTTGTGCTACCATGACAACAACCGGAAGTCACATGATCACGTCACGTGACTTTCGGTATTGGCCGGTGAGTAAATGTTTACTGCCGATGCCATTATAATGGCACTGTCAGGCACACATCTCAGCTGTAAAAACCAGCTGAGATGTGCGCCGATCGCTGCAAGCTGCCGGCAGCAGACCACGGGCAGTAACACTATGACTGCTAGGACATAAGATTACTGCCCACGGTCATTAAGGGGTTAAGCTGCTAACTAGTAATGAGCAGAACCAGACTGTAAAAGTCCAGATTTGCACGGGTTCAAAAGCACCCAAGCACTGACCTTTGACCCGGAGCTCTCAGGAAACTCCAGTTAACGATCTGGGTCCAGCAATTCAGGTAGTTAAGAAAAAATAAAGGAAAAATAAAGAAAAAAAAGGGAAAGCATGTGTGTTAGGCTGGTTTCACACTTGCGTTGTATTGACGGGAGCGGATTCCGTCACAAATGTAGTACAGTTCATTTATTTACAGTCTAAGCGCATCACCATGCTATTGTGTGCTTCATACACTGCCCACATGTGTCCACATGGTGTCACGCTTCCACTGTAAATAAATTAACTGTACTACATTTGTGACGGAATACGCTCCCGTCAAAACAACGCAAGTGTGAAACCGGCCTTATACTTACCGAGTCTCTTGAGTGGCTGTACACTGCTTCCGGGCAGTGCATACTACTTCCGGGGCAGCTAATGATCCTACATACATATGTACTGCTTCCCCCACCCACCAGCAGTCCCATCTCTGATTGATTGCAGTTAGACATTTACTGATACTTACTGATCTGATAGACGCCTCTCAATTACTAACAGCAGGGCTTGATGCCAGCTGTCACTACACAACTAGAATCAACCCCCAACTACCATTACCCCAATTTCCACCACACCAGGGCAGTTGAGAGGAGCCAACGCGAAAAGCTAGAATTGGCGCATCTAATGTGATGCGCCAGTTCTGGTGTGGCTGCAGACTGGTCTTTTTATGTTCCGAAGGGCCCAATAACCATGAATCTTCCCTGCCTGATAATATCAGCTCACAGCTGTCTGGTTTACCTTTATTTCCATTTATTTATTTAATAATAAAAAGCTGTCCAATAAGCTCCACAGGAATCAATTTTATTGTATGCTGTGGGTTGTGCAATTACTGTATATGTCTATATGTCTATATTTCAGTCTGCCTATATGTTTGTAAGTCTATCTAATCTATTATTTATCTCTATTATCCATCTCTAGCCTCATTGGTGTCAAGAACGATAGAAAACCGCAGGTGAAAAACACACATTAAAATGCTGCAAAGCCCGAGTTTTTGACGCTGCATTTTACCTGCCAAGAGATTCAGAAGTAGTGCAGGAATTTCTGCAACCAAATACTCAATGTGTGCAAAAACCCTTTGGTCTACGAAGGAGGAAAAAAAAAAATATTATGTAAAATATTATCACCTACATTTATTTAGTATGAATAGAATCATCTTTTTTATAGCATAAGTATAATCTTTTTTTTTTATTTTTTTGGGAGAGGGGAACTAGAATCTGTGATGCTGTATTTAATTACATAAAACATAGTAATCCAAAGCATCATTATTAACTCTTAGCTCCTTGCACAACAAATAGAAGGAAAAAGAAAAAGTATTGTGAAAAAATAATTGGCACATCCAAAAAATATAGCACAAATAGAATCAACTATTTTTACATATATGCCAAAAAATAATGGCCATGTCCGACAATTTAAAACTAATAAAAATGCACAGCAGCATAAACAAATGGAACCATCTGAATGTTTGATAATATCTCTGTCTGGGACTGAGTCACTTCAAAAACTCTGCTGTGTTCATGAAAGATGAGCGAACCTTTGTAGGTTCAGTTTGGTGGCAGCAAATGAACCGAATCTTCACATGTCTGAACCTTGCCCAAGGAGGTTCGGACACACTAATTGGTAGTTTGAGTCTCCTCTCATATGCAGCCAGCCATAAGCAGATCACCTCCGGGGGAGGGTAGACAGGTATTTTCAAATTTTTGTTTGGGGTTGAACACTACATCCGATCACGCAGTTGTTATAACCAGTGTGCGCCGTTCAAACACTGCAAGAGGCTCGCACTGGGCTGAGCACTAAGTGTACCTGGGCACAGTTTTAAGTTTGCATGTACAGCATTTGAACTCCGAACCCGAGCCCTGTTTTTTTAAGTTGGTGTTCAGTTCGAAAACCGAATCTCAGGTTTGCTCATCTCTAGTGTTCATCATAGCTGACCATCATTCCTGATAGGTGTATTTATTTCATCTAGTTTTAGGAGTCATACGTTTATCATTTTTGGGGGTCTTTTTGTATAAGATATGTCTAGCACCATTCATCATCATACTGCTGTTTGTTTTATTAGTTTTAAAATGTTTCTCTTGGTCCATTACTTGTTTGAATATATTTAAAAAAAAGTTTATTCTATTTATGCTATATATTTTGAATGTGCCTATTTTTCATACTGGATAATTCTTTCGGTCTATATATAGCGCAATAAGGATATTTGCTGGTGATAGTTATTTAAACTTTATTAATTAGGCACTCCTATTATTACAACGCGTTTCAGCAGAATTGCTTTCATCAGGTAAAATAGGAGCCTATTTTACCTGATGAAAGCAATTCTGCTGAAACGCGTTGTAATAATAGGAGTGCCTAATTAATAAAGTTTAAATAACTATCACCAGCAAATATCCTTATTGCGCTGTATATAGACCGAAAGAATTATCCATATACCCCCTCCCTATTGGGAATCGGTAATAGCTGCAAAGGACCTGCTGACATATCAAAAAACCCAGCTGGTAAGCTGGAGGATTGAGGGAAAAAAAACCTGAATTCCATAGTGCCGGTGGAAATCAGTAGCCGACATTGATACCCTAAATCTGGACTCCTGAAGCCTGGACACAGGATCTGTTCGGAGGAACTCCAGTCTGATAAGCTGACACTGAAGTTGTGCGAGGGCGCACAACCAACAAAGGTGAGCAATTCTAATATTATAAACGTTAAAAAGGATTCCACGGGTGCTTCTCATAGTGCGCTTGTTTTATTATCTATTTATTTTTCATACTGCACTTCTTTCTTTTTTGTTGCATGTGTTTTCTGTTTTGTGCGCTCAATTTTCACTTTGTGGTGCCACGCGTTGCGTTATTTTTTTTAACTGCTAGGCCTCAGGAATACTTGGGGACTTTAGTCAAGTTGCCAAAACAAATCCTGATTTGATGCTGTGGCGCCCCAGAGGCTTCAGTTGCCACAAGGTACTGCACCTCACTTTAGGTGCGGTATTCATCCTGGGTCCAGAGAAGGTCAGTACCGGTTCCACAACTCACAAACTCATACATACAGTCAGGTTGCCCTCCCCATTGGGGACAGGGCTAGGGTCAGGTCTTAAGGTAGTCACCAAACATGGAGGGCTGCCACCCACTAGTGATAAGGAACCTGGGGAGGAGCGGCCACCAGGGGGAGTTAGCAGCTCACACAATAGTGAGGAGTTCTCCAACAGGAGAGGAAAGGAATAGATGGGTTTTTCGGTAGCTTCTGTGGGAAAGAGGAGACAATATGGTCGCCAAGGGGAGAGCTTCACTGCTTCCTCGGGACTGGTGCAGTGCAGGGTGCAGAGCCCTAGGGTGCAACAGACATTACGTTGTATCACCAGAATCTGCAGGACAGGGGGATTGTAGGTCCCTCTGGCCGCCACCAGTTCCCGGAGCACAGTGGCACATAGGCTCCAGAGTCATGATCAAACGTCAGACCCCACCACGGACCCGCATCACCTGCACACGGGACGGGAGCTAAAACTACAAGAACCATGGTCCCCAAGTAGCTTCAGGCCACAGGGATTCATCTCTAAAAGCGCAAGAAGGAAGGGCCCACAGACTATCAGACTGGTTCTAACCTCCGAAGGATCTGGGATCAGCTGGGGCCCATCATGGCAGTGAACGGTTACCTGAGGCAACAGTTGAACTGTGAGTAAAAAGACCTGGAACCGCAACAGCTGACTCAGCCTCTTATTTACGGCGCCAACAGCCATTACAGTCCCTTATCATCCTCCCTGGGGCTTGCTCCACCTGTGGGGAGCAGAATCATCCTTGCTGCAACACCACCAGCCCCGGAGGATATCACCCTCAGCGGCAGCTAATCCCTGGCCGCGTACCACAGGGGCATCACGAGATAAACTACCATATCATCATCCTCCCTTTTATTGTACATCTTGGGGCCATGAAGCCGGGCAGGGCCTGATCCGACATCACCGGCCCAGCGACGAGTAAGTTTAACCCCTTGCCCCATGGGTGCTACAATGCCATGGTCACTCTTGACTGCTGTAGTTAAATTGTTAACCAAGTAAATAATTTCTACAGTCCAAACTGTGCACTGAAATATCCCTACACATGGCAGGGAGTGAGATGGGAGACAGTGAGCTTTAGGACTGAACAATAGGATGCCTTTTCATATCCTAATAGATAATGGGATGTCCAATTGCATGTGAGAATGCAGTGGAATGCAGCGTCTGGAACAGTTCAAATAGAAAATAAGCCACATCCTTATGGTGTTGGACAAAGACCATTACAAACCTTTATTTTTGTTCCTGTAAATTCTTTATCTAAGATATATTTTCCCACCTTCCCCTATTTTCTAATTCTTTTTAGGACATGCTACAAATATAAGAGCACTGAAGGAATTGGGAATGATAGTAAAATTCATACACATAAAAGCTTGGAATGTGTCAGAGGATGCCATAATAACTAGATATTCTGCCCTTGAAGCATCAGTAAATATCCCAAGGATGCATTATATGGCTCTATGGTTCTATAGTTATTGACTCAATGATGGCAGTTGTACTAGAAGTTGCTAATGTAGCACTCGGAATTAAGGGCAGACACACAGAGAAGAGGGCCCCTGAACAAAAACAGTATATGGGCCCATTTTAGCCCAATAACTCATCAAAATGCACAATTCCACCTACTTTGGAGGTAGAAATGAGCCCCCTTCTGGGACCCTGTGCAACTGCACAAGTTGCACCAATAATATGTTCATGGGTGGCTTAGTGGTTAGCCCTGCAGCCTTGCAGCACTGAGGTCTTGGGTTTGAATCCCACCAAGAACAACATCTACAAGGAGTTTGTATGTTCTTACTATGTTTGCTTTGGTTTCCTCCGACTTCTCCAGTTTCCTCCCACACTCCCAAGACATACAGATAGGGACTTTAGATTGTGAGCCCCAATGGGGACAGTGTGGCTGATATATGTAAAGCGCTATAGAGTTAATAGCGCTATATAAGTGAATACATTTTATTTTTATGTGTGCCCCTGCCCGGTATGTACAATATTAAGGATTACATTAATTTAAAAAGTATACTGTTATATAATACTATGAATAGAAATAAAAAAAAAAAAAAAGAAGTAATCAACTTTAAACAGCAAATGATTCTTGAAGCTCACCTGTTCATGTTAACCTGTTAATACCACTTTACAGTGAGAACTTGAGCTTATAAGCTCTGCCTGATGGTTGCCTCTGCCAGCCAAGATTTTAGCACATAGGTTACCCTGGACTCATGACCTGCCTGCCGAAATTAGAGAATGGAGAAATACCTAATATACAGCTGATACCATTTCTGATTTGGAAAGCAGTATACCAGCTGTGGCACGTACATAGTATTTACCCAAAGGTAAGCACAAAGCCATTCTAATGTCACCATTCTGAATAGATATAAAGATGAGGTTATTTAATGTGTTCTCTTATTGAGGGGAACATTCCTAGGAATCTTAGCTGTCACTTCATCTTGTTGCTGCATTTTTGCTTCTGGATTCCCACTTTCTTGTCCTTTCATGACAGATATTAAGAACACCCTTTGAGATGTGGGTAGGAAAACTAACCTCTTCACTTTATTACAGGAGCTCAGCTATGCTATTAAGGATGTGTCAATCAATAAGCCTGTCATCTGTTCCCAATAGCAACCAGCAGAACTTTTTATGCAGATTGTATCCATATGTAAACTGTCAAATAATGTTGAAAGGAATGTATACCTCTAAAAAAAGTGATGGTTTAATAGTTGCATTAAGATCTGATGAGTGCCTTCCTTATTCATGTACTAAATTGTTTCATGTCACTCCTCTGACACACCTGTCTTCACTGAAAGGCGTCTGCAGCACAGCGACGGTCTAAAAGCTGATCGTAAAATCCGTGCATAGTGCATAGGATAATTTCATTCCAAAAATCAAATGTCTTTTCAAGTTTGAGGTTAGATCCCTCAAGATGCTTGGTTCCACTTATATTCTCATTATAGTCAGAAGGCCATGAAGTCCAAATTGATATACACTATTTGGACAAAGGTATTGGGATACACCTCTGTATAAAACCCAGCACCTAAGCCTAGGCAGTTTGCTATCACTTATGTTTTTGTTTAGTGTAACGTCAAACATTTGTGAAAGGATAGGTCATCCTAAAGAGCTGACTGAATTAGAATACATTACAATAATATGAGAGAACAGTGGTAAGAAGTCAATTTGGGATATTTCTTCCCTTCTAAAAATTCCACTCCGAAAGATATTTTTGAAAAATTGTAGTTTTTAGAAAACACAATCAACTCAGTTGTGAAGTTGCAGATTATAGAAAGATAGAGTAGCAGTACCGAGTACCGAGAGAGATCGTGTATAAGGCTAAGAACATACTTTGCGTTTCCACATGCGTTTCCACTGCTTTTTTGGTCCGTTTTGAGAAGCACCTTTTTGCTGCCTAAATGCATCCGTTTTGATTTTCCAGCAAAGTCAATGTAAACTGTTGATTTTCAGACGACACTTTGCGTTTTTAAACGCTGCGTATAATTTGCATATTTTGTTGCAAAAACCATGCGTTCAAAGAAGGAGCATGTCAATTGTTTTTGCCATTTTAGGTCAGTTTTGCTAACATTGTAGTCAATGAGAAATGGCAAAAACCTAGATTCCTTCAAATTCCTGCGTTTTACCTGCTTTTCAGTGCAGAAAACATGCGTTTATGACTACCAAAACGCATGCTTTTTGGACTTCAAAATAATGATTTCATATGTCCCTTTACACACACACACATAATCCGACAACTAAATTTGAGAAAAATATGCATTTATTGCTTTATTAGCGATAAAATATATATTACCGCTATAATTTTATGAAATATTTTATCCTTTTTTTTCTCTTTTTTTCATTCTGTATGACTGATTAAACTTTATTTAGCAGTGTCTTGTTGTTCAAAATGCATTTGTCAAAACACAGGTGAAAAAGCATGCAAAAAGCGCTGAAAATGCATCTAAAACGCGGAAAATACGCATGCGTTTTCAGCGCTAAAGTTCTGAAAAAGGCAACTTTGGTCAAATCAATTAAGCCCAAAACGTGCGTTTAGAACTGCAAGCAGGTGAACGCAAAGTGCGTGCTTGCCCTAAATGTTCCCAATAATGATGAGCATGCTCGGCAGTCCTCAATACTCAATTGAGCATTGGGGTGCTCGGGTCCATTCAGTGCTCGTCCAAGTATCGTGGGTGCTCAGATGTGTCGTTAGTGAAACATCTGACACTGAGACCCAGTTCCCTTCAAGGAATGATGGGAGCCAGCATGCCAGGGAGTGCCGCTTGCAGTCTCTGAATGGCTCTCAATGGGGGTAAAAACAATGTTTTCGAATGCTGTGTGTAAAAAAAAATTCCTACTCTAAAGGGAGTGTTACACACAGCGATATCACTAGCGATATCGCTGGTGAAAGCACTTGCCCCCGTCGCGGGCAAATCGCTGCCCGTGGCGCACAATATCGTTAGGAGCCGTCACACGGACTTACCTGCCTAGCGACGGCGCTGTTGCCAGCAAACTGCCTCCATTCTAAGGGGGCGGTTCGTCACTAAGCGGCTACCCAATAGAAGCGGAGGGGCGTAAATGAACGGGACGTAACATCCCGCCCACCTCCTTCCTTCCGCATTTCCAGCGACCGCAGGTAAGCTGCAGTTCGTTGTTCCCGAGATGTTACACATAGCGATGTGTGCTGCCTCGGGAACGACGAACAACCTGCATGCTCAAAAATCTACGATTTTACGGAACGACGTGTCAACGATGGACGATAAGGTAAGTATTTTCCATCGTTAACGGTCGCTCCTTGCTGTCACACGCAATGACGTCGCTAACAATGCCGGATGTGCATCTCGGAATCCGTGACTCCAGCGATATATCGTTAAATACGTCGCTGCGTGTGATGGGGCCTTAACCTCATTGCAAATGCTCTGCTTATGACTGGCTATATGTTGGCGGAAAACCAAACTTCGAGCAAGGAGCACTTGAGCATTGTAGTGTTCACTCATCATTAGTTTCCAAATCTCTGCTAACTCAATAACTGTTCCAAACCTCCCTTAGCATTACTATCGGCACAATAACTGTGCCCCTGAAGTTTAATTTCATGGATTTCCATGGGCCAACAGCTGCAAAGAAGCTTTACATCACAAAGCACAATTCCAAGCATCAAATGGAGTGGTGTAAATTGAATCCGAAACTATGGAAATGTGTTCTGTGGAGTGACAAATCTATACTTCTCTATCTGACGTTCTGATAGACAAGTCTATGTGTTGCAAATGCCAGAAGAACACTACATACCTAACCATACTGGGTCATTTGTACAGTTTAAAGAGTGTTTGTCACCCTGAAAATGCAATCCAATCTATAGGAGCCATGTTATAGAAGAGAAGGAGCAAAGTACATTGATATATAGGTTTATAAAGAGGTTTAGAATTTGTATTATGGCAAGCAGCTAAGTAAAGAAAAATGAGTGGCCATCATTACTTTAAGAAATGAAGGTCAGTCAGTCCAAAAAATTGGGAAAACAATTCACACATAGGAGAGCGGTTTATCCTGTACACAAATCATCCATTTTCAAACCTTGCGTATTCTGTCTCCACTTTTTCCACCACTTGTTTACCAAATGAACAGACCTTAGTTGAACAGGTGATGGACATGTTTTCGGAGCTTTCATACTGACTTGTTACACCATAAAATGCCCCTTCATTTCTTAAAGTAATGATTTCCACTCGTTTTTCTTTACTTAGCTGCTTTTTTCTTGCCATAATACAAATTCTAACAGTCTGTTCAGTAGGACTATCAGCTGTGTATCCACCAGACTTCTGCACAACACAACTGATGGTCCCAACCCCATTTATAAGGCAAGAAAACCCACTTATTAAACCTGACAGGGAACACCTGTGAAGTGAGAACCATTTCCGGTGACTACCTCTTGAAGCTAATCAAGAGAATGCCAAGAATGGGCAAAGCATAGTTTTGATGCCTTCAATGTGAATCTACAATTTTCAGAGTCATGTAAGTAAAGAAAACTCTTTGAATGAGAAGGTGTGTCCAGGTAAAATATATCTTTGTACCGTGTTAGCCGTTAGAGATAAAAAATTGTTTAAAAGAACTGAAGTCCTCAGTGGTTGATACCTTTTAATGGCTAACAGTTAGCCATTAAAAGGTATCAACCACTGAGGACTTCAGTTCTTTTAAACAATTTTTTAAGGTGTGTCCAAACGTTTGGTCTGTACTTTATGTCATAGTGATCACGCAGGGCACAGGAGCTGTGCATGCATGATTGCTGCTGGGAGCTCAGCATAAGTTATAGCCAAGCTCCGGCTGTTACAACCAGGCATGGTCTCCATGCCACTCCTAGCTGTTTATCTCCCTAAATGCCACAACCAATACAGATCACAGCATTTAAGGGGCTCCCACATAAATTGTGACCCCATGACATGATCCCAGAGGCTCAATTGTTGCCACGGTAACCTGAGGTTGTGATAACGACCTTCAGGTCCGACAGCTACGTTAAGCCTATCAGACCATGCCAGGAGCATACGTCAGTGTCTCACTGACATATATAATGTATTTAATTGCTTCTGCATTGCAATACATTATACCAGCCATCAAACTAATAAAAGTTAGTCCCAAGTAGGGACAAAGTCAGAAAGTAAGAAAATTGTAAAAATACGTAAAACAAAAAAAGAAAATAAAGAGCAAATATAAATATATATATATATATATATATATATATTATACCAATAAATGTGCATATTTATCCAAAAACATACAGAAAAGTACACAAACTTGTTATCCCAGTGTCTTGGACAACCCCATTTATAAAACTGTGACACTAATTAACCATTCAGTGAATACCATGAAAAAAAGCGAAGCAAAAACTATGAGAAAAAAGTGTAATAAAACATGATAAAAAAAGTCATATATAAATAAAGTATGTCTGAAAAAATAGTTTTGTCTTGCAAAACAAATCTCTCAGGATAAAGCAATAGGGATCAGTGGACCCCTGAAAGTTTGGGTTTGCCGTGTTTGCTCGGACTTTAGTTAAAAGATTGGTTCGGGATCCAGACTTGACCCAAACTAATACTTTTGGTGATGATGTCAGTTGTAAATTAACACACACAATGGAAAAATGTTTATTCACCATTGGATTATGTTGGAACTTCAAGGATTTTTTAAAACTAATAAATTGGTGAATCAGAGATTGCAGGGACATCAGTAACTCAGTGACATCACTGCTCGTGAGAAATTCCAGGTCTGTCACTAAATGGGAGTGACCTATGAAGCCTTTTTTTCTGAGCGAGGCTCCATAGGTTGGAGTAGTGACTCGGAGGACGTCTTTGCACCAATATACTATGGATTATGTCAGAGCTTCGTGGATTTAAAAAAAAAAAACAAAAACCATTGGTGAAAAAGGGATAGTGGAAGTTTTTCTTTCTAATAAACTATTTTTTTCTGTGTGTGGGTTTGTGTTTTTTCAGTTTACACTTACTGGGCAGGTAAGGTGGGTATCTGATACATACCTCTCCATTACAAACCCCTGGGTTTGATGCCAGTTGACAATTCACAGTTGACATAACCCATAACAGTATTACCCCAATTGCCACTGTGCAAGGTAAATCAAGAAGGGCTGGCCAAAGCGACAGCATTGGCGCATCTAATGCCTGCACCACTAGTGGGGCATCTTCTCACTGCTATTTTTAGGCTTGATCAAATAACTATGGACCTTCTCAGCTTCATAATACCAACCTGCAGCTTTACCTTGGCTGGTTATCAAAAATGGCGGGGGCATATGCTATTTTATTTTATTTTTTAAATATTTATTTATTAAGTTAAACCAGGGTAAAAATGAAATGCCACTAGAGGGTACAAGTGTACAACACTGTCTATATGCCTTCTCTAATCTTAGTTCTGCCTCCTACATTAACTCTCCCTGAATTGCTTCTAGATGAGAGAGTGTCAAGCATCGCGCTACTGAGTCTCATATAAGACCCGATGCTGCGGTGCTGCCAGCTATTTAGAGTAATCGCAGTAGCCAACATGGCCACGGTACTGTGTATGGTAGGTGACACGCCCCCCAGGGCCAAGGGACTCAGAACCGGGCCGGACTAGTCCGGGCACGTCAGCCATGGCGGGGTCCGGTTCCGTGACCCTGGTGGTGTATTTTGGAGTAAATAAAAGCGGGGTTTAAATAAAAGAAAATAAAAATGAATGAGTTTTTGTCGACTTCGCCACTTGCAGTGTGCGGCCAGGTAATTTGGGGCCGCCACTGCAGGTTTCTGCTGGGACTGATAGAGTGATGCAGCCTGGATGGTTAGAGCCCTCCGCCAGTGTGGCGCCCCTGACCCGGTCAGGCACCACTGAGTACTGCACCCTTGCTGGGACAGTACTTCCAGGTAATCCTAAGGGCCAGAACGAGGTGTGTACGCACAGACACATAGCAACCAGTTGTCCCACACCAGTAGATGGGACCCTTGGGCAGTCTCCGGAGGGGGGCTGGCTTGAAAATCTTGTCAAGGGGTGAAGCGGAGGGGCTGGGAGCTATAGTGCAGAGGTTGTCAGGATAGGAAGAGGAGAACCAGTCTGGTAGTGGTAATCAGCGGTCGCGAGGTGCATATGCGCATCAGACCCTGCACGGGGTAGTAACGGTTAGCAGGGGAGAACGGTCACTTGGTCAAACAGAGTACGGTGCTCCTGGTGACTAGGCACATACGGGGTACAGGTCCCTGGAGCATACTCCAGTTTAATGACCTACTAAACCTGCCGGTGAAGGGAACTACAAGTACCTCACCAACCTCACAGAGTTCGAGTCTCAGCAGCAACGCAGGGACCCATAAGGGGACAGAGCCTGAAGCCATCTCACTTGGTCCACGCTACCGGCAAATGGGCCAAACACACAGGAGAGAAAAGGCAGTAGCGACTCCCTGGATAGACCCTAAGGTACTTCACGTCAGGGGGTTATCCAAACACAGAGTGCTAGGAAGGCGAGCTAACAGGTTACCCTCAGACTGGTCCGAAGGAATCCTGGTCTTACCTGGTTAATCACAGCAACGCCCGGGTCAGCTCACAACAACATCTGAGTGAGTAAAAACCAGTTGAAAGACTTTTGGGCTCAGCCTGTGTTATTCCGGGACCCACTACCCTGCTCAACCGAGTCCCTGGGGCTTGCCTCACTCACGGGAGGCTACATCATCTGGCTGCAGACCCCATCAGCCCAAGACACTCGTAAAACCTGCAGCGGCGGTCATCCACATCTATGACTGCAAGCCGTGAGTGGCGTCACGACATATAAAATAAAAACTGACATTACCTGTTGTCATATTGAATAAGCCCTGTGGCGTCCCTGAACAGGATCATCACCCCTGGGGTGTCACATCTTATTTTTGGCGTCACGAACAGGATCGTCACCCCTGGGGCGTCACACAAGCAGGGACAGGCCACAGCAGTGGATGATGGGGGTTGTAGTGGGAAAACAGTCTATGTGAGTGCACATCATCAAGGAAACAGTCCACACCAATATTGCAGTTTAAATTGCCTTTCTTTACTTTGCTGTGGTGGTACCTGAACCCGCGGGTGTCGATCCCAGGTTATCTGCTGTCCTTGTTCTCCGTCCCATCTGTTACCTGGGTTTGCTGTCCTCCATGCACACTTGTTGTTGATGGGCTCCCGTGGCCTATAACTACTTCGGAACCCCTCTGTTTCTGTCTTGGTCCTATTGCAGGCAGCCTTGACTATTTAAGGGGTTCAGTTCCCGGTCCCCCCTTTGCTGCTTGTGTTTCAGACTTTTTGGGTTGGTGATGGACCCTGGAGATCTTCTCTCCCGGCAGAGTTAACATCTGACCATAAAGTGTCCTAGGGTCTGCACCCCGCTTAGTGTAGAGTCCCGTGAGCCTTGGTTCCGAACTTCCACAGACCCTCCATGGTACCTGGAGTCTCATGCTTCCACAGGTAAGCCACGGTGCCTGGAGTCCCGTTTCGTACTCCACAGTTCTCACTCCTATTACAGCACTCCGTTCTCACTGCAGGTCTTTTCAGTACTTTTCACTTTCTACTATTTCACTACTACTCCTCTCATCCTCTCTCCTTCACTTCTCCTCACTCTCTGCTGACAGACTCTCCTGACACTCCTCCTTCTTCACCTCATTCTGACTGACTGCACACCACTTCCTCCCGCCTTTTCCAACTGACCACTGGCCCCTCCCTCTTGCTGGGTATCTCCTACAGGCTGGGTGGTACTATCTAGTCAGTGTCCTCCCCTTTTACCTGTTACTAGGCAGTCTCCCAGTTTGGTGTTGGGGTTGTGTGTGTGTGTGGCCTGAAGGTGCTGGTGTGTTCGCTCTGGCATGGATATTCCGGGGTTTGGATTTCCACGGGTTACATTTGTGGCACCTGGTACTGCAGGGGTGCTACATTCCCCTTGGTTAACCTCAGCACGTCTGTGGGCTGCAAAAATAATAAGGTACAATTTGTCTTTTAAAATTTGTAAACATTTCACACATCAACATATAACTTAACATTCATCTCATGCAAGGGAGGTATTTCTTGAACCGTTGCAAACTTTTTGAGCATTCCCCCCAGCACCTACCACCCAAAGGTCCTGAAGCCAAAACCCTTCTAAGGAGGCAAGTCACCGGTTCCATTAGTGACCAGGTCTCGGCCTACTCTACCGCAGACCTTTCCTCCAGCCATCCTCTCCTTGGTGGCGGTGTTCATTAGGGTCCTTTGGTGAAGTAGTACTCTGATTTTGGAACAATTGTGCAACTATTTACCTACAAAGTTATTGTCACAACGAGTCCTGTGACTGCGGGTACATATTTTTATATTTCAGACAAACCTGTAAAGCAAACACTTTGAAAGGCACAAATCAACATTTTCAAATATTATCAACATTTTATGCAATTAGGTGACTTCTTCAGAGATTATGCAAGCATTTTTAACTGTAAAATCAACAGTTTTCAACATTTGCTGGAACAGTCCAAATAAACAAACACAACAAACTGAGGTAGCCTGGGTCAGCTGCTACAGCTGCATCTGGGAACCGATCCCGGCTCCCTGGCCCTGGACATCTTCCAGGCATACCCGAGCAAAGTGTCCTGGCTGACCGCATTTACGGCAAACTGGTATCAGGACATCAATGGTATTAGAAACAGGCTCCTCATCTGAGAGGGACTCCTCCTCATGCTCCGGCACCAGAATCTCAGGCACAGAACACATTGATAGTGACGTACGATAACCATTTCCTCCGAAGCGTGGGACCCATGCTGCCTCCGGAGTGCTGGAGCCCGAGTCTGTCTCCTCCAGGTCCAAGGTGGGGGGTGCTGGGACGACTTGCTCGGCGTCCGCTGAGACCGTGGCCGGATCAGTACAGATGCCAGTCTCCTCCTTTAGTAACAGGGTGATTGGCATGATCGGTGCCACCACGCCAGGTGCTGCCGCTCCTGCATTGTCGCTAGGCCTTGGAGACTCGCCATCTCCCTGTCCCTCCATCTTGTCTCCGCCTTGGTTGTTCTCACCAACCTTTTCTCACGGGACTGGAGCACTGTGGGAACTATGGGGTCAGGCGGTTGCACCTCTTCCGTCCTCAGAGGCGTTGTGGGTAGAGCCTCTAGTTTCGCACCCTTTTAAGCTT
Source organism: Anomaloglossus baeobatrachus (assembly GCF_048569485.1). Taxonomy (NCBI): domain Eukaryota; kingdom Metazoa; phylum Chordata; class Amphibia; order Anura; family Aromobatidae; genus Anomaloglossus; species Anomaloglossus baeobatrachus. Next base: position 396,766,672 of record NC_134356.1, on the reverse strand, counting down.
GTGACTCAGTTATTTTTACAGTCCAAAATGGCGGCAATTCAAACATTTTAGTCACAATTCACTTTGTAAGGCACACTTGTCACCTGGTTTCACGGGTCTTGTCAGAATCCTGCCAACTACACCAAAGTTGACCCACTTGCCCCAGCACCAGGGGACTCAGAACCGGGCCAGACTAGTCCGGGGATGTCAGCTGTGGCAGAGTCCAGTTCCGTGACCCTGGCGGTGTCTTTTGGAGTAAATAAAAGGGTGTTTTAAATAAAAGAAAATAAAAATGAAAGAGTTTTTGTCAACTACGCCACTTGCGGTGTGCGGCCAGGTTATTTGGGGCCGTCGCTGCAGGTTTCTGCTGGGGCTGATGGAGTGATGCAGCTTGGATGGTTAGAGCCCTCCACAAGCAGGGACAGGCCCCAGCAGTGGATGATAGGGGTTGTAGTGGGAAAACAGTCTATGTGAGTGCACGTCGTCAAGGAAACAGTCCACACCAATATTGCAGTTTAACTTGCCTTTTTTACTTTGCTGTGGTGGTACCTGAACCCACGGGTGCCGGTCCCAGGTGTATCCGCTCCCCTTATTCTCTGTGCCAGCTGTGACCTTGGTTGGCTGTCCTCCGTGCACACTAGTTGTTAATGGGCTCCCGTGGCCTAGAGCTACTTGGGAACCCCTCTGTTTCTTATTAAGTCCTATTGCAGGCAGCCTGGACTATTTAAGGGGTTCAGTCCCCAATCCCCTCTTTGCTGCTTGTGCTTCAGACTTTTTGGGTTGGCGATGGACCCTGGAGATCTTCTCATCCGGGAGAGTTAACAGCTGATCATAAAGTGTCCCACTGTCCTAGGGTCTACACCCCACTTTGTACTGAGTCTCGTGAGCCTTGGTTCTGAACTTCCACAGTCCCTCCGTGGTACCTGGAGTCTGCTGCTTCCACAAGTAACCCATGGTGCCTGGAGTCCTGCTCCGTACTCCACAGTTCTCACTCCTTTTACAGCACTCCGTTCTCACTGCAGGTCTTTTCAGTAATTTTCACTTTCTACTACTTCAGACTACTCATCCTCTCCTCCTTTCTCCTTCAGTTATCCTCACTCTCTGACAGACTCTCCTGACAGACTCTTCCTTCTTCACCTCATTCTGACTGACTGCACACCACTTCCTCCCGCCTTTTCCAACTGACCAATGGCCCCTCCCCCTTGTTGGGTCTCTCCCTACAGGCTACTATCTAATCAGTGTCCTCCTCTTTTACCTGTTACTAGGCAGTCTCCCAGTTTGGTGTTGGGGTTGTGTGTGTGGCCTGAAGGTGCTGGTGTGTTTGCTCTGGCACGGATATTCCGGGGTGTGGATTTCCACGGGTTACATATGTGGCACCTGGTACCGCAGGGGCGCTACACAGGCAATCACCACATGTTGTCTGGCCTTCTAACAGCAGCGAAATATGTGGTGCGAGGACTCGAGCTTTCTCTCAAGCACTTGCAATACTCAATCTAATAATGAGCTTGCCCAAGCACCTAGCTGCTCTATTGAGTATTGAGCAGTGGCAAGCACGCTCGCTCATCACTAATGAGAATGGAATTATTTTTTCTGCACCACTCAATAGAATAACATTTTGTGATGCACCTGTGGTGTCAATATGCTTTTGTTTACCCCTTGATGAATTCATTTAGGGATGTTATTTGTAAAATGGGGTCAATTATGGTGCTCTACTTTCTTAGCATATCAGGGGCTCTGCCAATTTCACAAGACGCCTCCAATGCATTCCAACCAAACCCTAACTCCAATATGGTGCTTCTTCCTTTCTGAACTTTGCACTGTTCCTCAAAAGAAGTTCTTTTTTTATTACATATGGAGTATTGGCCAACTCAGGAGAAAGTACGTTACAAATTGTATATTCACCTGTTTCCTTTTTTGGAAATTAACCCCTTAACGACCGTGGGCCGTAAAATTACGTCCTAGCGGTCATAATGTTACTGCCCGCGGTCTGCCGGCGGCAGCATGCCGGGATCGGAGCACATCTCAGCTGATTTTCACAGCTGAGATGTGTGCCTGCTAGGCACGAGCAGAATCGTTATCTGCTCGTGCCGTTTAACCCCTTAAATGGCGCTGTCAATATGTGACAGCACCATTATAAGCGCGATCGCGGTAAACTTTTACTTACCGCCCGATACCGGAAGTCACGTGGCGCGATCACGTGACTTCCGATAGTTGTCATTGTAGCACAGGGTCATGTGATGACTCCTGTACTACACATGAATTGCTTTCACTTTCGCTGTGCCAGCGGCACAGCAAAAGAGAAAGAAAGCATATCTGCTGTTTACAGCTGTATAGCTGTGATCAGCAAATAGTGCAGAGCGATCGGAATGCTGATCGCAATAGCCCCCTAGGGGGACTAGTAAAATAAAAAAAAAGTAAAAAAAAGTTTTAAAAAATTAAAAAAAAAACAAAAAAACCTAAAAGTTTAAATCACCCCCCATTCGCCCCATTGAAAATTAAAGGGTTAAAAAAATAAAAAATACACACATTTGGTATCGCCGCGTTCAGAAACGCCCGATCTATCAAAATATAAAATCAATTAATCTGATCAGTATACGGCGTAGCGGCAAAAAAATTCCAAACGCCAAAACGACATTTTTTTGTCGCCACAACTTTTGCGCAAAATGCTATAAGAGGCGATAAAAACGTAGCATCTGTGCAAAAATGGTACCGTTAAAAACGTCAGCTCGAGACGCAAAAAATAAGCCATGACTGAGCCATAGATCCCAAGAAATGAGAATGCTACGGGTCACGGAATATGGCGTAAAACGTGCGCCACTTTTTTCGGTCAAACTTCCGATTTTTTTTTAACCCCTTATATAAAAGTAAACCTATACATGTTTGGTGTCTACGAACTCGCACTGACCTGAGGCATCACACCCACACATCAGTTTTACCATATACAGTTAGGTCCAGAAATATTTGGACAGTGACACAATTTTCGCGAGTTGGGCTCTGCATGCCACCACATTGGATTTGAAATGAAACCTCTACAACAGAATTCAAGTGCAGATTGTAACGTTTAATTTGAAGGTTTGAACAAAAATATCTGATAGGAATTGTACACATTTGTTTACAAACACTCCACATTTTAGGAGGTCAAAAGTAATTGGACAAATAAACCAAACCCCAAAAAAAATGTTTATTTTCAATATTTTGTTGCGAATCCTTTGGAGGCAATCACTGCCTTAAGTCTGGAACCCATGGACATCACCAAACGCTGGGTTTCCTCCTTCTTAATGCTTTGCCAGGCCTTTACAGCCGCAGCCTTCAGGTCTTGCTTGTTTGTGGGTCTTTCCGTCTTAAGTCTGGATTTGAGCAAGTGAAATGCATGCTCAATTGTGTTAAGATCTGGTGATTGACTTGGTCATTGCAGAATGTTCCACTTTTTTGCACTCATGAACTCCTGGGTAGCTTTGGCTGTATGCTTGGGGTCATTGTCCATCTGTACTATGAAGCGCCGTCCGATCAACTTTGCAGCATTTGGCTGAATCTGGGCTGAAAGTATATCCCGGTACACTTCAGAATTCATCCGGCTACTCTTGTCTGCTGTTATGTCATCAATAAACACAAGTGACCCAGTGCCATTGAAAGCCATGCATGCCCATGCCATCACGTTGCCTCCACCATGTTTTACAGAGGATGTGGTGTGCCTTGGATCATGTGCCGTTCCCTTTCTTCTCCAAACTTTTTTCTTCCCATCATTCTGGTACAGGTTGATCTTGGTCTCATCTGTCCATAGAATACTTTTCCAGAACTGAGCTGGCTTCATGAGGTGTTTATCAGCAAATTTAACTCTGGCCTGTCTATTTATGGAATTCATGAATGGTTTGCATCTAGATGTGAAGCCTTTGTATTTACTTTCATGGAGTTTTCTCTTTACTGTTGACTTAGAGACAGATACACCTACTTCACTGAGAGTGTTCTGGACTTCAGTTGATGTTGTGAACGGGTTCTTCTTCACCAAAGAAAGTATGCGGCGATCATCCACCACTGTTGTCATCCGTGGACGCCCAGGCCTTTTTGAGTTCCCAAGCTCACCAGTCAATTCCTTTTTTCTCAGAATGTACCCGACTGTTGATTTTGCTACTCCAAGCATGTCTGCTATCTCTCTGATGGATTTTTTCCAGCCTCAGGATGTTCTGCTTCACCTCAATTGAGAGTTCCTTAGACCGCATGTTGTCTGGTCACAGCAACAGCTTCCAAATGCAAAACCACACACCTGTAATCAACCCCAGACCTTTTAACTACTTAATTGATTACAGGTTAACGAGGGAGATGCCTTCAGAGTTAATTGCAGCCCTTAGAGTCCCTTGTCCAATTACTTTTGGTCCCTTGAAAAAGAGGAGGCTATGCATTACAGAGCTATGATTCCTAAACCCTTTCTCCGATTTGGATGTGAAAACTCTCATATTGCAGCTGGGAGTGTGCACTTTCAGCCCATATTATATATATAATTGTATTTCTGAACATGTTTTTGTAAACAGCTAAAATAACAAAACTTGTGTCACTGTCCAAATATTTCTGGACCTAACTGTAGTGAACACAGTGAATAAAATATCTCAAAAACTATAGTGCACATTTTTTGCAATTTTTCTGCATTTGGAATTTTTTTTGCCGTTTTCCAGTACACTATATGGTAAACCTTATGGTTTCATTTAAAAGTACAGGTCATTCTGCAAAAAATGAGTCCTCACATGACCATATTGACTTAAAAATAAAAAAGTTACGTCTCTCAGAAAAAGAATGGCGAAAAAACGGCCGGTCGTGAAGGGGTTAAAACTATGTAGCAAAACCATTTTAGTGGAAAAATGGCAATTTTTTTTAATATTCACAGGCATTGTTATACAATTCTGTGAATCACCTGACAGTTAAAATTGCTCAGCACACTGCTAGATGAATTCCTCAAGAGGTGTATTTTCCAATGTGGGTTCACTTGTAGGTAGTTTATGCTGCTTTGGTATGTCAGGGGATCTTCAAATGGGACATGGCATCCACAATCTGTTAGACCCAAAATAGCATTCCTGCCCTTCTGAGGCCCTGCCGTCTGTGCAAGCAATAGTTTCCCACCACATATGGGATATCACTGTACTCAGGAGAAATTGCACAACAAATTTCATGGTCCAGCTGTTACCCTTGTGAAAATGAAAAAAAAATGATTAAAGCAACATTTATGTGGTAAAAATGTACATTTTCATTTTCTTGGTTCAACATTATAAAATTCTGTGAAGCACTTGTAGGTTCATGGGGCTCACCTCACCTTTACATAAGTTCCTTGAGGGGTGTTGTTTGTAAAATGGGGTCAATTATGAGGTGTTTCCACTATTACAGCACATCAGGAACTCTCTGCAAACACGACATGGCACGTGCTATCTATACCAGCCAATTTTACACGTCAACAAATAGTGTTCCTTCAGTAATCACCTCTGAGTAAAAGGACCTTCTGTGACATCATAGCCATGTGACCAGTCAGGTGTTAATGTTGCATTACCACATTGGCTACAGACTGGTCACGTGACTATGACATCATCAAAGGTCCTGGTAACTGAACTTTTATTGTCACTGTGCGAGTGTTGCATCACAAACATGGTTCACAATCTCCCTACAGGAGCGGTCGTCTGCATGTATTTCCATACAGCTGAAGTGCTCCTGTTCAGAGAGCGTCAGGTGCAGGGTGGTGCAAGGCGAGACGCAAGTGCAATCATACCCTCACTGTCAGCTCTGCTACATCACTCTGTACAGAGCGATGAAGCAGGGCTGACAATGCTCTCTGCTTCTCACTATGTATAGACTGTGTTTGTACAGAGTGATGAAGCTGACATTGCTGTCACTTTAGTTTACGTGAGACTAAGGAGTTTTTATAATAAAGATGGAGTCTTTAAACATTTTTTTGTTTTATTTCTAATAAAAAAAATGTTCTCTATGTTGTGTTTTTTTGTTTACTGTTTACTAGAAATTAATGGTGGACATGTCTAATTTGGCGTAACACCATGAATTTCGGGCTTAGTACCATCTGAGAATACAAAGCTGGTATTAACCCCTTTATTATCCAGCGAGCCACCCGGCACCAGGGCTGCTGAACGAGATGGGTATAGCGTCTGGATATTGCACTAAGAAACAATGCGCCATTTCCAGGGGCAGCTGCGGGCTCCTGAGAATCCCAGCCCCCAGCTGCCTGGCTTTACGTGCCTGGCAATCAAAACACAGCGGGAGCCCACGCATTTTTTATAAATTATTTTTTTAAAATAGTTAAAAAAAATTATTGGGCTGCCCTGTATTTTGATTGCTAGCCAAGGTTAAGCCAGGCAGAAAAAGAAGAGGGTGTTAACCCATAGCCATCCACTTTATCCTTGCTGAGAATCAAAAATACGGCGGAGTGCTACGTCATTTTTTTAACTTATTTATTTCTTATACAACTATATATTGTGTACATGATATATATATATATATATATATATATATATATATATATATATACACTACAGTTCAAAGGTTTGGGGTCCCCCAGACAATTTTGTCTTTTCCATGAAAAATCATACTTTTATTTATCAAATGAGTTGCATAATGAATAGAAAATATAGTCCAGATATTGACTAGGTTAGAAATAATGATTTTTACTTGAAATAATAATTGTCTCCTTCAAACTTTGCTCTCGTCCAAGAATGCTCCCTTTGCAGCAATTACAGCTTTGCAAACCTTTAGCATTTTAGCTGTTAATTTGCTGAGGTAATCTGGAGATATTTTACCCCATGCTTCCAGAAGCCCCTCCCACAAGTTGGATTGGCTTGATGGGCACTTTTTGTGAACCATACGGTCAAGCTGCTCCCACAACAGCTAAATAGGGTTGAGATCTGGTAACTGGGCTGGCTACTCTATTACAGATAGACTACCATCTGCCTGCTTCTTCCCTAAATAGTTCATGCATAATTTGAAGGTGTGCTTTGAGTCATTGTCCTGTTGTAGGATGAAATTGGCTTCAATCAAGCGCTGTCCACAGGGTATGGCATGGCATTGCAAAATGGAGTGATAGCCTTCCTTATTCAAAATTTCTTTTACATTGTACAAATCTCCCACTTTACCAGCACCAAAGCAACCCCAGACCATCACATTACCTCCACCATGCTTGACAGATGACGTCAGGCACTCTTCCAGCATCTTTTCAGTAGTTCTGCATCTCACAAATGTTCTTATGTGTGATCCAAACACCTCAAACTTCGATTCGTCTGTCCATAACACATTTTTCCAATCTTCCTCTGTCCAATGTCTGTGTTCTTTTGCCCATATTAATCTTTTCCTTTTATTAGCCAGTCTCAGATATGGCTTTTTCTTTGCCACTTGCTTAGAAAAAAGACGTCTCAGAGGAGATCTCATTTATATGTATAAATACATGTGTGGTCAATATAAAGGACTGGCACATGACTTATTTCTTCCAAAAACAATACTAAGGACCAGGGGGCACTCACTGCGAGTGGAAGAAAAGCGATTCCGACACCTAAATAGGAAAGGGTTCTTTACAGTTAGAGCGGTCAGACTGTGGAATACACTACCACAAGAGGTTGTAATGGCAGATACTATAACAGCTTTTAAAAAAGGGCTGGATGATTTCCTCAGTACACAAAACATTGTTGGTTATAAATGACTTAGTGACTAAATGTAGAACTGGTGGAGGAAGGTTGAACTAGATGAACCTAGGTCTTTTTTCAACCTAAGTAACTATGTAACTATGTAACTCTGCCCTGAAGGCCAGCATCCCGAAGTCGCCTCTTCACTATATTCGTTGACACTGGCATTTTGCAGCTACTATTTAATGAAGGTGCCAGTTGAGAACCTGTGAGGCATCGACTTCTCAAACTAGAGACTCTAATGTACTTGTCTTGTTGCTCAGTTGTGCAGCAGGGCTTCCCACTTCTCTTTCTACTCTGGTTAGAGCCTGTTTGTGCTCTCCTCTGAAAGGATTAGTACACACCGTTGTAGGAAATCTTCAGTTTCTTGGCAATTTCTCGCATGGCATATCCTTCATTTCTAAGAACAAGAATAGACTGTCACGTTTCAAATGAAAGTTCTCTTTTACTGGCTATTTTGAGAGTGTAATGGAACCAACAAATGTAATGCTCCAGATTCTCAAGTAGCTCAAAAGGAAGGTCAGTTTTATAGCTTCTCAAATCAGCAAAACTGTTTTCAGTTAGCTGTGTGTCAGGTTTCCAGGTTTTCCAGTTCTCTTTTGAATGAGCTTGCCCTCAGTTAACATGGAGTTTAAGGTTCTGTTGCCCTACTTCCTGTCCAGCTGCTTAAAAGGCCGCCTCTCAGCCCAGTCCAGTGCCTGAGTATACTGCTTGCTGTGTGCTCCTGCTTTGCTGTTTCTACTTCCTGATTGCCTTGGATTCTCCTGAAACTCTACCGACCGACTCTGGACCATACCCGGTTTTCTTCAAGCTGTGCCCGGACTCCGTCTGCCGTCTTTGATCAGCACTCTGCCCGGTTCGTAACCACTCTGGACAATCATCCCGTACGGACACTCCTGGACTATACCACTTGCCCCTTGTGTACCGGCTGCCGCACATTTAGGCCTTCCGGGGTTGATTGCCGGACAGTCCCTGTACAGGGGTTCGCTCTGGTGGTCTCCCTGGGGGAGTCCGGTGCGTGGCCCCGGGAATCCCCTTCGCTCCGTTTTGTGTGTTGTTTTACTGTGTTTATTCCCGTTGTGTATCTACCGTGGTGACATATTATATAACATCTTGTACCAAGAACTCGTCTCTGTTGTCATTGCCCTAACGCAATCGAAATCCTCAGAACATACAGTAGTATTACATTATACTCAGGCCCCAAGAGGATTTCGCTGGGGCAATGACTGAGACACGAGTAGATCAGCTCTTTTCCATGATCAACTCCTTGCAGCAGGAGATGGAGGCGGTACAAACTAAACTCAGAGATGTGGAGGCCCAGCTGGGTCATGATCACCAGGTACTGGGTCCGGCTATTCAGGATTTGCAAGTCAGAGTGGAGGCTCAGGAAGCCGTCCCCACTACGTCCGTATCAGCTGCCGGTATGCCTAGGTTACCCCCATTCCGTTTCAATGGTGATCGTAGTCAGTTTCGTGGATTTGTGAACCAATGTATACTGTTTTTTGATGTACATGCTGATTATTACCGTTCTGACCGGTCCAAAGTGTTATGTATAATCATGTTATTAACCTCACGAGCACTGGCTTGGGCTAATCCTATGATAGAGAATCGGGACATCCGTTTAAATCACCTGGATGACTTTCTGAACGCAATGGCGCAAATGTTTGATGATCCGAATCGCCGTGCTACCGCTGAATCGGCTCTCCTTTCCTTACGTCAGGGAAAGCGCTCTGTCGTTGAATACGCCACTGAGTTCAAGAGGTTAGTGGTAGACACCGACTGGGGAAACAATGCATTATTGTCTGTATTCAGAAAAGGTTTGTCCGGTACCATCAAGGACGAGTTAGCTCGTTCCGAATCTTCAGGGGATTTTGAACTGTTTCTCCAGCACTGTGTGCGTATTGATACCCGCTTGACGGAGCGTAGACAGGAAAAATGGGCAGCTGTAAACCGTGTAAACAACTTTGCGTTTCCTTCTAGAGAACCCGCTCTCAGGACACCACGGGAGGCCGAGGACGTTCCTATGCAAGTGGACTCTCTGCAAAAGCGAGAGACCAACGAACGTCGCGAACACCGGCTCCGTGAGCGTTTGTGTTTCTATTGCGGTCAATCGGATCATTTCTTGATCGACTGCCCGAAACGTCCGAATCGCCCAAATAAGGTATTGGCAGCCATGGCAGAGTGTGACAACACGGACGCAGAGTCCGATATCTCTGAGGCAAGTGGGCACTTGGATGCGGTATTTCCCTTGACTGTAATGTCAACCTCACCGAAGGACTCAGAGGGGAAATATACCTATTGCTCGCTCCCCATTCAGATCCGGTGGGAGGGGCATCTAATACCTACCTCTGCAATGATAGATTCTGGGGCAGGGGGAAATTTCATGGACTCCTCTTTTGCCAGGAAACACGGTATCCGGACTCAGCAAAGATCCTCACCGGTTACCATGGAGACGGTAGACGGATCTCCGTTAAGCTCTGGACCAGTGGATCGGGAAACAGTACCGCTAGAATGCGTGATGAAGCCAGGTCAGCAGGAGACCCTTGTTTTCATGATAATTTCTTCTCCTCATTTTCCGATTATTTTAGGTATTCCGTGGCTACGGTCTACGAATCCGGTCATCGATTGGGAAACTAAGGAAATAACCTTCCCACCGCAGAGTGGTCCGACCATTAGTCCAACTGTTCCGGTTCCAGTAACACCGAATGCGGAGGGCACTGTACAGGTACCTGTTCTACCCCCGGTTTATGATGACTTTGCTGACATATGCGACAAAAGAAAAGCCGATCGGCTTCCCCCGCATAGACCGTATGATTGCCCCATAGACTTACTTCCAGGGGCGGAGATTCCGTTTGGCCATGTCTACCCGTTGGCGGCACCTGAGCTAGAAGCACTAAAAGAATACATTGATGAGAGCCTAGCCAAGGGATTTATTCGCCCGTCTACCTCACCAGCAGGGGCACCCATCTTTTTCGTGAAAAAGAAAGAGGGGACTCTGAGACCCTGTATTGACTACCGGGAACTGAATAAAATAACCATCCGGAACCGGTATCCGTTACCGTTGATTCCTGAGCTATTGGAGAGGGTCCAACAGGCAAAAATATTCACCAAATTGGATCTCCGTGGGGCATATAATCTACTTCGCATACGTCCCGGAGACGAGTGGAAGACCGCGTTCCGATGTCGGTATGGACATTTTGAGTACCTAGTGATGCCTTTTGGACTTTGTAACGCTCCCGCGGCTTTCCAACATCTAGTTAACGATATTTTTAGGGATATCATGGACCAATTCATGGTGATTTATCTGGACGATATCCTAATCTTTTCTGATTCCTTACAGGAACACCAGGAGCACGTCAAGACCGTACTTACCCGGCTGAGGGAAAATCACCTGTACATTAAACTGGAGAAATGCGAATTCCATTGCTCACAGATACAATTCTTAGGGTATGTCATCTCTCCTCAGGGACTGAACATGGAGTCTGGCAAGATACAAGCAATTCTGGACTGGCCGGAACCGGGTAACGTCAAAGAGGTACAACGCTTTGTCGGTTTTGCCAACTTTTACCGACGTTTTATCCGTAATTTTTCAGAGATCGTTCGTCCCATCACTCTGTTAACCAAGAAAGGACAGAAGTTTGTGTGGTCCGCCCAGGCCCAGGAAGCCTTCCATCGTCTCAAGGTTTGTTTTACCTCAGCGCCTATATTGGTACATCCGAATCCCGCACTTCCCTTTATCGTGGAAGTCGACGCTTCCGACTACGCATTAGGGGCCATCCTTTCTCAAAGGACTGGGGACAAGAGTCTCTTACATCCGTGTGCTTTCTTTTCCCGCCGGTTGTCCCCTGCAGAAAGGAACTATGACATTGCGGACAAGGAATTGTTAGCGATCATTTCCGCTTTCAAGGAATGGAGACACCACTTACAGGGAGCCGCGCAGCAAGTGATAGTACTCACAGATCATCGTAATCTGGAATTTCTTAAGTCTGCCAGGTGCCTGTCTCCACGGCAAGCCCGTTGGAGCCTATTTCTTAACCAATTCAATTTTGTCGTTACATACCGTCCAGGTTCACGTAATGGGAAAGCCGATGCCTTGTCCCGAATCCACGCCGTGGACTCCGTGCCTGGAACCCCGTCTCAGACCGTGTTATCGGATGCCAATTTCGTTGGAGTAATCCAGGACCAGGACTTGTGGAAGGACATCAAGCTGGCCTATGATGGTGACGTATTTCTTGCTGCCCCCCCGAATGATGTAACTCTTGTTCTTCGGAATGGTGTGTGGTTGAGAGAGCGACGCATTTATGTCCCGGAGGCCGTAAGACTTCGGGTTCTCAAGTTGGTCCATGACTCCGTGTTGGCTGGTCATAGGGGGGTACAGAAGACGCAGGAATTTCTGAGCCGTTTTTTCTGGTGGCCTACCTGTCTAAAGGATGTAAAGGACTATGTCCACTCATGCGTGGTTTGTGCCCGGTGCAAGGTCCCTCGTGTGGCTCCTACGGGACTCCTCCAACCATTACCCGTGCCATCTCGCCCTTGGGGGTCTATCTCCATGGATTTTATTGTGGAGTTGCCAGTCTCAGGCGGGCACAATACCATCTTAGTGGTGGTGGATCGATTGACTAAAGCTGCTCACTTCATTCCGTGTACCGGTCTTCCCTCAGCCGCAGAGACAGTGGATTTGGTTATCCAGAACGTATTCCGATTGCATGGGGTACCAGACGAGATCATCTCTGACCGGGGCGTGCAGTTCACGTCTAGGTTCTGGAAGGGCTTTTGTACGGCACTCCAGATTGATGTCTGTTTGTCTTCTGCATACCATCCTCAGACAAATGGGCAAACCGAACGGACGAATCAAACCCTGGAACAATACCTTCGATGTTATGTCAGCCATCTCCAAGACGATTGGTTGAAGATGCTTCCGTTGGCGGAGTTCTCCTATAACAACACTCAGAGCAGCTCCACTAAGGTAACGTCCTTTTTTGCTAACTTGGGTTATCATCCGAATGTTTTGCCTAGGTCACCGGTTGCGGTTTCGGTGCCGGCGGTGGAGGACAGATTGACAGAGCTTCGACAGAATCTGGAGGTTCTAAAGGACACTGTGGCTACGGCCCAGGAGCGTTACAAGAGGTCGGCAGACACTCACCGGAAACCGGCACCCATGTACAAGGTAGGGGACTCTGTATGGTTATCCACCAAAAACCTGAGATTGGGTGTTCCTTCGCAGAAGCTGGGACAAAAATTCATCGGTCCGTTTAAGATCACCGGGATCGTGAGCCCTGTGGCCTGTCGGCTACGGTTGCCGCACCATCTAAAGGTACACCCGGTCTTTCATGTGTCTCTCCTCAAACCTGTCTCCCCTAATACGTTTCGTGGTCGTGTTGTGCCTCCTCCTCCGCCTGTGATGGTCGACGGCGAGGAGCAGTTCGTGGTTGAGGACATTATTGACTCCCGGCTCCATCGTCGTCGGCTTCAATATCTGGTACGTTGGCAGGGGTACGCCCCCGAGGACGATTCCTGGGAACCGGTGGGTAACATTCGGGCACCCCGGAAGATCGCTCAGTTTCATCGACGGTTCCCGGACAAGCCGGGCCCTGATCCGTCCTGAGGCCGTCTCTGGGGGGGGGAGTAATGTCAGGTTTCCAGGTTTTCCAGTTCTCTTTTGAATGAGCTTGCCCTCAGTTAACATGGAGTTTAAGGTTCTGTTGCCCTACTTCCTGTCCAGCTGCTTAAAAGGCCGCCTCTCAGCCCAGTCCAGTGCCTGAGTATACTGCTTGCTGTGTGCTCCTGCTTTGCTGTTTCTACTTCCTGATTGCCTTGGATTCTCCTGAAACTCTACCGACCGACTCTGGACCATACCCGGTTTTCTTCAAGCTGTGCCCGGACTCCGTCTGCCGTCTTTGATCAGCACTCTGCCCGGTTCGTAACCACTCTGGACAATCATCCCGTACGGACACTCCTGGACTATACCACTTGCCCCTTGTGTACCGGCTGCCGCACATTTAGGCCTTCCGGGGTTGATTGCCGGACAGTCCCTGTACAGGGGTTCGCTCTGGTGGTCTCCCTGGGGGAGTCCGGTGCGTGGCCCCGGGAATCCCCTTCGCTCCGTTTTGTGTGTTGTTTTACTGTGTTTATTCCCGTTGTGTATCTACCGTGGTGACATATTATATAACATCTTGTACCAAGAACTCGTCTCTGTTGTCATTGCCCTAACGCAATCGAAATCCTCAGAACATACAGTAGTATTACACTGTGCTAACATACTTGCACAAGGGTTTTCAAGGGATTTCTAAAAATCCATTAGCCTTCTAACAGAGTTAGGTTGGCAAACATTATGTACCATTATAACACTGGAGTTTTGGTTGTTGGAAATGGGCCTCTATAAATGTTAGCTTCATTGAAAAAAATGTGCTTTTCTTTCAAAAGTAAGGAAATATCTAAGTGGCCCTAAACTTTTGAACTGTAGTATATATATATATATATATATATATATATATTTGCCTTATTCTGTCTGTCTGTCTGTCTTGCTCCAAAATAACGTCATTACAGTGACAACCGTCGCATTGGCCGCTTGGCTCGACCCGGCCCCGCCCCCCGCACACATTGGCCACTCGGCTCGGCCCGGCCATGCCCCCTGCAAACTGTGCCTGCTCGGCCACGCCCCCACACACTGTGCCCGATCGGCCACGCCCCCCACACTCTGTTCTGGCTCGGCCACGCCCCCCGCAAACTGTGCCCGCTTGGCCATGCCCCCGCACACATTGGGCACCTATTGGACACCTCACCCCAGGACTACTACACCTATTAGACCCTCCTCCGAGGACTACTCCATCTATTAGACTCCTCCCCCCAGGACTACTCCTATTAGATGCCTCCCCCCAGGACTACTCCTCCTATTAGACTCCTTTTTCCCCCAGGACTACTCCTCCTATTATACTTCTCTCTCCCCAGGATTACTCCTCCAAGACACACACTGCACAAAACATACCTCCCCCCAAAACACACAGGCACCCCACACACATACACACCCCCACACAAACCGTGCAACACACACAGCACCACACACACAACGCTGCAGACACACAGCACTCTGCAAACAACGCAACACACACAACACCGCTCTCACACACCACACACCCAGACAACACCGAGAACATTTACAGCACCCTACACAAACACTTGGCAACTACACACAACATATATATATATATATATATATATATATATATATATATGAACAACGACAAGGCAGAGTCCAGCAATAACGTGAGCAATCCAGGATGCTGTTAAAAAATTTTTTCCTTCTTTTTATTCATATAGTCATTAAAATATAATGGTCCAAGCAATTCAAAACAGCATTATGGCAGGAAAATAGCGCAGATAGGTCAGCTGAGGTTCCAGGTGATTCACAGGAGTGAGCTGGTCTACATTGTTGGACTTTTATATATATATATATATATATATATATATATATATATCAAAAATCATACATTAACTACACAATAAATTCTAGAATACCCGATGCGTTTGAATCGGGCCACCTTCTAGTATATATATTATATATATAAATATATATATATATATATATATATATATGCACAGCTCTGGCAAAAATTAAGAGACCGTTGCAAAATTTTCATATATATATATTATAGTATACACGCACACACAATATATAGTTGTATAAAAATAAATAAACAATAAAAAAAATGACAGCGCTCCGTGGTATTTTTGAAACTCATTGCACATAAAGCAGATGGCTAGGTGTGCCACCCCATCTGCCTGACTTTAGCTTGGCTGGCAATCCCTTTTTTTTACTAGTTATTTAAAAAAATAATTAAAACAAAAATGTGTGGGCTCCTGTGGCATTTTTTATTGAAAGCAAAGGGTAATCCAAGCAGCTACTGGCTGCTAACCCCCACTACTTGCTGTTACCTTCACTGGCAATGGAAAATCCAGGGAGGCCCTTTTTTTGCCAAAAAACTAAAAAAAAAAATGAGCTGGGCTTCGCCTTATTTTTGTATGCTAGCCAGGCAGCATACAAGAGCAGGCAGGTATGGGCTGCCCCCAACCTACAGCTGCCTATTTGTACCCATCTGGGAACCAAAAATATAGGGAAGCCCTTTTTTTAATTATTTCATGAATAACATGAAATAATTAAAAAAGAAAAACGACGTGGGCTTCACCCAATTTTTGTGTCCAGGCAGATACAACTAGGCAGCTGGGTATTGGAATCTGTAGTGTAGGGTGGCCTAAGCGTTCTGCAACCCCCCCCCCATGCTGCGAATTGCAGTCCGCAGCTGCTCCAGAACATGGCGCTTTCATAGGAGCGCCATCTTCTGGAGCTGTATCTAACTCTTTCAGCGGCCCTGGTGCCGGGTGGCATGCTGGGTAATAAGGGGTTAATACCAGCTTTTTTTTTTACCAGTTGGTACCAGTTTACCAAGTTTGACCCGGTCATTAAGAATCTCCAATAAAGGGTTAAGAAAGGCACCACACAGAGAAAAAATACTTTATTAAAAATAAATGCACAAACACACTTAGGGACTGCATCTTTATTACTCCTTCTCACCCTTCCACTATCACAAAGCACAAGGGGGAGGAAGAACGCTTCTGCAAAGACCGTGGTTTGATAAGCGGTGATGTCACCGCTGTCACCGATGCCATAGTAACCTAACAAGCCGGTTACTATAGCAATGGTGATCGGAGATCACCTGGTTTCACTATTCACCCGCTGTAGCATTACAGTGTGTAGCAGCCAGTCCCTACATGTGGGCTGACTCTGTAAAGAGCGCCGACATGAAGGGAGGGGGAGCCAAGTATGTGCCCGAGCATCTCACCAGTACTCGGCGCTCGACGAGTATCTCAAGTAGGGCTCTTTTCCACTTGCGGTTTGCAAGTGCGAGTGCAATCTGATAAAAAATCGGATTGCACTCACACCAGCGTAAATCAATTAGCCAGTTTCCTCTTTCCTGTTATTTCTTCACATGAATCGTGCTCTCGGTGCAATCGTAGCATGCTGCATTTTGCAGCGAGTCTCAGCTCACCACCCCAACATTGCACTGCACTCTTTGTTATGCGACTGCAATGCGGTGCACGCAGAGACAAACAGCAGAGGAGATGGGGAGAAAGTGCTCCCTCTATCTTCTCCACTCCTGTGATGCAATCACAAGATCGCATCACAGTCGCATGACCCTCGGCTGACACCAACAGCAGAGGGTCATTAGCATATCGCTTCCAATGCTCTCGCATTAGAAGTGGTACGCAAGTGGAAAAAAGCCTGTACTGAGATGCTCGGGCGAGCACCGAGTACCGGCGAGCATGCTCGCCTATCGCTATCAACTGACAGTACAGGACCTTTCATGACGTCATTACCATGTGACCAGTCTGTAACCAACGAGGTAATACAACATTCACACCTGACTTGTCACATGGCTATGACGTCACGGAAGGTCCTTCAGCCAGTGCTGGTTACCGGGAGGACTCTGAAGCAGAAGCGGCGGGAGACAGAGTCTGAAGGACGCATTGCGGAACCTGTAAGTATAATGACAATGTTTATTATTAACTATATTCTTTATTTTACAACCCTCTCCCGCTCCATCCGATAACTGTAAAGTCCAAGATTGGTGATCAGACGTAAGATTGTGTTATCTCAATCCCAATCCCGATCTTTACAAAACGATCGGTGGAGTCTCACCGATCCTAACCATCGGGGAGATCGCCCATCACTACTTACTACTAACATGAACAATACATCACAAAAGAACACTCTCAGAAATGCTGGGATCTGTTGGGAGAAAAATGAGGGGTGTGTCTTAAAATCCAAATATAGCTTACCGGGAAATGGTGAATTGGCGGGGGGCTGTCTGTGCGGGCGACCGGCTGCTTCTCTGTGAGGATGGGAGGTTGACTGTCTCTCTGTGTGGGTTTGAGGCTGGCTCACTCTCAGTGTGGGTGGGTGGCCTGCTGGGTCTCTGTGTGGGTGGCGGGCTGGCTGGCAGCCTCACTGTGCGGGCAGCCAGCTAGCTGCCTCTCTGTATGAGTGGCTGTTGGCTGTGCAGGCTGCAGTGGCTGTGCTGGCAGAGGAAGCTGCGGTGGCTGTGCGGCGGGTGTCCCCCAGATGCTCTGGCTTCAAATGATGGTGCCCAAAGTCAGTGCGTGCACAAATGGAGCTCTCCATCTGAACAAACGCCACTCCAGGCACCATTTCATTGAAGCCCAAACGACTGACAGAGCATCTGGGACACCCGCCACACCAGACTGCTCCACACTGCCAGCACAGCTTACGCTGCCAGTACAGACCCACCACTGCCAGCACAGACCCCATCAGCACCACCCCTGCCTCCTGTGACTTCACTCCACCACCGCTGCCACCCCCCTCCAGTAAGATAACACCGGAGTATAAGACAAACCTTTTTTGTTTACTCTAAATTTGGGGTGCGTCTTATAAAACGAAAAATATTGTAGTTGGGTTTATAAAAAAGTTAAAAAAAACACATATGAAGTTTGTAATCTATAGAAATCATCAGTTATGATTTCATATACTATACTATTGAAACTGTAACCTCCTCAGGTTTTAGTACATTGCAACATTAAGAAAATCCTTTTTATAGGTATTTTCCACACTACGTCTTATGCAAAAGTTACTTCAGCCTGAGCTTGCAAAAAAAAAAAAAATGGACCAGTTTGCCGAGGGCAAGAGGGCACATCTCATCAAAATGCTAAGAGCTCGGCAATTAATTCTAGCAAACACTGTACATTGAGGAAGACATTAAATGAGAGCCTTTTCACAACTAATTTCCCTCTAATTTACCTATGTAAGAAATAAATTATTATTTAAATTCCCTAATAATAGAGCAAAATTCTTAAAGCGGATCAAATGATGGACCATGCTTAAACACATTGCATAATTTTGCATGTTTCATTGATTTGGTGGTCAGTTCCTGACAGCAAATAGCAAGAATATAAAAAAAACATTCCAATTAAATGTCAGGTATAGAAAACAGAGTTCATTATGTACTCACCTTAGCAATTATGCAGTACATGTGAGCTGCTGGGTATTGAAAATCCAGTGACATGCTATAATTGGTGACAATACAGTTTTTCTAAAGTTTACTGCAAGTTACTAAAATAAAAGCAAATAGCCATCTTCCTTTAAGCCCAAGAGGAGGGGAATTAGCTGACTAAAGGCATCAAATGTAAACATGGAAAATAAAATAGACAAATTTATCACTTATGTCACTGAATATAGGATTGCTGGAAGAAACTTTACTAGAAGAGTTAAATTTCTTTATTGAATCTTTTTGGAAAATATATTATCTTTTAATAATTATTTGGGAGTAAATGGATATTGCGAAAAGTTTTGACCTTGTTTAACTGGCTAAATCATATCTACATTTTATGTTATAAAACAAAATATGTTTTATTGAAGAAATAGTTTATTTGTAACCTGATCTCAACCATCCACTGTAGATAAATGTCGATGCTTGCTGCGCTCTAGGCAACGCCAAATTTTTTGTATGGTCGGTGGTCAGGAGAGAATCGTGACCCCTGATGCCAGCAGTCACCTGGGTTTCCAGTGCAGAATGGTAGTTCTGACCGGAGACATCATTGGATCCTGATTTGATCGGGTCCTGATTATGTTAACCCTTTGTGATCTTCTGTATGCTGCGATCTATAGCGATTGCGGCACATAGAAGTTTCTGAGAAGCAGTGTGTTCCTTCTCTTACTTCTCCGGCTCCCCCATGACACAATCATGAGAGCCAGAATTCTTGCTGGTTTTTAGGTGATCAAATACTTATTTCATGCAATAAACTTCTAATTAATTATTTAAAAATCATACAATGTGATCATCTGGATTTTTTTTTAGATTTTCTGTCACAATTGAAGGGAATCTACAATAAAAAATACAGACTTCTCCATTCTTTGTAAGTGGGAAAACTTGTAAAATCATCAGTGTATCAAATACCTATATTCCCCCACTATATACTGGTTTTTTTTTCAGTAACAGCATGTTCATATGCTGAGATTTCTCTATACCAGTGTTTCTCAAACTCCAGTCCTTATGGCCCACCAATAGATTATATTTTCAGGATTACCTAAGTATTGCACAGGTGATAACATTATTATCAAGGCATCAGAAAGTGCCATAGATTCTACTCCTGTGCCATACTAAAAAAATCCTGAAAAAATGGATCTGTTGGAGGGTCGTGAAAACTGGAGTTTGAGAAACACTACACTAGCTGTATATGTGGTTAACTTGTCAGGGGCCCATCAGTTGTTTCTTCCATCCCACTAGCCCAGACCTGGGCAAGGGGCGGCCCGCGGGCCACGTCCGGCCCGCCTACTCTCTGTGACCAGCCCGCCTGGCTCAGGGCGTCCTTGCTGGCCGGTCAGTGATGAGGGCAATCTGACCTGTTGTCCAGAGCTCCAGGCTCCAGGAGGCCCGTGGTCAGATTCCCCTCATCACACGCTGCGTGCCGGGTAGGAAACAGAGGACAGATCCGGCAGCTCCGCACAGTCAGTGCAGGCAGCGGAACGCAGGAATCTCTCCTCTGTTCCCTGCGGCAGCTTTTCTCTGTGACACACGAGCGCCCTGATATCGTCAGTACGGCATGCGTGTGTCATATGAAAAGTCCCCGCCCGGCAGGAGAAGAAGCTGCAGCGGCGGGGGCCATATGGGGAGAAGCAGCGGCACAGCCTGGGCATGTGAAAGAGAAGCCGCTCAGCAGGGGGAACGTACGGAGATGCCTGAGGAGGGGACAATAAGAAGAGAGGTGAGTGGTTACTAGTAACCTGCAGGGGCAATGGGGGGGGGGCGGGCGGGGGTTAACTGTTGACAAATATTTGGGGTGTAGTGGTTTAGTATATGGGAATGTAGTTTTACAGGTGTGGTATATGGGGGGGTTTAGTGGTGTACTATATTGTGGTGTAGTGGTGTAGTATAATACAGGTGTATATAGTGGTGTAGTGTAGTATAATACAGGTGTATATAGGGGTGTAGTATAATACAGGTGTATATAGTGGTGTAGGGGTGTAGTATAATACAGGTGTATATAGGGGTGTAGTGGTGTAGTATAATACAGGTGTATATAGGGGTGTAGTGGTGTAGTATAATACAGGTGTATATACGGGTGTAGTGGTGTAGTATAATACAGTTGTATATAGGGGTGTAGTATAATACTACATCCCTATATACACCTGTATTATACTACACCCCTATATACACCTGTATTATACTACACCACTACACCCCTATATACACCTGTATTATACTACACCCCTATATACACCTGTATAATACAGGTGTATATAGGGGTGTAGTGCTGTAGTATAATACAGATGTAGTATATATGAGTGTAATATAATAGTGGTGTAGTATAATACAGGTGTATATAGGGGTGTAGTATAATACAGGTGTATATAGGGGTGTAGTGCTGTAGTATAATACAGGTGTAGTATATAGGGGTGTAGTATAATACAGGTGTATATAGGGGTGTAGTATAATACAGGTGTATATAGGGGTGTAATGGTGTAGTATAATACAAGTGTAGTATATAGGGGTGTAGTGATGTAGGTTATCACAGGTGTAGTATATAGTGATGTAGTGGTGCAGTTTATTACAGGTGTAGTATATAGTGATGTAGTATATTACAGGTGTATATAGGGGTGTAGTGATGTAGTATATAGTGGTATAGTATATAGAGGTGTAGTTTATTACAGGTGTAGTGTATAGGGATGTATATTACAGGTGTAGTATGTGGCGGGTGTAGTGATGTAGTATATGGGGATTGTGTGTGTATGTATGTATACATTGTGTGTATGTGTATATATATTATATACACACACCAGTATATATGCGTGTGTGTGTGTGTATATATATATATATATATATATTAGTAGAACCGAGTTAATTATATTAGTCTGGCCCTCTAAAACCATCCCAACTTCTCATGCGGCCCCATGGGAAAATTAATTGCACACCCCTGCCCTAGCCTATGCTGAACCATTTTTATGAACAAAGCAGAAAAATAGCATTTATATGTATAGATGAGCAGACCTGTGGAAGTTCAGGTTCTCCGGGTTCAGCTGAACTTCAGTTAAATTCATTTGGGGACCCAAGCTTGACCTGAATTTGACTGCAGACCTTGAACCACACATAAGTAAATGGGTAAATGGAAACCCAAACCTTTGTGTTGTATAATGGCTATAAAATGGTTGCAGGAAGGGCTAGGGAACTGCAAAAAAGGAAAACGAGGGCAATTCTTCTGCAAACAAATGTGGATAGGGAATACATTTTTAAACAAATTATGTGTTTTTCCCCTATTTTTGATAAACAGCACAGGAGACAGATTCGGACTGCAGCCCTCAGTTGTCAACTTTATGTTGGCTTGTTATCAAAAATAGAAAGGATCTCAAGCCATTTTTGTAATTAATTTAAATAAATAATTTTAACAAACAACATATTCTGCACACTACTTTTGCAAACCAGCCAAGTTAAAGAAGACAGCTTGGGGCTGCTGTTATCAGGTTGTGAAGGCACATAGTTATTTGACCCCTTCCAGCCTAAAACTAGCATCCCACAGCCACCCCAGAAGTGGTCTTACCGATTGTCTTGGTGCAGTGACAATTGGGTTAATAGGTTTGGGTTGATGTCAGCTGTAAATTTAAATAAATGTGAATAAATAAGAAAAAAAAATGCCATGGGGTGCCCACTATTTTTGATAACCAGCCAAGGTAAAGCAGACCACTGAAAGCTGCAGTCAGCAGTTGCCTGCACTGGTTATCAAAAATAGGCAGGACCTCATATCAATTTTTTTATTGTTCACAACAGCCTAAAGGCAATAAAACTTGTTGATTGGCTGCGCTGTAGCCTTTCAACAAACTTTATTGGTATACAAACAGCACCCGAACTCTGGACTTGAACACAGACTTTTTTTAAAAGCCCGTATTGAGGTTGAATCCCGGACACCCGATGTCTGATACAAACTCTGTATTTTACCATTTGGGTTCGCTCATCCCTAAGGCATAATTATATTCTGAAGAGAACCTGTTAGAGATGGCTTGTAGTAATCTCAATGACAGTGAAATAATGCTTCATTATAAATACTTTTATTCTTTTTAATCCACTTTGCAATTTGAACCAATTGCAGTAGGTAGCTGACACACGGCAAATTATTTTGGAATTCCATAAAATGTAATTTTCTCATATATGAGCGGGACATTAAAAAAACAGCAAAGCAACCATATTTCAAGTTCACAGCATTGTCCCTTTTATAATAAGAACAAAGGCTGTTATACAATTTAAAGTTTGATTCCTATGCGTAGGCTCTATAATGATGCAAACTATAGTCTACTGAAGAGTTTACTGCTGCTGAGAACTCAAGGCACCTGTGGAGAAGCATTTCTATTAGAAAAGTAATATTTTACTGTGAACTAAGTTACTAAATAATATGGTATATTAAAACATTGTTTTTGAATCCTGGTTTTTACTGCAATATTGCACAAATGTGTTTCAACTTATTTTCAACTTGTGAATAAACCCAAAAGAGCTAATTCACATGTACAATATTCCCATCAGAAATTGATCCATATACACAACAATCGCAAATAAGACTGCACACTGACCATATTAAAGTCACAAGAGCAAGTTTAAAATTGGACAAACGCGGGGTCATAGCTGGAGCCAGGAATGTATTCACAGCTTTCGATTTCTAGATGATGATTGCCAATTGAAGTGAATTGAAAAAAAACAATTGATCCAGCTCTGATCAGCAGAAATGCAGCATTCCTGTGTGGGCAGGAGCTTTGTCGGCTCGCACAGGAAATATGTCATGATAGCGACAGGAGCCCTTAATTTCACCCATCGCTACCATGGTAACCTTGGCTCCCCGTGACTGCGTCAAGGGGCCGCCAATGGCGGCGGGGAACAGCACGATTCCCACTGCGGCCATTTAAGTCAATTTAACAAGCCAAGGTAAAGCAGACAGCTGGGTGCTAGTATTATCAGGCTGGGAAGGCCCATGGTTATTTGGCTCCTCCCAATCTAAAAATAGCAACCTGCAGCCTCCCCAGAAGTGGTACATTCCTTAGATTCACCAATTCTAAGGCTTTGACTGCTCTTCCCCATTGTGTCACAAGGGTCTCCGGTTATTGAGAGATGTGTGACACTTTTGGAATCTAAAGGGTGCTTTACACGCTGCAACATCGCTAACGATATATCGTCGGGGTCACGTCATTAGTGACGCACATCCGGTCTCGTTAGCGACATCGCAGTGTGTGACACCTAGGAGCAACGATCAACGATCGCAAAAACGTCAAAAATCGTTGATCGTTGACACGTCGCTCCTTTTCATAATATCATTGGTTGTGCATGCCGCTGGTTGTTCGTCGTTCCTGCAGCATCACACATTGCTATGTGTGACACCGCAGTAACGACAAACATCTCCTTACCTGCGTCCACCAGCAATGAGGAAAGAAGGAGGTAGGCGGAATATTCCGCCCGCTCATCTCCGCCCCTCTGCTTCTATTGGACGGCTGCCGTGTGACGTCGCTGTGACGCCGCACGAACTGCCCCCTTAGAAAAGAGGCGGTTCACCGGCCAGTGCGACATTGCAGAGAAGGTAAGTCCGTGTGACGGGTGTTAGCAATGTTGTGCTCCACGGTCAGCGATTTGCCCGTGACACACTCAACGGGGGCGGGTACGCTCGCTAGCGATATCGATAGCAATATCGCAGCGTGTAAAGTGCCCTTTAGTCTCACACTGCCTTGTGAGACTCTGGATATTAAATTTATTTGCGTTCCTTCAGTTCAACAATGGTTAAGGACTCTTTTCTTGCTGGTAATTCCTTGTTAGTTCATCTCAGGTGTAGCCAGTTTATGACCACTCCCTTTCCATTTAAATAGTCACATTTTCCATTACCTGAAGACGATTATACAACGTGTGCAGAATTATTAGACAAGTTGTATTTTAGAGGATTTTGTTATTATTGATCAACAACTATGTTCTCAATCAACCCAGAAGACTCATAAATATCAAAGCTTAATATTTTTGGAAATTGGAGCGGGATGTTTTCTAGATTTGGCTGTCTTATGAGGATATCTGTTTGTGCAGGTAACTATTATTGTGCAGAATTATTAGGCAACTTGATAAAAACCAAATATATTCCCATCTCACTTGTTTATAGCCACCTTTCTTTATGACTATTATAACTATTATTCTGCAGAATTATTAGGCAACTTAATAAAAAACAAATATATTCCCATCTCACTTGTTTATTTTCACCAGGTGAACCAATATAACTGCACAAAATTTAGAAATAAACATTTCTGACATGCAAAAACAAAATCCAAAAAATTAGTGACCAATATAGCCACCTTTCTTTATGATGACACTCAACAGCCTACTATCCATAGATTCTGTCAGATGCTTGATCTGTTTATGATCAACATTGGGTGCAGCAGTCACCACAGCCTCCCAGGCACTGTTCCGAGAGGTGTACTGTTTTCCCTCAATGTAGATCTCATATTTTATGAGGGACCACAGGTTCACTATTAGGTTCAGATCAGGTGGGCCATGTCATTATTTTTTCATCTTTTAGACCTTTACTGGCCAGCCACACTGTGGAGTGGATGTATGCATATGATGGAGCATTGTCCTGCATGAAAATCATGTTTTTCTTGAACGATACCAACTTATACCTGTACCACTGCTTGAAGAAGTCGTCTTCCAGAAACTGGCAGTAGGTGTGGGAGTTGAGCTTCA
Organism: Anomaloglossus baeobatrachus; assembly: GCF_048569485.1. Lineage (NCBI taxonomy): Eukaryota > Metazoa > Chordata > Amphibia > Anura > Aromobatidae > Anomaloglossus > Anomaloglossus baeobatrachus. The sequence goes on along the minus strand of NC_134356.1, from coordinate 396,741,270 downwards.
CTCCATCCTCAACCCAAAAAGGTCCCACAAGTTCATCTTTGATGATACCAGCCCATACCAGTACCCCACCTCCACCTTGCTGGCGTCTGAGTCGGAGTGGAACTATCTGCCCTTTACTGATCCAGCCTCTGGCCCATCCATCTGGCCCATCAAGAGTCACTCTCATTTCATCAGTCCATAAAACCTTTGAAAAATCAGTCTTAAGATATTTCTTGACCCAGTCTTGACGTTTTATCTTATGTTTCTTGTTCAAAGGTGGTCAGTTTTCAGCCTTCCTTACCTTGGCCATGTCCCCCCGAGTATGGCACACCTTGTGCTTTTGATACTCTACTAACCTTGCAGCTCTGAAATATGGCCAAACTGGTGGCAAATGGCATCTTGGCAGCTTCACGCTTGATTTTCCTCAATTCATGAGCAGTTATTTTGTGCTTTTTTTGCCCAACATGCTTCTTGCAACCCTGTTGGCTATTTGCCATGAAATGCTTGATTGTTTGGTGATCACAGTTTAAAAGTTTGGCAATTTCAATACTGCTGCAAGACATCTCACAATTTTGGACTTTTCAGAGCCTGTCAAATCTCTCTTCTGACTTATTTTGCCAAAGGACGTTGCCTAATAATTAAGCACACCTTATATAGGGTGTTGATGTAATTACACTACACCCCTCCTCATTACAGAGATGCACATCACTTGATTTACTTAATTGGTAGTTGTCTCTCAAGCCTATACAGCTTGGAGTAGGACAACATGTATAAAAAGTATCATGTGATCAAAATACTCATTTGCCTAATAATTCTGCACACAGTGTAGAATTGCATCCCAATCTAACTGACCACTTTTGAAGGAGGAAGTCTGTGGAAGCTCTTGGAGCCATGCTGCATGCAGCCCAGGTGTTTGGCTGCAGCAATAATGATACCAACCTCTAGTCTTTCGCAGCCCAGGTGTTTGGCTGCAATAATTGGTGTATATCCTTTTTGCAATTGTCCTCCTGTCTGTCTTCATTTCCTGTGTTTTATTACAGTAGTAGTGATATCTAGTGCACTTGCCAGCTTTGGCACTATACAAGTTTGCGAACATAACTGCTTGTGCACATCTTTCTCTATCCTTATATAATCTACATCTTCCTTTTCCTGGCGAAGGTAGCAAAGGTTCTCCTGTAAAGAAAAGGTGATATTGAACCCTTACTTCAGGTTAAACTGTGCCTCAATGTCCCCCCAGGAAAGAAGGTCATGGGATGTGGCCGTTTCAACTGAGTGTCCTCTTCCTAAGGATAAAGTTTTGAAGATATGGGGGGAACGCCCCTGTCGTTGGTCCTTTATGGAAATTTTCTACTACTTATAAACACATGGCTAGTAATAAACATTCAGCTCCAGTCCTGTGTGTGAATGACTACATACGTATGTGTCCACAAAAAAGATCAGGTGGAAATATTCATCTGGGACTTGGGGCTCTAGGTTTATAAATCCATATAGAGTAGTGGCTGCTGTTAACCCTATGGCTTTTCGGCTGGAGCTACCCCCAGTACTGAATATCCATAACATTTCCCACAGGTCTTCATTCAGGACATGTGTTGAATCTCAGGATTTACTTGATTATCTCCACCTGCGGTTTGTGTTTATCCTGAAGGTCAGATTACAATTGAAGTGAACAAGAGTAAATTGGTGGGTTACTTTTGTAGGATTTATCCAGACAAGTCCGGTCTTAAGGGTCCTCGTAGAAAGGGGGTACTGACATGAAGTTCTCCAGTAATTTGGAGGTGAGTGACAGGTTTGGGATCTAAGGTATACTTTGCACATTGCGACATCGCTAGCATCGGCTAGCGATGCCGAGCGCGATAGTACCCGCCCCCGTTGCACATGCGATATCTTGTGATACCTGCCGTAGCGAACATTATCGCTACGGCAGCTTCACACGCACATACCTGCCCTGTGACGTCGCTCTGGCCGGTGACCCGCCTCCTTCCTAAGGGAGCGAGTCATGCAGCGTCACAGTGACATCACACGGCAGCCGTCCAATAAAAGCAGAGGGGCGGAGATGAGCGGGATATAAACATCCCGCCCACCTCCTTCCTTCCGCATAGCCGGTGGTGGCAGGTAAGGAGATGTTCCTCGCTCCTGCGGCTTCACACACAGCAATGTGTGCTTCCCCAGGAACGAGGAACAACATCGTATCTCCTATTGGTGTGACATTATGAAAATGACCGACACTACACAGATCACCGATTTTCTACGCTTTTGCGATCGATTATCAGCGCATCTAGGCTTTACACGTTACAACGTCGTTGCCGACGCCGGATGTGCGTCACTTTCGATTTGACCCCGACGATATCGCAGTAGCGATGTCGCAGTGTGCAAAGTACCCCTTAGTCTCACCTTGCCTTGTGAGACTTTGGATACTAAATTTATTTGCTTTCTTTTAGTGCAGGAAGGATTAAGGACTCATTCCTTGCTGGTAGTTCCTTGTTAGTTCATCTCAGGCGCAACCAGTTTGTGACCACTCCTCTTCCCTTTAAATAGATGTTCCATCACATGAAATAAGTTATAGAATTGAATCCCATTCTAATGGACCACCGTTGAAAGAGGAATTTTTTGAAAGCTCTTGGAGACGTTCTGCTTGCCGCTCAGGTGTTTGCCTGCAGCAAGGAAGTTTCTGACCTCTAGACTCTTGCAGCCCACATTTTTTGACTGTAATAGTTGGTGCATATCCTTTTTGACATCGTCCCCTTGCTTTCCTTGTGTTTTCTTCCAGAAGTGGTGACATCTAGTGCACTCAGCGGCCTCTGCACTATACAGGGTGAGTGGAGGACAGTCAGGGGACTAGGCACATAATGGCAATGAGGGAAAGGACTGCAATAGGACATTAGGGTAGCTTAGGGTTCAGACACAAGGTTAGCGTCAGTAGGCGCCCCAACCCCCACTCCCTATTGTCAGGCCCTTCTTTTCCCTTTCCATCCCCATTGTAAGCTCTGTGTTGTGCCATGTGTTGACATTTCCTTGTCTGAGCGTGAAAAATTGACCTGGTGCAGTGGCACTTGGGGTAATACTTTTGGGGTTCATGTCAGCCATGAATAGACAGCTTACATCAACTCCAGGGCTTAATTATGGACAGGCATCTATCAAACAACCCCATTACTAATCCGGCAAGTGTACATTTAAAAAGCACACATGCAGGAAAAAAAAAAATGTTTGAATGATCACACAATAATCATTCATTTATTGCGTAAATAAATCCTTAAAGTTCCGACATAATCCAGTGTAATATTCTTCAAGGCCCATTGATTGCTATGGAGTTTCATCCTGAGAACATACTCAGAATTAGGCTCCATGATATGCCTTCGAGGAAAAAATTGGACAAGTGCACTGCCTCATTGGTCCAAGTGCGATTCGATGTGTTCCACTTGGACTGAGAATACGGTCATCTCCACTAGCCCAGATATTCATAGTGCTAAATCATTTTTAATATCCAATAAACATTATAAAAACAAAACAAAAAATATATTTCTTGTAGTGATGGGTGGACTTGCAGATACCCGGTATCTGCGGGTCCAACCAGGTTTTAAAAAATCCCGGTTCAGACCTGGAATTAATCCAAGACATCTTGGTAGACGCTGGTCCCCATATAAGTGGGATATACACTATTAAGGGAAGGGAAGGGATATGGGGATTAGAATAATCACTTTATACTCTTTTCGGCAGTACACTGCTTCCAAGCTCCTCACTCTACTTTCGGGGGCCCTCATTATCTTCATGCATATGCACTATTTCCTCACTCACTGGCAGTCTCCATGTCTCTGATTGGTTGCAGTCAGATAGCGCCCCCAACCTGTGTGACATCATTAAATACCAGGTTTGAATATAATACTTCAAACCAATAAAGCTACAGAAATAAATCAGTATGTTTAAAAATATCAAATTTTATTCAACAAAAATTAATAAGATAAATGTATAAAACTCATATCAGGTAATACCACATTATAACAACCAGGGGCGTAGACAAGTATAGAAAACGACGGTTAGAATGACAGTGATCCGTAATATCCAGCATTATACAAGATATAAATACATGAAAATTGAAAGTGCTTGGTGCTTATAGCAATAAATAATAAAATTATATATATACAATATGCAGATTGCAAAGTGTTTAGTGCTGATAACTCTCAAAGTAATCATATATATATATATATATATATATATATATATATATATATACACTTATACAGTGAACAGTGCTTATAAGTATTGGCAGCGTATGTTGTCAAACCACTGCAGCATATTATAAGCTGGTGCTGAAAAAAGTGCTGAGTGCCGTGTTTGGATCACTGAAAGTCAACCATCCAGTTTTAAATAGCAAGGTATGCCGGTGTTCATGCTCTGCCCTGTTTTAAGTAAATAACCCAGCCATTAATGATCAAGGAACATGGGAGATACAAAGAAAGGCATATACCTGCTGAAAATTGCTGCAGTCCACGTCCCGTCATCCGAACATGTTTCGCCACTGCTTCTTCGAGGGGCATGTCAGGGTGAGGGGCTGTGATGCTTTGATAGTGTTTTAACTAATGCATGAATTGCCGACACCGGTGTATGCTGGCGCATAGTACAAGTCACGCAGCTGTTCATGAAGGTGATCTCCACCCAGTGGAGGTGGAACACACGTTGCGTTTCATTAGTCATAAGACAATGGAAACCCCGTAGCATCACAAAATACCACTGGTTGGAGATCGTAGATCCGCGATCACGGACATGCGCACTACTCAGAGAAGGCATTACAAACACGCGTTAAGTAAAATGTATGTGGATTTCTCATATAGACAAATAGCCCCATAAATATTTTGTATATGATGCATATGAATGGAAAAATAAACATATATGTATAATGGCCAATAGTATTGCAGATGCTAAGGGAGTTATATATAAAAGCCTGTGTAATTACATGCGTGTCAAGCATGAATAGAGTGGTGAGTTATAGGTGACACACTTAATAAAAATAAAGTCATCATGCAGCTATGTCAATGGAAACATTTAAAAAAAAGTTCTAGGTCTTGGAAGAAGCAGGGGAAAACACAAAAGAGCAAAAACAAAACATCGATGCGACATAACATGCTTAAAATAATTGCAGACAAACAAAAAAAAAAAAACTGGGCATATGGTCTTGCGCTGATCTGCAGATGTAAACAGATAAAAAAGATGAATAAAAAACTTTTCAATTTAATAAAAAACGGATTTTTGCATTTCGGAGGCGATCTGCCCCCTTCCTCAGGTGCATACGCCATGAACATTACTGCCCCATCTTAGGCCTCTTTCACAAGTCAGTGATTCTGGTACGTTTGTGCTTTTTTTTAAACGTACCAGAATCACTGACATACGCAGACCCATTATAATGAATGGGTGTGCTCACACGTCAGTGATTTTTCACTGCACGTGTCTCCGTGCGGCGTACCCGCGTGTGCGTGATTGCCGCACGGAGACATGTCCATTTTTTTCTGGCATCACTGATGTCCCACGGACCACGCAGTGGTGTGGTCCGTGAAACATGTGCCAGAAAAAAACGTGCTTTTAAAATAAAAATAATTTTTACTCACCCGGCATCCAGCGATGTCCTCTGCAGCCCGTTCTCCCTGCTGCTTCTGAGCCGGCTCATTATTGTCGCACATATTCATGATGCGCGACACAGCCGACCCGGAAGCAGCTGCTGCGGGGGTCAGCGCCGGCTGGATGCTGCACCGCGGGAGCGATCAGCACCATTGAGAGCGGGAGCGGGCGCAGGTGAGTTGATTACTAAGTGCAATCACGGGCCACGGAGAACGAAGCCCGGATTGCACTTAGACAACCCACGTGTGCCGTGATTCACGGCACACGCAGGGACATGTGCGTGTTTTACACGCCAGTGAAAAACATCAGTGTTTTTCACTGACGTGTGAAACGGGCCTTATATAGACAGGAAACACCATACACATGTTTGCAATCAAAACATGTCAATTAAAAATCCTAAAATAAAACAAGAATATGCAAGATTTATAAAACCATGAATAAAAGAGAAAAAAACACATATACAATTGTATATTTAAATATAAAATATACACGCACACACATATATATGTATATATATATATATATATATATATATATAGTCATATGAAAAAGTTTGGGCACCCTTATTAATGTTAACCTTTTTTCTTTATAACAATTTGGGTTTTTGCAACAGCTATTTCACTTTCATATATCTAATAACTGATGGACTGAGCAATATTTCTGGATTGAAATGAGGTTTATTGTACTAAGAGAAAATGTGCAATCCGCATTTAAACCAAATTTGACCGGTGAAAAGTATGGGCACCTCAACATAAAAGTGACATTAATATTTTGTAGATGCTCTTTTTGCAAAAATAACAGCCTCTAGTCGCTTCCTGTAGCTTTTAATGAGTTCATGGATCCTAGATGAAGGTATATTTGACCATTCCTGTTTACAAAACAATTCCAATTCAGTTAAGTTTGATGGTCGCCGAGCATGGACAGCACGCTTCAAATCATCCCACAGATTTTCAATGATATTCAGGTCTGGGGACTGGAATGGCCATTCCAGAACATTGTAATTGTTCCTCTGCATGAATGCCTGAGTAGATTTGGAGCGGTGTTTTGGATCATTGTCTTGCTGAAATATCCATCCCCTGCGTAACTTCAACTTCATCACTGATTCTTGCACATTATTGTCAAGAATCTGCTGATACTGAGTTGAATCCATGCGACCCTCGTGACCCTCAACTTTAACAAGATTCCCGGTGCCGGCATTGGCCACACAGCCCCAAAGCATGATGGAACCGCCACCAAATTTTACTGTGGGTATTGAGTGCTTTTCTTGGAATGCCGTGTTTTTATGCCTCCATGCAGAACGCCTTTTTATATGACCAAACAACTCAATCTTTGTTTCATCAGTCCACAGGACCTTCTTCCAAAATGTAACTGGCTTGTCCAAATGTGCTTTTGCAAAGCTCAGGCGACTCTGTTTGTGGCATGCTTGTAGAAAGGGCTTCTTTCGCATCACTCTCCCATACAGCTTCTCCTTGTGCAACATGCGCTGTATTGTTGACGATGCACATTGACACCATCTGCAGCAAGATGAAGCTGCAGGTCTTTGGAGGTGGTCTGTGGATTGCCCTTGACTGTTCTCACCATTCTTCTTCTCTGCCTTTCTGATATTTTTCTTGGCCTGCCATTTCTGGGCTTAACAAGAACTGTACCTGTGTTCTTCCATTTCCTTACTATGTTCCTCACAGTGGAAACTGACAGCTTAAATCTCTGAGACATAGTAACATAGTTTGTAAGGCGGAAGGAAGACATCTATTTCAGCCTATTTTTAGTGCAGCTGTTCTGCAGTGTTGAACCAGGGGAAGGTAAAACCCACAAAGTAGGAGCCAATTCTCTTCATAGGGAAAAATATTCTTTCCCAACTCCTAATCTGGGTCAACTATCTACCTGTAATATTATGTTATTCATAACCTTCTATACTGTTGCTTTCAAGAAAAGCATCCATTCCTCTCTTAAATTCATTCAGTGAGTTGGCCATCACCACTTCCCCAACTTTTTGTATCCTTCCCCTGAACAAGAAGAACTATGTTGAATAATCTTTGTTTTCAGATCATTTGAGAGTTGTTTTGAGGAGCCCATGATGCCACTCTTCATAGGAGATTCAAATAGGAGAACAACTTGCAAGTGGCCACCTTAAATACCTTTTCTCATGATTGGATACACCTGCCTATGAAGTTCAAACCTCAATGAGGTTACAAAACCAATTTAGTGCTTTAGTAAGTCAGTAAAAAGTAGTTAGGAGTGTTCAAATCAAGAAATTGATAAGGGTGCCCATACTTTTGCACCAGTCAAATTTTGTTTAAATGCGGATTGCACATTTTCTGTTAGTACAATAAACCTTATTTCAATCCAGAAATATTATTCAGTCCATCAGTTATTAGATATATGAAACTGAAATAGCTGTTGCAAAAACCCAAATTGTTATAAAGAAAAAAGGTTAACATTAATAGGGGTGCCCAAACTTTTTCATATGACTTAATATATATATATGTATATATATATATATATATATATATATATATATATATATATATATATATACATACTCTGTATTTTAAAATGAAAAGCCCCATTCAAAACTACAACTTACCTAATAAAAATGAGGTCATCATGCAGCTATGTCAATGGAAACATTTAGAAAAAAAAGTTATAGGTCTTGGAAGAAGCAGGGGATAAAACAAAAGAGCAAAAACAAAAAATCGACAGGACATGAAATGCCTAAAATAATGACATATACTGGCGTATAACTCGCACGAGTGCAATACGAGAGAAAATCTCACATTGCACTCAGCCCCATATAAGACAATACAACACCTCACATCTGCGAGTTTTTCCTCAACCCTAATTGTACTGAGGAAAAATCACAGCATGCTGCGATTGTCAGCGAGAGACATGTCACCTTCACCCATTGAAGCCTATGGGTGCGAGGGAAACAGCGGATTGCACTCCGATAATATAGGTGTGATATACTCGTAAGCACAGGCTGAGAATGGAAGAGATGGAGAGATTAATCCCACCCTCTCTTCCGCAGCTGTGATCCGACTGCAAGATCGGGTTACAGTCGCATGACACTAAAGGCCCCGTCACACACAGAGATAAATCTTTGGCAGATCTGTGGTTGCAGTGAAATCATGGACATATTGTTCCATTTGTACACAGTCACAAATCTGGCACTGATTGTCCACAATTTCACTGCAACCACAGATCTGCCGCAGATTTATCTCTGTGTGTGACAGGACCTTAAGGCTCATGATCGCAGCAGAGGGAGAGCCGAGGGTCTTTAGCATATTCCAGCCGATACTCTCCTATTGGATGCCATACACTAGTGTGACTCTACCCTCACAGGTGAGCTAAAACAGAACAAAAGAGTTGAATGTATTTATTGTGGATAATAAAAGCAATAGGGCATATATATGAAATACATTTTTCAGCATGAAAATCATTCAATTGTAAAAGTGAGCATTTGATTAAAGCATAGTGCTAAAGTTAAATATGAATTTTTCAGTGCATTTCGGGATTTTTCTTCCTTTTTTTTTTTAAAAAAAAAGTCAAAACCTGAATTCACCCTTACCTGGGTCTTCTGTATTACTATAGGCTGCTTTTACTCATAGTTTTTGGGGTTTTTTTTTCTGGACTAATAGACAGTTGTGAGAAGAACTTAATTTTTAGCATTTTTAATTTGTTTGTTTTGTTTAATTACATTTATAAATTACAACTTGTGATTCAAAGATCATATAATTACAAGATTCCTCTTAGAATCCCATTTGCAAAATAAAAAAAATAACAGAAGCAAGACACTTTCATACATGTGGAGGCCTATGGTAGAAAAACACCACAAAATGCCTGAAAACTAAAGCCTGCTGTCATCTTAAAAATGAGTAACAAAGCACCAAACTGCAAATCAACTGAAAACCAATGAAAAAATAGTGGGTATATATTATGTTGAATATATCTAGATTGATTAGTAGTCAATATCTGATAACATAATTTTTTGCAGAATAAAATAAGACACAAAACTCCTCTAAAAATGTGTTTGTTTATGGTTTAAAAAAAAGATTTTCTGAAGGAACCACAAAAGAGAAAAAAACAATTTGCATACAATGAATATGTAGTACCCCTGAGCCACTCAGGGCACTACTAGGTACTGCATCCTCACCAGGATGCAGGGCCTACCCCCAGTGACCTAGAATACCAGTGCCATTAACACCTAGACACACCAGAATCTCAGTTTCCACTCCACACCAGGGGTAATTGGCTAGTGAGACACAAGGGGATGGCCACCTAGAGGGCGGAGCTAGTCTAGGGGACAAGACAACCTGGTGGGAGGGGACAACAGACAGTCTGAGTAGTGAGGGAAAGAGGAAAGACGTGCTTAGAGCTGGGTCATGTAACGGTGACCCGGGGCACAGGAGAGTGGTCACCAGGGCAGGTACACCTGAGTACCGCTGGGACCAGAGCACCGACGGGGCACAGGGCCCTAGGTCACGTGATAGTTTCATACGGCCTAGCAAATGCCTGCACAGTGAAGGGACCTTCACGGACCTCACTGACCCACAGATCCGTGGGCATCAGTAGTAAAGCAAGGATCAGGGTTTGGGACACAGAGCAGCCCTACAGGGTCCACACTGCCCACCGTACGGACAAGGAGACTGCCACAAAATGGGACAGTTGGGCCCCAAATTGCTCCATGCTATGGGGACCCAACCACACTGAGGGTGTCGGGGACAGAGCAACCGAGTCATCAACTGGCACTGGAAATACAGGAACCTGAACCAGCTGTCCGAGGGTCAAGAGTGAGTAGAGACTGTTAACTACACCCACAGCGTGTCCTGGCTTATTACTTCATCATACATCTCCCAGGCTCAGCCCTACCTGCAGAGGGCCAACTACCACAGCTGCCATTACCACTAGCCCTAGAGAAAATCAACTCAGTAGCGGCGGTTCCACAATTTTAACCGCAACCCGCAGGTGGCATCACACAAATGACTTTAATCTCCCCATTAAAAAAGCACCCAGGGCACGGGACCGGGAAACGACCACCAAAGTGACATACCCCAGTGATACACTGCCCATGACCATGCACCCCATACCCTGGGCGACACAAATACATAAAAAGTTCACTTATAATCATATACAGTATTTAGAAAGTTGGTATTCATTTTATTAAATGATTATTCAAAGAAAATATCAGCAATAGCATGCAAGTAAAAGATGTAGACTGTGCATTGGAAATGAAAATGGATGATCAGACAGTTTAATACACTACTAACAAATGAGAATTTAGCCAGGCAAATAAATCATTCAGAATCCATCCTTACAGCCTTTTTATTATTATTATTTATTATTATAGCGCCATTTATTCCATGGCGCTTTACAAGTGAAAGAGGGTATACGTACAACAATCATTAACAGTACAAGACAGACTGGTATAGGAGGAGAGAGGACCCTGCCCGCGAGGGCTCACAGTCTACAGGGAATGGGTGATGGTACAATAGGTGAGGACAGAGCTGGTTGCGCAGTGGTCTACTGGGCTGAGGGCTATTGTAGGTTGTAGCCTTACTGATGAATACAGAAAACTATATTTTTTCCTTTGCACATCATTCCTCTGTGTAGCCCTTCCAATAAAGTTTAGGGCTAACTGGTATCTTTACAGAAGTATGCTTTGAAGAACAAATGCAGAAGTAAATGAGACAATGTGGCTTTCTTTTGGCCTAACGAGCCTATGTCTCTACTACACATTCTTAATTTACTGGGGACAAACTGTCACAAAGCCCACAAATGTAATTTCATTAGAATTTAAACTGGTTTCCATTATTTTACCAGAATCAAGAATCTCACTGTTCATTTTACTCTTTTAGTGAATACACACCAGTTTTTGAAAAGCAAGGTCAATTTAATTAAGCCATGAGGTCACAGTCACAAGATTATTTGGAAACTTTGTCTGACGGATTTTTTTTTCTTTTCCAGTAAAGTAATATCAGTAGCTGACCTTCATGAAGAATCAATGTAATAGCAGTTCTTGTTTCTGCAATAAATTATTACCTGTTGAACTCGACAGTTAAATTAAAAATATAGCATGAGAACTCTTCATTAGTTGCAATCAATATTGAGTGGGAATTTAACATTTCCACTGGAAATAATTGATATCTGATTTATATGGACTTTTCTAGCTTTATTACACAAAGATTGAGTCTCGTAAAGAGATGTTATTTCAAAACCAAAAACACAAAAACGGTAAGGAAGTAGATGAATTATACAAGGTGTTCCTACCACATTAATTTTCCATTGTAAGGATGATTAGCTACACACCTAGTCTATGTATAATCCATTCTAATCTCACAGAGGTTAGTGTTACACATCTCACCTGATATGTGGCCTTCTAAACTACTAGAAACCATTAGGCTGCTAGACTGGGATGTTGCCCTTGTATAACTCTTTGGCCAGACTCACACTTGCGAGTACCTCACGTATAACTCGCGCGAGTCTCTCATGGAATCACCCAGCACGGACTTACACTCTCCGGACAGGAGCGTCACGGCTGCATAGACATACGTGCAACCGACCCGCTCCTGTCAAGTGAGTGTGAGTCCGTGCCGGGTGATTCCATGAGAGACTCGCGCGAGTTATACGTGAGGTACTCGCAAGTGTGACTCTGGCCTTTGAGGTATGCTAGGAGTGTACTGAACTCCTTATAAGCTCTTTATCACAAGAACAGCTTTTTTAATGTCCAAATGACTTCAACCTATCTGGCTATCGAAATTGGAAGGTAATCATTGGTAACTAACAGCCAATTTACATTGACTAAAAATATAAACCCCACTTTTGTTTTTGCTCCCATTTTTCATGAACTGAACTCCAAAAGCTGACTTTTTCTTTTTACACAAAAGGCCTTTTTCTCTCAAATATTGGTCACAGATTTGTCTAAATCTATGCTAGGCCTGTTTCACACATCAGTGAAAGACACAGACGTTTTTCACTGACGTGTAAAAAACGCATATGTCACTCCATGTGCTCCATTCATTGTCCATGTGCAATCCGTGCTCAGTGATCCGTGACTGCACATGGAGATAAACTCACCTGTCCCCGCTCCTGGTGTTTATGGTGCTGAACTCTCCCGGATGCTGCCTCCGGCCGCCGCTGTGTCACCTCTGCAGCTACTTCTGGGTTGGCTGTGCATAAATGAATATGCATGACAGTAATTAGCCAGGCAGGAAGCAGCAGCCAGCAAAGGCCGGAGACAGCGTCACTTGAGAAGGTGAGTATAAAAATCATTTTATTTACATTGTACGTGTTTTTCTGGTACATGTTTCACGGTTCATACCATAGTGTGGTCCGTGTGACATCAGTGATGCCAGAAAAAATGGATATATCTCCTTGCGGAGCACACGTACACGCGTGCACGCCGCATAGAGACACGGTCAGTGAAAAATCACTGATTTGTGTGCAGAACCATTGATTTTAATGGGTCTGCGTATGTCCATGATTTTGGTATGTATAAAAACTAGCACATAAGTACCAGAATCACTGACGTGTGAAAGAGACTTAAGTAAGCAAGTCTCCTTTGCCGACATAATTCATCCACCTCACAGGTGTGGCATATCAAGATACTGATTAGATGGCATGATTATTGCACAGGTGTGCCTTAGGCTGGCCACAATAAAAGGCCACTCTAAATTGTGAAGTTTTACAATAGGGGGGTGTCCAGAAAACCAGTTAGTATCGTGTGTCCCCACCATTTGCCTCATGCAGCATAATGCATCTCCTTAACATAGAATTGATCAGGTTATTGATTGTAGCTGTGGAATGTTGATCCACACCTCCTCAAAAACTGTGCAGATTTGCTGGACAGTAGCAGGAACTTGAACACACTGTAATAAGTGCTTATATTTCTATGTGTAATGCCCCTGGACTAGTCAGGTTGTCACAGGGTACTGCACGATCTTTATCTTCCAGTGCAGGACTCAACCCCTCTTGGTTCTGGGTTCCCAACTTGCAGCACTGCCTCCATGAGCATCCAAAAATCCCAATCCCACCTCGCACCACACTCTGTCAGGCACACCAGTGGGCTGCTAAGCTGGAATAGGGCCGCCCACCTAGGGGTCAGGCAGGGAGGTGGGAGTTGACAAGTCAGTTGAGTGGTAGCCCTCGAGCAGTGGGGAGCTAGTAGAGAGCATGTGGATCCCGGGGAGGAGTAGATTGGGTTGCAGATGGTGGTCTTGATCCGGAGGAGTCGGAGACCCGGTCGCAGGATATTGGGATTGGGTGCCTGGACTAGTCTTGGAGGACAGTCAGCAGCCTGAGTACAATAGCCAGTCTGGGACCAAAAGCCCGTCGGGGTACTGGACCCTAGGTCGGGTAGAGGCTTCAAGCAAACCGGCAATTAACCTGCGGAGGATAGGGCCTTTTATCCAACCAAAGTAACACACTGAAATCCCAAGCGTGAGCCCCTGAGACCATAGCTCCTTCACACGAAAAAGTGGGGAGCGGGGCCCGGACAACTCCAAGCTTACGGGCCACTTGGACACTACTAAAACTTGTGCACTGAGGCAGGCTCCGGACCATCAAGCAGTGCTGCAGGGGACGGAACCCAGACAAGCTCCCACATGAGGGCAGCGGCACCCAGAGACTTGGTTTATTATGTTGTCAGCGTCTGCTTTCCTTCTGAGTGAGTACATGATTACCCCCTGCTCCCAGCGAGCCTGCGCTCCCCTGCAATCCATTCCACCATCCAGAGTCCCAGGGCCTAGCCTACCCGTGGAGGGTAACATCATCTGGTTGCCCACGTTCCATCACCCCATGTACTCCCAACGGCAGCGGCGGTACTCCCTATTACTGCACACCACGGGTGGCGTCACGAACTATCTAATCCCCTGTAAATAACCTCCCATCACATTTTAGAGTGACCCTGAGCCCCCGGGTCTGAAGACCCTCGAGCCACGAGTAGCGACACCCGGATCCAAGCGGTTCGACTGCTGCTGGGGCGGTATATAGGAAGTGTACTAACACACTGCAGTAACAGGCTTTTTAGTTAACAAATAAATTTAATAAAAAAAACAGCTCACAACTATTTTTGGGGTGAACAGATGCCTGTCTTGCTGAAGTTGTGACTTTCACCTGCAGAGTGGTACAGAAATTATTCATGTTTAGGGAGCATCAACAGCATTACTCTTTTCTAACCACAAGCCATCCAAAAATTATCTCTTTATTTAGGAAGCAGATCCAGGCAACAGTGGTACTACAGTATAGATGACATGATGGACAGAGAGTGGGCCATCGGCACTGGCAATAGCAGAATGGTGTAAACGGCAGACACAAATAGGCAAGTTTATGGTATGGCTGATGTAATCATTGGCATCAGCTGTAAGAAAATGAAAGTCAGCACTTATCCAAGCCTGGTTAATTTTGACAAATGTACTCTTGGATGTGACAAAGCCACAAGCTGTGTTGGAGGCAAGCCATTTTTTGCAATAGGATCAATCTGTTGAAACAGAAGTTCATAGATTTGAAGCTCAACAAAATTGCTGAAGAAAAAACAGTGCAGGTATGATTAAACATGGCTATTCAAGTGGTGCAGCTCTGTTTTCTGGTGAGCAGGTATGACTGGAGATGGGAGAACCCAAACTGTAAAGTTTGGGGTTCATACCAAACAATGGGTGTCGGGGACTTGGATTAGAACACAGAGTCTGTGTCCAAGTTTGTAGTTTGGATACTGTAAGTATGCTAACAGTTTGTTGAAAGGCTCCAGTTCATCCAATCAACAAGCTTTACTGCATGTGGAAGTTGCCTGTGCGCTGCTGTGAGCAATAAAGATAAAAAAAATGGCATGGGCTCTTGTGCATTTTTGATAACCAGTGCATGTAGAACAGACAGCTGCAGGCTGCAAGCCTCAGCTGTCTGCTTTACCTTGGCTGGTTATCAAAAATAGAGGTGCTCCCACACCATTTTTTTTTAAATGACGTATTTAAATAATTTTTAAAAACCTGCATGAGGTCCCATCTATTTTTGATATGCACCAAGGTAAAGCAGACTGCTGGGGGGTAGTGTTATTAGGGTGGGAAAGGCCATGGTTATTGGGCCCTCCCCAGCCTACAAATACCAGCCCGCAGCAACCCCAGAAGTGCCACATCCATTAGAAAGATCCACTCTTTCTGAGAACATTTTCAGAACACAGCTCCATAGCAATTGATGGGTGTCATGGGACATGACTCCATTGGATTACATCGGAACCTCCAGGATTTCTTATTAATTAATACATTTGAAAATGAGGGCTTGTTGGGTAGTGTTTATTCACCAATTAGTTGTCGTTAGAACGGCGAGGATTTTTTAGTTCAGTAGTTGGAGAACCAGCGCGTGTGGGAGAGTGTTTATTTCAATTAAAAAAATCTGTGTGTCTGTGTTTTTTTTAAAGGGCACCTGTAACATATAATATGCGTTCTGACCTATCATCAGACGCATGTGTGCCCTAATTACACCTCCCTACCCATCCCTGTGTTGTAAAATTGTGTAATATGAAAGTATTAAACTTTTAATTACTTATATTATTCCTATGAAAATAGCAAAGCTCGTCGCCCCATGGGCGTCGCATGGCCCTGTGGGCGTTTGTATACTTTCCATGGTATCATGCCCCTGTACATAGGAAATATGTAAATAATAAAATGTTTTTTATTACTTTCATATTACACAATTTTACAACACAGGGATGGGTAGGAAGGTGTAATTAGGGCACACATGCGTCTGCTGATAGGTCAGAATGCATATTGTATGTGACAGGTTCCCTTTAACTCTATATGTGGCACCCCTGATGCTCCAGTCGCCACGGAGATACTGCACTTCAGCCAGACGTGTGGTGTACCATTCCCGGGTAAGGAAGAGACCACATACACAGAGATACACTCTTAATTTAGCGACACTCCATTAGGCCGTGGTTAAGGCAAGTTGCACCTTAGGGAAGCACAGTCCCGAAGCCAGTCTGGTGGTGGAGTTTAGTCAGTGGGAGCAGACTGTAGAACGTTAGTCAGTCAGGAAGTAGACGTGGAGGAGAAAGGTCCTGGGCTCTGGAGCTGGACCAGCTCATCCCAGAATCAGGGAAGAAGGAGTCTCAGAACCATGGGAAGTGAGCCATCCACCCGTGAGCTCCTCCCATCCACAGCTGGTATACCGGTGTGGAGGGACTTGGCCGCAAAGGGGACCAGCTCCTCAACTAGTGGAGAACTACAAGGCTCAGCTAGAAAACCAGAGGCTGAGGTTACTTCAAATACCGAAGCCACATCCACACACATCCAGTGGAAAGGGGACCACATAGGACCAAGGGACAAGGCAAGAAAGCCACCCATAAAATGGATCCGTGGACTCTGGCTCAGGGCTCTGTGTGTGAGGTGCGGGGCAAGCGGGAGAGGCCAGCGCAGGAAGACGACCAGGGAAGGAACACAGAAGGGTGCCTCCGAACTATCCGGGGATCGGCTGAAGCCCATCACAGCAGGGCCAGCACTCCGAGGGCAGCCTCTGACTAGTCGTGGTAACCTGGAACTATTAACTGTGAGTAAAGACCTTGTGACTGCATTCCAGTGTTGCCCATTTATTGCCTGTGCCTCTGGCCATGCATCCCGCTATTGCATCTCAACACCATAGACTCTATCTCCCATCAACAGCCCTGGGGTCCAGCTCTACCTGTGGAAAGTTATACCAACTCAGCTGCATCACCACTGACCCCAAGGGAACTGAGTAGCAGAGACGGCACCTATCTTGCCGCGTACCATAGGTGGCATCACAAACTCATCTCCCCTTGTAAATATTATTTCCCCATTTAATTAATGACACCGCCGGGTCACGGAGCCGGGCCCTGTCACCGTGACATCCTCCAAGCAGAACAGAACCGGCCCAGTTCCGAGTGCCCCCAGGCCCCGGTGGGGCATGTTATATACTTGCTGAGTTAGCAAAGAAGTGGGGAGGGCACCACCTACAGGGGGTATTAAAACCCTATAATAGTCAATGGGTTCACCTCAGCACACTTAAATGAAGTTTATGACAAGAGAAAAAGAAGTGGGCACACAGGAGGGATACACCAAGTTATGTGAAAAAGTACTTTATTACAAATAGGACACAGGGTCACACACTTGTAAAACCATTTAAAAAGGCATAAAGCCACATATCAAAAAGTGTCCAATCCTCCGTTAAGGTTGGACTATCCTCTGCTACCCAAGAGGAAAATGCTATGGAGATACAACAATATATAGTTCATACAGGTATGGGAAAATATAGGGGATATATCAACATTCCAATATATAATACATTATACAGAGTCATACTCAAAAGCAAGTAAGAGTTGTACATGCAAATAAAGCACAGAAGTTAAATATGCAGTTTCAATTGATTATTATACCACTATAATCTTTGCAAGGAGAGAGTATCCCCCAGCAGGAATGAAATTCCCCAAGGTATAGAGGTAACCTGCAGATATAGTGCAAAGCATATGCCCTAATTACCAGCCATAGCTAGACCCAACAGCAGGGCAGCAGAGGATACAGATGCCCACGCGTATCGTCACCAACTAGGATGACTTCATCAGGGGTGGGTTCCCTGTGCCCAAAAACGGCAGGTTTAAATACCTGTAGGTCCTGGATATCAGCCATATTGGCGTTTCAAACAGCGCGCTCGAGAAGCATCCGGCGTCCCGGAAATATCAACTGCGCATGCGCTAGATCATTTAAAGGAGAAGTAGTATGTAACGGAGTACCGCGCATGCGCGGGACTCCGAAAACATGGCGGCCGCCATAAGGAGAGACACATTTTCTTCTGTAGGTAGAAACTTGGAGGTATTAAGTGTACAAGCTAATATAGCAAAAACCTTGCAATAGAAAGATGGCAAGGATCCCAAGGAGCAGGGATAAGAGGAACATGTTACCTATTACATATTGACACATAGAGCCATATAGTTTCCATATAATTATGATGCACTTGGTAATTTATCATCTATCATCTGCCATCATCTAATCACCATGTCTATCTTCCCACAGGTATGTCAATTCATGCACTCTACTTTCCCATGAACTGATCTCCACTTCCCTTTGCTCTGCTGTGTGTTCTAATACCTGGTATGTCAATTCATGCACTCTACTTTTGCACTATATCTGACCTGTTCTTTCTTTGCTTCAATAATACTTCACTTTTTACTGCCCCCTCTGATCCCTAAAGCCAGTAATGAACTATTCATCTCTCCCTCCATCCTCCCCACCCATCTTACCTTCCCCTCAGATATTTTCCTCTACATTTCACCCAGTGTCTCCAGACACACACGTCCATCTCATGGCCTCTCCTGCTCCCACTTACTAACACTCTCACTGCTTCTCCTCACTGCTGGGGATATTGCTCCAAATCCTGGTCCTCCTCACCACATCCCTATTGTCACTTCAAACCCTCTTCAACAACCTAACACAAATTTCCGCAACCTCGCAAACCTCATACCCATTCACCCAGCCTCCGCTCCCCCAGTCCCACTAACAGGAGCTCTATGGAACGCTCGCTATGTCTGCAACAAACTATCCTACATTCATGATCTTTTCATCACTAATAAACTCTCCTTCCTTGCCATCACAGAAACCTGGCTCACCCCCTCTGACACTGCCTCTCCTGCTGCACTTTCTTATGGCGGTCTCCAACTCTCTCACACACCCCGCCCCAGTAACAAGCATGGTGGAAGAGTTGGTTTGCTCCTGTCCGACCAATGCCCCTTTACACCAATTCCACTGCCACCCTCTGTTACTCTTCCCTCTTTTGAGATGCACTCTGTACGCATCTACGCCCCCTCCAACCTTCAGCTGGCTGTCATTTACTGCCCTCCAGGGCCAGCCACTGCCTTTTTTGACCATTTCACCACCTGGCTACTACACTTCCTTTCCACCGACATCCCCACCATCATCATGGATGATTTCAACATCCCCATTGACACTTCCCACTCATCTGTCTCCAAACTTCTAACACTCGCTTCCTCCTTCGGCCTCACCCAATGGTTTTCTGCAGCTACTCACAAAGATGGCCACACGTTGGACCTCACCTTCACTCGCCTCTGTTCCCTATCTATCCTCTCTAACTCGCCTCTCCCCCTGTCTGACCACAACCTACTCACATTCTCTTCCCTCTCTTCTCCAAGTATGCAACCCCCCGCCACAAACTTCCACACCCTCGCAGAAATATCAAACACATTGATTTACACGCCCTTTCTCAGTCCCTTCTCCCCCTCACAGACATTACATTTCTACATGATGCAGATGCCGCTGCAACTTTATACAACACTACAATCACTGCAGCTCTCGAATCAGCTGCCCCCCTCAAACACACCAAAACCCGCACAATCAACAGGCAACCCTGGCACACAAGGCAGACTAAAGAACTAAGACGGGCTTCCAGAATTGCTGAGCGCAGATGGAAGAGGTCTCATTCCACTGAGCACTTCATTGCATATAAAGAGTCCCTCACCACTTTCAAGTCCACACTCACTGCTGCAAAACAAACCTACTTCTCATCCCTCATATCTTCTCTCTCTCACAACCATAAACAGCTATTCAACACTTTCAATTCTCTCCTCCGTCCTCCGGCACCACCTCCCTCTCCTCTCCTCTCAGCTGAAGACTTTGCCTCTTTCTTCAAGCAGAAGATTGACAACATCAGAGCAAGCTTTGGCCCACAATCAGCACAGCCCCTCATCATAGCTACTCAGCCCTCTTCCTCCAAATCCAGCTTCTCCCCAATGACAGAAGATCATCTTTCCACTATACTCTCAAGATCACATCTAACCACCAGTGCACTGGACCTGCTCCCATCACACCTCATCCCCAACATCACCGCAGTCCTCATCCCAGCCCTAACCCATCTCTTCAACCTATCACTAACAACTGGTGTATTCCCTTCATGCTTTAAACATGCCTCTATTACACCCATCCTCAAAAAGCCCTCCCTTGACCCATCCTCTGTGTCAAACTATCGCCCCATATCCCTTCTCCCCTTCGCCTCAAAACTACTGGAACAGCATGTCCATCTTGAATTGTCCTCATACCTCTCCTCCTGCTCCCTCTTTGACCGGCTTCAATCTGGCTTCCGACCTCATCACTCTACTGAAACTGCCCTAACCAAAGTCACCAATGATCTACTAACCGCCAAAGCCAAGCGACACTACTCTATCCTCCTCCTGGACCTGTCCTCTGCCTTCGACACAGTAGACCATTCCCTCCTACTACAGATTCTTTCATCTCTGGGCATCACAGACTTGGCCCTATCTTGGATCTCCTCATACCTAACCGACCGAACTTTCAGCGTCTCCCATTCTCACACCACTTCCTCATATCGCCCCCTATCTGTCGGTGTCCCCCAAGGCTCAGTTCTTGGACCCCTGCTGTTCGCCATCTACACCTTCGGCCTGGGACAGCTCTTAGAGTCACACGGCTTCCAGTATCATCTCTATGCCGATGACACACAGATCTACCTCTCTGGACCTGACATTACCTCTCTACTAACCAAAATTCCAAAATGTCTGTCTGCTATTTCATCCTTCTTCTCTGCACGATTCCTAAAGCTTAACATGGACAAAACAGAGTTTATTGTCTTTCCCCCTCCTCACTCATCTCCTCCAACAAGCCTATCCATCAAACTTGATGGTTGCTTACTCTCCCCAGTCTCACAAGCTCGTTGCCTTGGCGTGACCCTCGACTCTGCTCTATCCTTCAAGCCACACATCCAAGCCCTCTTCAACTCATGCCGATTACAACTCAAAAATATCTCCCGGATCCGTGCTTTCCTTAACCAAGAATCTGCAAAAACATTAGTGCATGCCCTCATCATCTCCCGCCTCGACTACTGCAACCTCCTGCTCTCTGGCCTCCCTTCCAACACTCTTGCACCCCTCCAATCTATCCTAAACTCTGCGGCCCGCTTAATCCACCTCTCCCCTCGCTACTCCCCAGCCTCGCCACTCTGCCAATCCCTTCACTGGCTTCCCATCGCCCAACGACTCCAGTTCAAAACATTAACCATGACATACAAAGCCATGCACAACCTGTCTCCTCCCTACATCTGTGACCTAGTCTCCTGGTACCTACCTGCACGCAACCTCAGATCCTCACAAGATCTCCTTCTCTGCTCCTCTCTTATCTCCTCTTCCCACAATCGCGTACAAGATTTCTCCCGTGCATCCCCCATACTCTGGAATGCTCTACCTCAGCACATCAGACTCTCCACTACCGTGGAAAGCTTTAAGAGGAACCTCAAGACCCACCTCTTCCAACAAGCCTACAACCTACAATAGCCCTCAGTCCAGTAGACCACTGCGCAACCAGCTCTGTCCTCACCTATTGTACCATCACCCATTCCCTGTAGACTGTGAGCCCTCGCGGGCAGGGTCCTCTCTCCTCCTATACCAGTCTGTCTTGTAGTGTTAATGATTGTTGTACGTATACCCTCTCTCACTTGTAAAGCGCCATGGAATAAATGGCGCTATAATAATAAATAATAATAATATAAGAACACATATACATATGCAACATGCGCGGTACTCCGTTACATACTACTTCTCCTTTAAATGATCTAGCGCATGCGCAGTTGATATTTCCGGGACGCCGGATGCTTCTGCAAAGATTATAGTGGTATAATAATCAATTGAAACTGCATATTTAACTTCTGTGCTTTATTTGCATGTACAACTCTTACTTGCTTTTGAGTATGACTCTGTATAATGTATTATATAAGAATGTTGACATATCCCCTATATTTTCCCATACCTGTATGAACTATATATTGTTGTATCTCCATAGCATTTTCCTCTTGGGTAGCAGAGGATAGTCCAACCTTAACGGAGGATTGGACACTTTTTGATATGTGGCTTTATGCCTTTTTAAATGGTTTTAAAAGTGTGTGACCCTGTGTCCTATTTGTAATAAAGTACTTTTTCACATAACTTGGTGTATCCCTCCTGTGTGCACACTTCTTTTTCTCTTGTCATATACTTGCTGAGTTAGTAATGGGGGTGTTTGATAGATACCTCTCCATTACTAACTCCTAGGCTTGATGCCAGCTGTCAATTCACAGCTGACATCAACCCCACAGGTATTACCCTGATTACTACCGCAATAGGGCAATCGGTAAGAGCCTGGCAAAATGCCGGAATTGGCACATCTAATTGATGCAACACTTCTGGGCAGCTGCTTGCTGCTATTTTGTAGGTTTGCAGGGGCCAAATTATAAATGGCCCACCTAGGCTGATAATGCCAACCAGCAGCTGTCTGCTGTACCTTGTTTGGTTATTAAAAATAGGGTGGAGCCCACGCCAATTTTTTCCATTATTTATTTAAATAATTAGAAAAACAGCATGGGATACCCTCTATTTGTCATAACCAGCCAAGGTAAAGCTGACAGCTAAGAGTGGCAGCCAGCAGTTTTCTGCTTTACCTCTGCTGGTTATCAAAAATAGGAAGAACCCCACATTTCTTTTTTTAAAATGTATTCACTATCAATTGCAATTGCTCCTGTTTTGCTTCCTTTTGCAGCTCCTAGCCCTTACCACGACTATTTTACAGCACAGAAGTTCAGCACTCCATTGACTTTTACGAGGTTTGGGGTTACAAGATCAAGCTCAGGTCAATTCCCTGTAATGAACCGAACTTTTAAGCAAAGTCCAGCCAAACCCGGAAAGCCCGAATATTTACTGATCCGCTCATTTCTAGGTATAACTGGCAGATAAAAAATCATATGCATCCATAGGGAATAGGCAATCTGGGCTACCGCTCATGGTTAGTTTGCCCTCATTATACTCTTTTACGCACCGCCATCAGTGGAGCATATCTCTTGAAGCTCCACATAGCAGGTAACACAGAGTGGACGACAGCTCCAGGGTAGCTTCCATCATCTTTTCTATGAAGCATGTACATAATGGCCACAACAAAAAGTGGAACTGCAGGAGATCACATTGAAAGCTAAGTATTACCACCTTAATGAAATAAATGAAATGGAATGGGAAAAAGAAGATTATAATGAATAGAAGGTGTGGGTGGGAGAGAAGAATAGAGGAGATTATAATGAAAGAGGTTAGGGATTGGAGAGAAACGATTATAATAATTAGAAGGTGTTGAGTAGGAGAGAGAACATTATTTGAATGGTGGGTGTGGGATGAGAGAGGGGAGATTATAATGAAGAGGGGGGGTGGGAGAGAGAAAATAAAAATGAATAGAGGGTGTGGATGGTAGAATCTTATAATGAATACAGGATGGAGAGAGGACATGACAAAATGAATTGGAGGGAAGGAGGTATCTAAATATTATAGATTGAGGGGCATGTAATTATAATGAATTAGAGGAGCAGACGGTGCATAGTCGTGGAACGTTAATGACACAGGAGAGTGACTAATAAGGAATTGAGGAAAATTAATTTATATATTTATTATACAGAGGAAAGTGGCTAATTATAGTCAACAAGGGGCACCATGGTGAATTCAATTTGCATTTGGACTGTTGGGTTGCATAATAGCAAACTATATACTATTACAGAAAAATGCTGCAGTCAGATGAGACATCAGGGGTAAATGTTTATTATGTTTGGGGGATGTTTAAACAGACTGACCAGCAGTACTAAACGGTAAACCATTACTGATCGGTAGTCGTATTCTGCAGCCTGTCTGATAAAACAATCTATTAAATGATGAGGACTAAGTGATCCATCTCATATTATATAGCTCCCCCTGTTGTTATACATTAGAACTCTTCCTTATTTCATAGCATTACCTTTTGTTATTTATAGCTCTGTCCTGTATTATATAACGTCCTCTTCTTATATATAGTGCCATTTCTTATTAAATAGTATCTCCCATTATGTAAAATGTGCTATGTTATGAACAGCACTGAACAGAAAGGAAACAAAATGGCACCACAGACTCTGTATTGCATATGCAGATGTGCAGCAGGACACTTGTGTGTTAATTATGTGACCTATCACATGATCTATCAAGTGATTCATGTGACATGGAAAGTGATACATAAAGTGCTGGGGGCCTACCCCTTTAACCTCCCCAAGGCCCTGGTTACTCTTAATCTACCACAGGATGCATTATATCATATTTAATGTAATTGCTGCTGTATTTGTTGTAACTGTAGTGCTGACACATGGAAAGGCGTATTTACTGTTTAGGGAGCGGTGAGGTGTCTCCAGATCAGACATGTGTTTGGCAGGTTTTCTCACCGTGAAAGCTTAACTGAGTAGGAAACCAAGCTTCTCCTGGTAATATTCCAATTTGGACTCCCTTTTAGAAGCAAGTAAAAATTCCTCCATTTTTTATTTATAGTTAGGGACTAAACGCATCTGACTATACAAACGTTATCTCTTTACTTGATGATAAAAATACAAATGTCACCCCATAAAGGATTATAGCATACAAATTGTCATGCCAGCACAACTATGGACCGTATTGGTCACTTTCGTCACTCTTCTGAATCTGGTTCTCATGGTCAGTATCATCATTATCATTTTCACTCCGACCTTTATTCTTGACCCCATCTGTACGAACTCAATGACCTCGCCCACATTGACCTGCTAGTCTTCCATACTCATTCCCCATCACATCTTGCTGCATGTAACATAAACAATGCATTGCCTGACAGTGAGCAGGTGTCCAATTCTACATAGTGTTCTACTAAAAAATCATTACCAGTTTTGACATAATTCAAGAATTTTGTCCCAAAAAGTTGCATTTATTGAAATCCAAGACATTTCTCTGATAAGTTACAAATTTTCCCCTTTGTTTCCTACTCCATGCAGACATCTAGTCATCACAGGTGCTGCTGGGGAATGTATTCAAGATAAAAGTAGAACTAATTTTAATGTCGCCAAAAATGAGAAAGAAATTGAAATGAAAATTTTGTTGACATAACACAATCAATTTTTGATTTTGTATTTTGTGCCCATATATATTTTATTGAGGCTGAGCACCTGCGATTCTTCTTTAAAAGACAAAAAAAAGGAAGTACAATCCAAGTGGCTTTGCATCCTGGTAAACGTGGACATGTGGTGGTTCAGTTTCCACATAAACGGATGATTGAACACATATTGATGGGCACACAAATCGATAACTGAGGACACAAGGAGTAGGAGAACGAAAAGCAGTAAATGAGGATGATGATAGGGCTGGTGACAATGACAAGGGTCTACTTGCAGGTGCAAGACTGGTTACCAGAAAGGTGATTACAAGGAGAAAAAGGACAGCTTGTGCTTTGCTTGTCTTGCTAGTCAGTGTGCTTTCCCCAAAATGAACCATTGATGCTGTTTTATCTGCTGATGGAGTGACTAAAGGGGGCTTTACACGGTAGCGATATCGCTAGCAATTTGTAGCGATAGCGAGCATGTAAGTACCCGCCCCCGTCGCGATTGTTTGTGATCGCTGCCATAGCGAACATTATCGCTACGGCAGCATCACACATACTTACCTGGTCGTCGTCGTCGCTGTGACTGCTGAACAATCCCTCCTTCAAGGGGGAGGAACGTTCGGCATCACAGCGACGTCATCGCAACGTCACTAAGCGGCCGGCCAATCAAAGCGGAGGGGCAGAGATGAGCAGGACGTAACATCCCACCCACCTCCTTCCTTCCGCATTGTGGCCGGTGGCAGGTAAGGAGACGGTCCTCGCTCCTGCGGTGTCACACATAGCGATGTGTGCTGCCGCATGAGCGATGAACCACCTGGATAAACAACCCTTACCGATTTTTGAGCTTGGGACGACCTCTCCATGGTGAACGATTTTCACCATTTTGAGGTCGCTTAAGGTCGCTGGTCAGTGTCACACACTGCGATATCGTTAATGACGCCGGATGTGCGTCACTAACAACTTGACCCCGACGACAAAACATTAACGATATCGAAGCATGTAAAGCCCCCTTTATTTCCCAGTCAATGGATGCCAAGATCTACACAGTGTATTTTCCAACAGCAGAGCCTTAACACTGCAGTAAATTAGTCCTCCAGCTTCAGGAAAAAGAATTCCAACACTTGAGATGCCTTTGCATAGGGATTGCCACCAACATGACCACTATCAGAGCTTTCCTGAACTATTGAGCATTCTTAAAGGGGCTTTACACGCTGCGACATCGCTAATGCGGAGTCGTTGGGGTCACGGAATTTGTGACGTACATCCGGCCGCATTAGCGATATTGCTGCGTGTGACACCGATGAGCGATTTTGCATCGTTGCAAAAGCGTGCAAAATCGCTCATCGGTGACATGGGGGTCCATTCTCGATTATTGTTACTGCAGCAGTAACGATGTAGTTCGTCGCTCCTGCGACAGCACACATTGCTATGTGTGACGCCGCAGGAACGAGGAAGCTCTCCTTACCTGCCTCCCGGCCGCTATGAGGAAGGAAGGAGGTGGGCGGGATGTTACGTCCCGCTCATCTCCGCCCCTCCGCGGCTATTGGGCAGCCGCTCAGTGACGTCGCTGTGACGCCGCACGGACCGCCCCCTTAGAAAGAAGGCGGTTCGCCGGTCACAGCCGGTCACAGCGACGTCGCCGGACAGGTAAGTATGTGTGACGGGTCTGGGCGATGTTGTGCGGCACGGGCAGCGATTTGCCCATGTCGCGCAACAGATGGGGGCGGGTATGCACACTAGCGATATCGGGACCGATATCACAGTGTGTAAAGTAGCCTTTAGGCTATGTCCGCACTTTGCGTCGCCCTACTTGCAGTTCAAAACGCATTCTCTGGCAGTAATTGATTTTGCTAAAGTTGCTTTTGACCACAAATTAGTGCGTGCGAGGTTCTGAAGCAAAGTGTGCAAGGTTTGAAAATAAGTGTGGCATAGTTTCAACACAATTACATAGTGGTGATAACTGTAATTGTTTAATTTCATTAGGGAATTGTTTGTCTGTTTGTCTGTGATACTGTTAAAAAAGAAAAAAAAAAAGTTTGTCTTGGGATTTAATCAGTAGCATTAGTCACACCTGTTTCTAGAAGCTTCTGGCAGCTTCTGGAAGTCCTTGTAGAACTATATAAACCAGCCAGAGCGTGCGAGGTTCTGAAGCAAAGTGTGCAAGGTTTGAAAATAAGTGTTACATAGTTTAACACAAGAACATAGTTTGAATTTATCCTTATACGTTTCCCATTGTTTTTGTTTTTTTCTTGTTTTTCTACTTTAACGTTTATCCCCATTTAATAGGTGCTCCATGGACAATGCTACCAGGTGTGTATCTTGTCAGATGTATGCATGCCTTGAGCAGCCGTTTGAGGGTGAATATGTCTGCACTCGATGCAAGCATGTTGCGTATTTGGAAGCCAAGGTAACTGATCTAAATAAGCAGCTTGCAACACTCAGGGGCATTGCAAACCTGAAGAGGAGTTTAGAGCTCACTGAGCTTTCTCTGGCTGGGGCCAGTGATATGGAGAAGGGTGGAGGTGGAGAAGATCAAGACCCAGAGGTAGGTAGTTGGGTAACAGTTAGAAGAAGAGGTAGGGGGAAAAGTGTCAGGGAGCCTAGTCCTGACCTGGCGCAACCTAGTAAATATGCCTGTTTGGCTGATATTAGGAATGAAGGGCCAGGACTAGGGTCACTACAGCAGGACGTTGCTCCTAGCAACCAGGAAAATAATTGCTGTAGGAAGGAGGGAAATAGGAGTGCAGCAAAGCCCAGACAGATGTTGGTGGTAGGGGACTCTATAATTAGGCGGACAGACAGGGTCATCTGTCGCCGAAACCGTGAATGCCGAACAGAGTGTTGTCTGCCGGGTTCTCGGGTTCGGCATATTGTGGATCGGATAGACAGATTGCTGGGTGGGGCTATGGAAAACCCAGCGGTCATGGTGCATATTGGTACTAATGACAAAGCTGGAGGCAGGTGGAAGGTCCTTAAAAATGATTACAGGGAACTAGGAGAGAAGCTGAAGTCCAGGACCTCCAAGGTGGTGTTTTCAGAAATACTACCGGTGCCACGAGCGTCACTAGAAAGACAGCGGGAGCTTAGGGAGATAAATACGTGGCTTAGAAATTGGTGCAGGAAGGAAGGGTTTGGGTTCATGGAGAACTGGGCTGACTTCTCAGTCGGCTACAGGCTCTACGGTAGGGAAAGGCTGCACCTCAATGGGGAAGGTGCAGCTGTGCTGGGGGAGAAAATGGTCAGATGGATAGAGGAGCTTTTAAACTAGGATCTGGGGGGAGGGAGGGAAGTGGAGCAAAAAAGGGGATAGATAGAGCAGATAGAGACAGTGAGATGGTAGGGGTCAATGAAGGATTAGGGGGGGATGGGACATGCAAGGAACGTAGGGAGGCTAGGAGTAATAAAGGTGTTATTAGGATTAAATGTCTACTGGCAAATGCAAGAAGTCTTGCAAACAAAATGAATGAATTGGAGACTCTTATGTCAACCATGGATTATGATGTGGTGGGCATTACGGAAACCTGGCTGGATGAAAGCCATGACTGGGTGACAAACATGCAGGGTTATAGTACATTTAGGAGGGACAGGAAAGACAAAAAAGGTGGTGGGGTGTGTATATTTATCAAATCTAACCTAAAACCTATGTTGAATGATGACTTTGGGGGGAACTGCAACAATGTAGAGTCAGTATGGGTAAATGTACATGGGGAGGGGAATAATGGAAAAATGCTAATTGGAGTTTGCTATAAGCCTCCTAACATACCTGAACAAATAGAGGGTGAAATGCTGAAACAAATTGAAAAGGCAGCTAATAATAATAATCGGGTTCTTATTATGGGGGATTTCAACTATCCAGACATACAGTGGGACATAGAATCTTCTGGTTGTGCTAAAAGCTGTAAATTCTTATCTACCATTCAAGACCATTTCCTCTCTCAGATGGTAGATGAACCGACGAGGGGAGATAATTTGCTAGATTTGGTCCTGTCAAATAGACCGGATACAATTTCAGATCTACAGGTCCGGGAGCACTTGGGCACCAGCGATCATAATATGGTAAGCTTCAACGTAATATTCAATAGAACATTTCAAAGGGGAAATTCTAAAACCTGGAATTTTAGGAAAGCGGATTTCAACAAATTAAGGGAAGAGCTTAAATGTTTAGATTGGGACAAAGTCATGGTAACTGGGGATACTGAACATAAATGGGGAAAGTTTAAGGATATACTACTAGAGTCCTGTAAAAAACGTATACCCTCTGGTAATAAAATGTCCAGGAATAAAAAGAAACCACTATGGATAAATAAGACTGTACAAAGTATAATAAAACAAAAACAAAGGGCATTTAAAATCTTGAAGGCTGAGAATACAGAAATAGCATTGCAGGAGTATAAAGATATCAATAGGCAATGCAAAAAAGAAATCAAACAAGCAAAACTAGCTACTGAAACAAAAATCGCCAATGACATTAAAATAAACCCCAAAATCTTTTATAAATACATTAATGCCAAAAGGAAAACAAAGGATAGTATTGGCCCCTTAAAATATAATAACAAGTTAGTTATAGAGGACAAACCCAGGACTACTCCTCCTATTATCCTGCTCTCCCCCCAGGACTACTCCTCCTATTATCCTCCTCTCCCCCCAGGACTACTCCTCCTATTATTCTCCTCTCCCCCCAGGACTACTCCTCCTATTATTCTCCTCTCCCCCAGGACTACTCCTCCTATTATCCTGCTCTCCCCCCAGGACTACTCCTCCTATTATCCTCCTCTCCCCCAAAGGATTACTCCTCCTATTATTCTCCTCTCCCCCAGGACTACTTCTCCTATTATTCTCCTCTCCCCCCAGGACTATTCCTCCTACTGTACTGCTCTCCCTCCCAGGACTACTCCTCCTATTATACTCTTCACCTCCAGGATTACTCCTCCTATTATACTCCTCTGCCCCCAGGACTACTCCTCCTATTATCTTCCTCTCCCCCAGGACTATTTCTCCTATTTTACTCCTCTCCCCCCAGGACTACTCCTTCTATTATACTCCTCTCCACCCAGGACTACTCCTCCTATTATCCTCCTCTCTCCCCAGGACTACTCCTCCTATTATCCTTCTCTCCCCCCAGGACTACTCCTCCTATTATCCTCCTCTCCCCCCAGGACTACTCCTGCTATTATTCTCCTCTCCCCCCAGGACTACTCCTCCTATTATCCTCCTCTCCCCCCAGGACTACTCCTCCTATTATCCTCCTCTCCCCCCAGGACTACTCCTGCTATTATTCTCCTCTCCCCCCAGGACTACTCCTCCTATTATTCTCCTCTCACCCCAGGACTATTCCTTCTATTATACTACTCTCCCTCCCAGGACTACTCCTCCTATTATACTCCTCACCTCCAGGACTACTCCTCCTATTATACTCCTCTACCCCCAGGAGTACTCCTCCTATTTTCTTCCTCTCCCCCCGGGACTATTCCTCCTATTATACTCCTCTCCCCCCAGGACTACTCCTTCTATTATACTCCTCTCCCCCCAGAACTACTCCTCCTATTATCCTGCTCTCCCCCTATTATCATCCTCTCCCCCCAGGACTACTCCTCCTATTATACTCCTCTCCCCCCAGGACTACTCCTCCTATTATACTCCTCTCCCCCAGGACTACTGCTCCTATTATACTCCTCTCCCTTCAGGACTACTCCTCCTATTATACTCCTCTCCCCCCAGGACTACTCCTCCTATTATCCTCCTCTCCCCCCAGGACTACTCCTCCTATTATCCTCCTCTCCCCCCAGGACTACTCCTCCTATTATTCTCCTCTCCCCCCAGGACTACTCCTCCTATTATTCTCCTCTCCCCCAGGACTACTCCTCCTATTATCCTGCTCTCCCCCCAGGACTACTCCTCCTATTATCCTCCTCTCCCCCAAAGGATTACTCCTCCTATTATTCTCCTCTCCCCCAGGACTACTTCTCCTATTATTCTCCTCTCCCCCCAGGACTATTCCTCCTACTGTACTGCTCTCCCTCCCAGGACTACTCCTCCTATTATACTCCTCTGCCCCCAGGACTACTCCTCCTATTATCTTCCTCTCCCCCAGGACTATTTCTCCTATTTTACTCCTCTCCCCCCAGGACTACTCCTTCTATTATACTCCTCTCCACCCAGGACTACTCCTCCTATTATCCTCCTCTCTCCCCAGGACTACTCCTCCTATTATCCTTCTCTCCCCCCAGGACTACTCCTCCTATTATCCTCCTCTCCCCCCAGGACTACTCCTGCTATTATTCTCCTCTCCCCCCAGGACTACTCCTCCTATTATCCTCCTCTCCCCCCAGGACTACTCCTGCTATTATTCTCCTCTCCCCCCAGGACTACTCCTCCTATTATTCTCCTCTCACCCCAGGACTATTCCTTCTATTATACTACTCTCCCTCCCAGGACTACTCCTCCTATTATACTCCTCACCTCCAGGACTACTCCTCCTATTATACTCCTCTACCCCCAGGAGTACTCCTCCTATTTTCTTCCTCTCCCCCCGGGACTATTCCTCCTATTATACTCCTCTCCCCCCAGGACTACTCCTTCTATTATACTCCTCTCCCCCCAGAACTACTCCTCCTATTATCCTGCTCTCCCCCTATTATCATCCTCTCCCCCCAGGACTACTCCTCCTATTATACTCCTCTCCCCCCAGGACTACTCCTCCTATTATACTCCTCTCCCCCAGGACTACTGCTCCTATTATACTCCTCTCCCCCCAGGACTACTCCTCCTATTATACTCCTCTCTCCCCAGGACTACTGCTCCTATTATACTCCTCTCCCCCCAGGACTACTCCTTTTATTATACTCCTCTTCCCCCAGGACTACTCCTCCTATTATCCTCCTCTCTCCCCAGGACTACTCCTCCTATTATACTCCTCTCCCCCCAGGACTACTCCTTTTATTATACTCCTCTCCCCCCAGGACTACTCCTCCTATTATCCTCCTCTCTCCCCAGGACTACTCCTCCTATTATCCTGCTCTCCCCCCAGGACTACTCCTCCTATTATCCTCCTCTCCCCCCAGGACTCCTCCTCCTATTATTCTCCCCTCCCCCGAGGACTATTCCTCCGATTATACTTCTCTCCCTCCCAGGACTACTCCTCCTATTATACTCCCTACCTCCAGGACTACTCCTCCTATTAAACTCCTCTCCCCCCAGGACTACTCCTCCTATTATCTTCCTCTCCCCAGGACTATTCCTCCTATTTTACTCCTCTCCCCCCAGGACTAATCCTTCTATTATACTCCTCTCCCCCCAGGACTACTCCTCCTATTATACTCCTCTCCCCTCAGGACTACTCCTCCTATTATACTCCTCTCCCTTCAGGACTACTCCTCCTATTATCTTCCTCTCCCCCCAGGACTACTCCTCCTATTATTCTCCTCTCCCCTCAGGACTACTCCTCCTATTATACTCCTCTCCCTTCAGGACTACTCCTCCTATTATACTCTTCACCTCCAGGATTACTCCTCCTATTATACTCCTCTGCCCCCAGGACTACTCCTCCTATTATCTTCCTCTCCCCCAGGACTATTTCTCCTATTTTACTCCTCTCCCCCCAGGACTACTCCTTCTATTATACTCCTCTCCACCCAGGACTACTCCTCCTATTATCCTCCTCTCTCCCCAGGACTACTCCTCCTATTATCCTTCTCTCCCCCCAGGACTACTCCTCCTATTATCCTCCTCTCCCCCCAGGACTACTCCTGCTATTATTCTCCTCTCCCCCCAGGACTACTCCTCCTATTATTCTCCTCTCACCCCAGGACTATTCCTTCTATTATACTACTCTCCCTCCCAGGACTACTCCTCCTATTATACTCCTCACCTCCAGGACTACTCCTCCTATTATACTCCTCTACCCCCAGGAGTACTCCTCCTATTTTCTTCCTCTCCCCCCGGGACTATT
Organism: Anomaloglossus baeobatrachus; assembly: GCF_048569485.1. Taxonomy (NCBI): domain Eukaryota; kingdom Metazoa; phylum Chordata; class Amphibia; order Anura; family Aromobatidae; genus Anomaloglossus; species Anomaloglossus baeobatrachus. Next base: position 396,707,847 of record NC_134356.1, on the reverse strand, counting down.
CCTCCTATTATACTCCTCTCCCCCCAGGACTACTCCTTCTATTATACTCCTCTCCCCCCAGAACTACTCCTCCTATTATCCTGCTCTCCCCCTATTATCATCCTCTCCCCCCAGGACTACTCCTCCTATTATACTCCTCTCCCCCCAGGACTACTCCTCCTATTATACTCCTCTCCCCCAGGACTACTGCTCCTATTATACTCCTCTCCCCCCAGGACTACTCCTCCTATTATACTCCTCTCTCCCCAGGACTACTGCTCCTATTATACTCCTCTCCCCCCAGGACTACTCCTTTTATTATACTCCTCTTCCCCCAGGACTACTCCTCCTATTATCCTCCTCTCTCCCCAGGACTACTCCTCCTATTATACTCCTCTCCCCCCAGGACTACTCCTTTTATTATACTCCTCTCCCCCCAGGACTACTCCTCCTATTATCCTCCTCTCTCCCCAGGACTACTCCTCCTATTATCCTGCTCTCCCCCCAGGACTACTCCTCCTATTATCCTCCTCTCCCCCCAGGACTCCTCCTCCTATTATTCTCCCCTCCCCCGAGGACTATTCCTCCGATTATACTTCTCTCCCTCCCAGGACTACTCCTCCTATTATACTCCCTACCTCCAGGACTACTCCTCCTATTATACTCCTCTCCCCCCAGGACTACTCCTCCTATTATCTTCCTCTCCCCAGGACTATTCCTCCTATTTTACTCCTCTCCCCCCAGGACTAATCCTTCTATTATACTCCTCTCCCCCCAGGACTACTCCTCCTATTATACTCCTCTCCCCTCAGGACTACTCCTCCTATTATACTCCTCTCCCTTCAGGACTACTCCTCCTATTATCTTCCTCTCCCCCCAGGACTACTCCTCCTATTATCCTCCTCTCTCCTCAGGACTACTCCTCCTATTATCCTCCTCTCTCCCCAGGACTACTCCTCCTATTATACTCCTCTCCCCTCAGGACTACTCCTCCTATTATACTCCTCACCCCCCAGGACTACTCCTCCTATTATACTCCTCACCCCCCAGGACTACTCCTCCTATTATACTCCTCTCCCCTCAGGACTACTCCTCCTATTATACTCCTCACCCCCCAGGACTACTCCTCCTATTATCCTCCTCTCTCCCCAGGACTACTCCTCCTATTTTACTCCTCTCCCCCCAGGACTAATCCTTCTATTATACTCCTCTCCCCCCAGGACTACTCCTCCTATTATTCTCCTCTCCCCTCAGGACTACTCCTCCTATTATACTCCTCTCCCTTCAGGACTACTCCTCCTATTATCTTCCTCTCCCCCCAGGACTACTCCTCCTATTATCCTCCTCTCTCCTCAGGACTACTCCTCCTATTATCCTCCTCTCTCCCCAGGACTACTCCTCCTATTATACTCCTCTCCCCTCAGGACTACTCCTCCTATTATACTCCTCACCCCCCAGGACTACTCCTTCTATTATACTCCTCTCCCTTCAGGACTACTCCTCCTATTATCCTCCTCTCCCCCCAGGACTACTCCTGCTATTATTCTCCTCTCCCCCCAGGACTACTCCTTCAACACACACACTGCACAAAACATACCTCCCCCCAAAACAGACACACACCGACACAAACTGCGCAACACACACACACAGCAGAACACACACACAATGCTGCAGACACACAGCGCTCCACAAGCAATGCAACACACACAACGCAACACACAAACATTAGGCAACTACACACAACAACCTCTATATATATAACACAAATCATACATTAACTACACAATAACTTCTAGAATACCCGATGCGTTAGAATCGGGCCACCTTCTAGTATATGTATGTATATATATATATATATATATATATATATATATATATATAAAAGCAATATGTATATTTTGCTATATAATTTTTATCCTGACATTGCCTTTGTCACGCTCCCCGGGTCCTCGGCTCCCCTCCCCGGGTCCTCAGCCCCGCTCCCCGGCTCACCTGCCACGCTCCCCTCGTCCCAGCCTCCGGTGCCCGTCCTCCATAGGTCCTCTGGTCGCCGATCCCGGCGTCCGACATCTTCCCAGGCCCTGGCCGGCTCTCCTGCGTCCTCCTCGCAGCCTCCTTCCCTGGCTTCTGGCACCCGGGCCGCGCGCATGCGCATTAGGGCACGCGCGCGGTCACTGACCCTTTCTTAAAGGGCCAGCGTCCAGTAACAGGAAATGAGGTTAGTCAGGTTCAGGGTATAAAGGGGGTTCTTGTCCAAGGGGGCGGGGCCTGATCTTCGTGTTCCCTGAGCTAGGAGTCAGGTCTCCTGGTGTTTATGTGCCTGTACTCACCTATCTCTCTTTGTAGAGCCGTACCTGCCTCGCCATCCAGTCTGCCGTATCCCGAACCCCGCACGCTGTCCGTCTGCCATCCGACAGCACCTGCCATCTCGGATCCCTGCGGTGACCCGTCATCTTGCTCCAGAGGTTCCGGACTCCGCCTGATATCATCTCGGCCTCCGAACCTGAGCTACGTCACCAAGACTACCTTCTGTGACTCCGTGGTCCCAGGGACTCCTCCGCTGTCTTCACGTGCACGGACTATCCTGCTGCCCTTCAGTGCTTCAGCTGCCGGACTCCCTACCTCCATCTTAGAGTTCGGTCCAGTGGATCCACCTCCTGGGTCTGCCCGACCGCCCGGCCGTGACAGCCTTCAGGATACATAGAGCCTACTATTGTGTTAAGCCTTATTATGGTGAGAAGACTACAATTACAGTAAAAAGCAATGGTAAATCCATTTGCAGGAAAGGCATGGAGCACTTTAATTATTTAACTATTTTTTAAGGAAAATAATTTAAAATTAAGGAAATCATATCTATTATTGAATATTTACATACCGGTAATTCCATTTAATGTATCTGAAACAGAATGCTATGAAAAGAAAAGCATTGCATTTATTAGTTAACAGATATTTAAGTGAAATATCAATAGTACAATAATTTGAAATTGCTTTAAATCTCTGGCTGAAAAATGGTCCACTAGAAAAAAATCATTATTCTTTGAAAAAATCAGGCTGATAAAGTTAACACTGCTAAACATTGCACTTCACATTTGTTAACATTTTCCACTGTTGTAAGAAAAGTGTATTTGGATTGATTATTTTCTTCCAAAACCAAATAATGTACTGCAGATCTGGCTTGATTTAGATTTTGTTTAAAACTTGTAGTGGAGTAATGTGCATTACATTATTCACAATATATTATAGTTAATAGAAAGAATCGGAAAGTAAATGTTTTTTTAAATGTATAATCTGGACAATTGTTAGATATTATTCCAAGCAGGGGAGACTGTAACTATTTATATACTGGTTAGTTTCTAGCATTTTACTGCAGAAATTTTGACACCTTTCCATACATCTAAATAGAAAGGAGTGGACTTGCAGGTCCCTGTTATCCTTTTTTTTTTTTTTTAAAATCCAGTTCCGGTCCGGAATGCAGTCGCCATATATGTCTATCGGGAAAAGATACCGGAGATTAAAAATGTTAGTAGAAGGGATAGGAGTGCGCGCGCTGTACTTATGGGGGCTCTGTCATAGCGGTAGGCTCCTTCCAGGTAGTGCATTCATTTCGGAGCAGCTAATTAACATTCAGAAAATATGCACTGCTTTCCCCGCCCACCCGTGTCTGTGATTGGTTGTAGTCAGATACCCCACACTGAGGGGTACTTTGCACGTTGCGACATCGCTACCGAAATATCGTTGGGGTCACGGTTATTGTGACGCACATCCGGCGCCCGTAGCGACATCGCAATGTGTAAATCCTAGGAGCGACGATGAAAGAGCGTGAAACAGTCAAAAATCAGTGATCTTTGTCACGCCATTCATTTTCATAATGTCACTCCTGCTGCAGGTACGATGTTGTTTGTCGCTCCAGCGGCGTCACACATTGCTGTGTGTGAAGCCGCTGGAACGACAAACATCACCTTACCTGCATCCCGACAGCAATGCGGAAGGAAGAAGGTGAGTGGGATGTTACGTCCAGCTCATCTCCGCCCCTCCGCTTCTATTGGCCGGCCGATTAGTGACGTTGCGGTGACGCCGAACACACCTCCCCCTTGTTCGGCAGTCACTGCGACATCGCCGACCAGGTATGTGCGTGTGATGCCGCCGTAGCGATAATGTTCACTACGGCAGCAATCACAAGATATCGCATGTGCGACAGGGGCAGGTGCTATCGCGCTGGACATTGCTAGCCGATGCTAGCGATGTCGCAATGTGCAAAGTACCCCTGAGTGTCAGCGTGTCAGCTGACTGCTTCCAATCACAGGCTCTATGCTATTCTATATCGTAGGCCGTGGTTACACTGGTGTATATCATCCAATGAGAGAGTATCGGATGTGATATGCTAATGATTTTTGGCTCAGGCACTGCTGCGAGTGTGAGCTGAGTGTTATGTGACTGCAATACGATCCTGCAATCGGATCACAGCTGGGGAGGAGAGGGAGGGATTAATCCTTCATCTCCTCCATTGACAGCCTGTGTGCTGTGACCGCAAATCACCTGAGTGACATCATCGCTCATCGTGGCTCAGTCATTGTCTGTCTGCACTCACAGTGGGCAGTCACGCTCTATGGCCACATGCTATGATGAGGCGCAGCAGAGCGTAATCGCCGTGGGACCTCGTGTGGATTACGATGGACCTGCAGGGGTGTTTAGAGGCTTAATAAAGTGGTGAAAGAGGGTGGTTTTTTGTATTTTATTTGAAATAAAGGATTTTTCTCTGTGTTTCTGTTTACTTCTTTTTATTTATAGAATTAGTGATCGGGGGTCTCACAAACCCTTAGGGGTACTTTGCACACTACGACATCGCAAGCCGATGCTGCGATGCTGAGTGCGATAGTCCCCGCCCCTGTCGCAGCTGCGATATGTGGTGATAGCTGGCGTAGTGAGAATTATCGCTACGCCAGCTTCACATGCACTCACCTTGCCCTGCGACGTCACTCTGGCCGGCAACCCGCCTCCTTATTAAGGGGGCGGGCCGTGCGGCGTCATAGCGACGTCACACGGCAGGGGGCCAATAGAAGCGGGGGGGGCAGAGATGAGCGGGACGTAAACATCCCGCCCACCTCCTTCCTTCCGCATAGCTGACAGGAGTTGCGGTGAAGGAGGTAGGAGCTGTTCCTCGCTCCTGCGGCTTCACACACAGCGATGTGTGCTGCTGCAGGAACGATTAACAACATCGGACCGTTGCAGCAAGGTAATTATGGTTTTCACCGACGCTACACCGATGATACGATTACGACGCTTTTGCGCTCGTTAATCGTATCATCTAGGCTTTACACACTACGATGTCGAGAGCGACGCTGGAAGTGCGTCACTTTCGACATGACCCCACCGACATCGCACCTGCGATGTCGTAGTGTGCAAAGTACCCCTTACCCATCAATAATTTTGGGATGACAATTGTGCGCTGTTATTAACCCCTCATTTTCCCAATAGCCACTGCACCAGGGCAATTGGGAAGAGCTGGGTAAAGTGCCGAGCTTGTCGCATCTAATGGATTCGGCAATACCGGGTGGCTGCAGGTTGCTATTTTTGGGCTTGATGGTCCTAATAACCATAGGCCTCCCCAGTCTAAGAATACCAGCCCCCAGCTGTCAGGCTTTATCATGGCTGAGTATCAAAATTACATGCCAGTTTTTATAATTATTTATTTAAATAATTTAAAAAAATTACATGTATTTTTTCTTATTTTGATTCACAGTCAAGTTAAGTGCAGGGCTAGGGCTGCATCCTGTAGCTATGGGCTTTATCTGTGCCGGGTGTCATAATATGGGGGGACCCTACATCAATTGTGTTATTTATTTTTATACCACAATACTGACCCACAGACAGCGTCTGTGATTGGTTGCAGGCAGACGCTGTCACATAGGCTGGGGGCACGTCTGACTGTAACCAATCACAGATGCCAGGACGGCAAGTGGGCAGCGAAGCCAGTGCATATGGATGAGCAATGATGAGCGGCCCAGGAAGTGAAGAAAAGGCTGCAGGAGCAGTGTACAGCTGAGTTGAAGCATTGGTAAGTATGAAGTACTTCATTCTTATTTTCTTTATTTTTCCTTTATTTTTTTTAATTTATCTAGTAACGGATCCAGATCAATTACCTGGAATCCTGGGCACCTTTGAAACCGCACGGATCCTGACTTTTACAGTCCGGGTCCACCCACTACATCTAAATCAAGCTATAAGACAGTAGTGGATTGTTTTTATGGGTGGTTTTTGCAACATGATGCTCCCTGGCTTGCCAAAAAGCTTCGTCTAATTTGCCACTGCTCTGACACTATAATCTAACAGATAATAGAGGATAGTAACATTGGTCTGGTCTAGGCTTTGAAATACTTTATAGGTCTGGTCTGGTCTCTGAAATAAAGGATCAGTTCTAGGGTCTTAATATATTTATATATTTTATCTGAGGTCTGCAATAATTTAGGAGTCTAGACTTAGGGATCACAAAAATATAGGGTTGTGGGCATAAAGTGAATCTATCAGCAGATTTTTGCTATGTAATAATAATAATAAAATAAATAAATCTTTATTTTTATATAGCGCTAACATATTCCGCAGCGCTTTACATACATCAGGAACACTGTCCCCATTGGGGCTCACAATCTAAATTCCCTATCTGTATGTTTTTGGAGTGTGGGAGGAAACCGAAGCACCCGGAGGAAACCCACGCAAACACGGGAGAACATACAAACTCCTTGCAGATGGTGTCCTTGGTGGGATTCGAACCCAGGACCTCAGCGCTGCAAGGCTGCAGTGCTAACCACTGAGCCACCGTGCCGCCCGGGTGTAATCTAAAAGAAGCATGATGTAGCGACAGAGATGTCATATTGTACCGCCCCGTGCTCGGCAGCCGTGCCGCTCGGGTCTGGACCTTCAGTGGGTGGCTCAAGGGTCTCCAGACCTGGGGGTCCTGCGGTCACGTCAATCAAAAAGGGGTTTGCGGTTTGGGGACGTAGGTGTACGGCCAAAGCCGTGTTAAGTTCGTGACGCCACCCACGGGATGTGGTGAAGGTGGACACCACCGCTGCAGTTACGGGGCACCCGGGGGAGATGTTGCGCAGCAAGTTGTGAAACCCTCCGTGGGCAGGGATGGTGGCCCTGGGACCCTTTGGGGGGTGTTTGGTGGTGCAGGGAAATGGGCGGCCGGAGGGCACTAATGTACTCACTATTAGTAAACACACGAGTCTCTGGTAAACCAAGGTGATGGTGGTCGGTGTCCGCAGCCGGCTGCAGTCTGGTCCCCCACCCGGCTGGTGGTCTCTGTCTTTCTCCCGCACCTGTTTGTGATGGTGGACTACCTGCGCTTGCAACTTCAGGAGTCCACTCCCGGCTTGTGGTTGCCTGAGGAGCCCTTTGCCCACAGACGCTGGCCCGTGGGATCTCTGAGCCGTGGCGGTGGCTGCTTATCTTCCTCGTTGAGCTGTTGCCTTCAGTCGGGAGTTTGGGTGGGACAGGACCTCTAGTCAGTGAATTATCTAGCCCCCAGTGGCTTCTGGACCTAGCTTCAGGGTCTGAGTACCCCCTTTGTGCTCTGGTTTCCGAGTCGGATCCCCGGGTCAGTACCGACGGGCCACTACCCTGTCCCGGTCCCCCACGGTTCCACCGAGCCGTCTTCCCGGCTCCTGCAAACGGAGACCGCCGTCTGCCTCCTAGCCAGCAGTACCAGGGCTCCTACCCTGGCACCGGTTCAGTTTGGGTCTTTCCTCTGCTGGAGCTGCACACAGCTCCAGCCCACACACCTCTCCACTTGACCTCTAGACTTGAACTCTAGAACACCACTAAACTTTCCCGCCTCAGGCTGCCTGAGACTCCTGGGTTTGCGTCTTCCAACCTCCTGGTTCCACCCCCCGGTGTGTCCATCAAGCACTGAGGGACGTGACTAGGGTCACACTATCACTTAGTTACCTGAGTGCAACATTTGTGATAGAATCTCAATTTTCTCTGCTGCGGATCTAGCAGAGCTTGGAATGCTGAGCTGTGTATAACTACACCCTTGACAGCTTTCTATGCACACTGTATATCGACAAATGATATATTGATAAATGACTTCCAGGACAGTTTAGAGAAATAGATGATCCACTGGTTCCACAGCCAAGTAACGCTGAGCTATAATTGTACCTAGAATGAAGACTTAGGGGTACTTTACACGCTGCGATATCAGTAGCTGCCCCCATCGGTTATGCGTTACGGGCAAATAGCTGCCCGTGGCGCACAACATCGCTAACACCCGTCACATGTACTTACCTGCCTAACGATGTCGTTGTTGTCTGTGAACCGCCTCCTTTCAAAGGGGTCGGTTCGTGCAGCGTCACAGCCATGTCACACGGCAGACGTCCAATAGCAGAGGAGGGGCGGAGATGAGCGACTGGAACATGCCGCCCACCTCCTTCCTTCCTCATTGCCGGTGGACGGAGGTAAGAAGATGTTCGTCGCTCCTGCAGTGTCACACATAGCAATATGTGATGCCGCAGGAACGATGAACAACATCGCTACTCACCAGACAACGATATTTGGTGTTTGGACTACCTCTCCAACACCAATGATTTTTACCTCTTTTGCGATCGTTGAAGGTCGCTCGTACATGTTACACACTGCGTGTCGCTAATGACGCCGGATGTGTGTCACAAACACCGTGACCCCGACGATAAATCGTTAGCGATGTCACAGCTTGTAAAGTACCCCTAAAGGTATCGAGCTAGTCTGCATTATGCTGTCCCAGACCACAATCCTATGAGTAGGTCCAGCGTGACATTCCCTCTTCATGGCGTTGTTCATGTAGTCTTGAGACCAATCTGCCATATTTGTTTCCCAAAAATGGAAATGAATGCTGAATAGATAAAACTCCATTTCAGCCAACTGGCATTTTGCTCTCCACATAATTGCCTTTTAGAGTGGTGACATGAGTTTAACGGAAACCTATAGCTTGACATCCGTTACGTAGCTCAATGTCGTACAATGCCTTTTGTTTGTGTAGACACAGTTTAACACCTTAAGTTATGTATGTGATGTCAAATATCACTTGCAGTACCGAATGGATTTTTACACATCATTCTTCTAATCTGATGAACCATCAGTCTAGATGTTCTCTCAACCACTGGGACAAAGAATGCTGAACACTGCTGATATTTCAGCCTACGTGTGTATCAATCTACAAGAGTGAAAATCTAAGGTGTAGCATTTTAATTATTTTGTTCTCAGTTTGTTACAATTGCCTATGACTGGCATATTGACTAACCGTCACGCTCCCGGTGTCCCAGCAGCGCTCCTTACCTACGGAGCCGGTTTCACCATCCAAGCACCGCTCTGTACCCACTGATCCGGTCGCACCTGCATTGCACTGCTCCGTTCTCAATGATCCAGTCTCGCCATTGCACCACCGCTCCTTGCTCACTGGTCCAGTCCATGAGTCCACCGGTCACGCCTGCCGCTCCCGCTCTTGCTCCCCTGAGTCCTGTTCCAGGTCTCAGGAGTCTGACTCTGAGTCTTAGACACATGTTTCTGTATAGGACCGGGCCGCGCCCACTCACCTGGTCTTACGCTGTGACCCTAGTGACCTGGTCCTGTCTTTGCTTCCTGATAACCTGCACCTGTTCCTGTACTGTCCTATGGGACTCCATGGCCCTGGTGACCTGGTTCTTCCCGTTCCTGCCACGCTAGTGCTCCAGCTACCGTGTACCCTGCCCTCCAGGTGGGGTGCTCAGTCCAGTGGATCCACCTCCTGGGCCTACCAGTCCTCCCCGGCCCTCACACTAACCGAACACACCGCACAATCATTTCACAAGAATTGGTTTGATTTTTAAGGATTCATGTGACTTGAAAAAATATCTTTTAATCTCCTGCATGGTTGCAGATTGAAGATAGATGTTTGAAAATATGTTAACTTGCAGATCTTTGTGATATCTGTTATTTATTTCATTTGCATAATCTATTGGTTAGTAGTTTTTTGTGTTACAATTTCAATGTTGAGGAGTGTATGTTTCAAGCTTCTGGATTAGCATAAAATATTGATACTTGCACTGAAATATATTTAAAGCCAGTCCACCAAGTAAATATATGAAAGATTCAACTGAGGGCAAAAGAGTTCAAATATAGCATTGTATCAGGATAAAAACATTTAACTCAATAATGACAAGATACAATGGGGAGATCGTTGCAGAAAATATGACATAATGCTTCAACAGCACCGAAGAAGTGAATTGTTGGCATGGTCCAACTACAAGGAAATAATTTATATGACAGCACCCTCAGATCTAATGTAATAGAATGTGACATAACATTTTCTGCAAAAGAAGACCCATGACTGTTCTGAGAATCGAGATATAATATTAGAATAGCTTTCTGAAGGTCACTCTACTAGTGGCAAGCATAACATGTTGAAAAATGCAATTATATGTTTTTATTGCTTCTTTTGTTATTTCATTTACATGTCCTTTAAGAAAGCAAAACAAGGTAAAGAATTTATAAAAGTTGGCTTAGATGGGTTGTTGCCCTCTAGAACGTTAAGGTATGCAAACAATGAATATAGGAATTTTGGAACAGCATTATTGCTATTGAAAATAAGTTTTAAAAATTAGATACTGAATGCATAAAATTGCTAGTTTGTCAGAGCCCAACAGCCAGTAATATGCAGTCTGGCACTGAGTTCACCTGAAGTCACAGCTGGCGGTTCACAAATAGGATACCATGAGAACCACAAGAAGTGACGTCAGGTGGACTCAATGCTGGACTGTTGGACTGCGCTGCCACTGTGACTTCTGGCAGCTCCCATACTGCTCTTTGTGTGTCCCGATGGTTGCAGTGAGGGGACATGTGTTCTAATGTCACCGCTCACTATCACCTCTGGATGTAGCAGATCCAGGATCATCGTGGGACGTTGTGTGGATAACATCAGACTTGCAGGGGTGTTTTGGGGATTAATAAATTGATTAAAGAGGGTGAGTTTTTTTATTATTTAAAATAAAGAATTTTTATGTGTTTGTTTTTACTTACAGGGTTGGTAATGGGATGGGTCTCATAGACTTCTCTTCATTACCAACCCAGGGCTTGATAACAGCTGTGGTTTTTGACAATTCACAGCTGACATCAGCCCCATATTTTAGCCCAATTGCCAACGCACCATGGCAATTGGGATGACCTGCGTAAAGTGCCACAATTGGCACATCTTATCGATGTACTTATTGTGGGGTGGCAGGGGGCTGCTAATTCCAGACTGTGGGGGGTCCAATATCCATGGACCTTCCCTGAGATTACCAGTTACCTTCTGTCTGCTTTATCTGTTTTTGTCATCAAAAATGGGAAGGATTCCACATCGTTTTTAGGGGGGAAAAAACATAAACAGAAAAATTCAAATCCCCCTTTTTTGCCGCATTGAAAATAAAACAAAAAATACACCTATTTGGTATCACAGAGTTAAGAATTGCCTAATCTATCAAAATATAAAATTAATCAATCTAATTGGTAAAGGGCATAATGAGGAAAAAAAATCAAAACAACAGAATTATGTTTTTTTGGGTCGTCGTAACATTGCATTAAAATACAATAACAAGAGATCAAAACATTGCATCTATCCAAAGATTGTATAATTAAAAACATGAGCTCACGATGCAAAAAGGTCATCATTAAGCTCCAGATCCCAAACACTGATAATGCTGTATGTCTTGGAAAATGGCGCCAAAGCAGTAATTCTTTTTATGACAAATTTCTGAATTTTTTCACCACTTAGATAAAGGTAAAACTATACATGTTTGGTTTCTATGAACTCGTACTGAACTAGGGAATCATATTCCAAAAAATGCATGTGGAATTGCACTTTTTTTTTCCCTGCACTTGGATTTTTTCTCATTTTCCAGTAGAATATCAGGCAAAAAAATGGAGTCATTCAAAAGTACAACTTGTCCCGCAAAAACCAAGTCCTCATATGGCTATATTGACGGAAAAATAGAAACGTTATGGGTCTTGGAAAAAAGTGAGTAAAAAACGGAAATGAAAAATCACCCAGGGGTGAATGGGTTAAATATCACTAGGTTTATGGTTTGGATGGGTAGTTATCGACATCTGGTGAGAAATTAATGTCAATAGCACCTTTAGAAATATAATTATTTAGAAAATTGGTGACGCGCTAAATACTTGTTTCACCCACTGTATATGTGGTTGGTACTGCACTTTCCAAGAAACATTTTTTATTTTTCCATAGATGAAGCTGTGTGAGGTCTTGTCTCTTTTATGGATACCATTTTGGGCTACATATAATTTTTGATTGTTTTGTCTTTTTTGTGGTGGGGCAGAGACAAAAAAACAGCAAGCTTACCCCTGTAATCAGAGACAGTTTAGGGCCCCCTGGTCTGAGGGTCAGTCTAGGTGTCCCTACCGCTGGTTACTATGTCATACTCGTGATAGGGGGATGATGACTGGCCAAATAAACACTTTGGGCCTTATCATGCTGCATTAAGGCCAGCATCACCCGCTACGATATATCGGGTGATATGTCGTCGGGTTCACGGATTCCGAGACACACATCCGGCATCGTTTGACATATCGTAGCATGTGACAGCTACGAACGACTGTGAATGAGCAAAAATACTCACCTTATCATTGCTCGTTGACATGTCGCTCCTTTTCATAAAATCGTTCCTCCTTCTGCGTGCCGGTTGTTCATCGTTCCCAAGGCAGCACACGTCGCTCCGTGTGACATCTTGGGAACGACGAACACAGCTTACCTGCGTCCCGCCGTCAATGAGGAAGGAAGGAGGTGGGCGGGATGTTACGTCCCGCTCATCTCCGCCCCTCCGCTTCTATTGGCCGGCCGCTGTGTGACGTCGCTGTGACGCCGATCGTCCCTCCCCCTTCAGGAAGAGGATGTTCACCGCCCACAGCGAGGTCAATTGGGAACTACAGTTAGGTCCAGAAATATTTGGACAGTGACACAATTTTCGCGAGTTGGGCTCTGCATGCCACCACATTGGATTTGAAATGAAACCTCTACAACAGAATTCAAGTGCAGATTGTAACGTTTAATTTGAAGTTTTGAACAAAAATATCTGATAGAAATTGTAGGAATTGTACACATTTCTTTACAAACACTCCACATTTTAGGAGGTCAAAAGTAATTGGACAAATAAACCAAACCCAAACAAAATATTTTTATTTTCAATATTTTCTTGCGAATCCTTTGGAGGCAATCACTGCCTTAAGTCTGGAACCCATGGACATCACCAAACGCTGGGTTTCCTCCTTCTTAATGCTTTGCCAGGCCTTTACAGCCGCAGCCTTCAGGTCTTGCTTGTTTGTGGATCTTTCCGTCTTGTCTGGATTTGAGCAAGTGAAATGCATGCTCAATTGGGTTAAGATCTGGTGATTGACTTGGCCATTGCAGAATGTTCCACTTTTTTGCACTCATGAACTCCTGGGTAGCTTTGGCTGTATGCTTGGGGTCATTGTCCATCTGTACTATGAAGCGCCGTCCGATCAACTTTGCGGCATTTGGCTGAATCTGGGCTGAAAGTATATCCCGGTACACTTCAGAATTCATCCGGCTACTCTTGTCTGCTGTTATGCCATCGATAAACACAAGTGACCCAGTGCCATTGAAAGCCATGCATGCCCATGCCATCACGTTGCCTCCACCATGTTTTACAGAGGATGTGGTGTGCCTTGGATCATGTGCCGTTCCCTTTCTTCTCCAAACTTTTTTCTTCCCATCATTCTGGTACAGGTTGATCTTTGTCTCATCTGTCCATAGAATACATTTTCAGAACTGAGCTGGCTTCATGAGGTGTTTTTCAGCAAATTTAACTCTGGCCTGTCTATTTTTGGAATTGATGAATGGTTTGCATCTAGATGTGAACCCTTTGTATTTACTTTCATGGAGTCTTCTCTTTACTGTTGACTTAGAGACAGATACACCTACTTCACTGAGAGTGTTCTGGACTTCAGTTGATGTTGTGAACGGGTTCTTCTTCACCAAAGAAAGTATGCGGCGATCATCCACCACTGTTGTCATCCGTGGACGCCCAGGCCTTTTTGAGTTCCCAAGCTCACCAGTCAATTCCTTTTTTCTCAGAATGTACCCAACTGTTGATTTTGCTACTCCAAGCATGTCTGCTATCTCTCTGATGGATTTTTTCTTTTTTTTCAGCCTCAGGATGTTCTGCTTCACCTCAATTGAGAGTTCCTTAGACCGCATGTTGTCTGGTCACAGCAACAGCTTCCAAATGCAAAACCACACACCTGTAATCAACCCCAGACCTTTTAACTACTTCATTGATTACAGGTTAACGAGGGAGACGCCTTCAGAGTTAATTGCAGCCCTTAGAGTCCCTTGTCCAATTACTTTTGGTCCCATGAAAAAGAGGAGGCTGTGCATTACAGAGCTATGATTCCTAAACCCTTTCTCCGATTTGTATGTGAAAACTCTCATATTGCAGCTGGGAGTGTGCACTTTCAGCCCATATTATATATATAATTGTATTTCTGAACATGTTTTTGTAAACAGCTAAAATAACAAAACTTGTGTCACTGTCCAAATATTTCTGGCCCTGACTGTAAGTACGTGTGACAGGGTTAACGACTTTGTGCGACACGCGCAACAAACTGCCCGTGACGCACAAATGATGGGGGCGGGTGCGATCGCTAATGCGATCGCACGATATATCGTCCCGTGTAACGCCGGCCTAATGCTACTCAGTTTTTGATCGTTTTTGGCACTGGAGCATTACTATTTTTGCAGCATTACTATACTGTGCTATTATTATGAAACTGGAGAAAAAACGGAGATAAGGCAACAACCATAAGTAGAAAATTCCATTTTATTCATTAAAAAGTTACATATAATTTATTACAAAATTACATCAATAGACAAGGTCAGGACCTTTGGTGGGAAAACGGAGAAAGAGGTAAGGTGGAGGGGGATGGGGGGGTGGAATTCTGGGGACAACCCCTGCCACACAGAACCAAGTGGGTAGTTTTATTATATAGGGGCTGCAATGCCTCCAGTCACATGGAATTATCTCAAGATACTGTGGAAAGGTGTCAGCCCAGCGGGAATACTATGCTTCACAATGTGTATCTAGGAATAATCAGTATACCTATATAGCATTCCCCCAGAAATAAACCGCATCTACAATGTGAACTAGCACAATCACTGCAGGGGAGCTAAAGGGCAAGGACCACCAAGCTCCATATATTAGCAACAGTGTGCGTATGATAAGTCCAAGCCCAGTGCACCGTGCAGCAGATTAAAATCAAAGTAAACAGAAAGTTCCTGGAATAGTGCTGCAGTAAGCAGATGGTCTGGGGGAGAGCTATAGAGCTTCACACGTGTGTGTGTGTGCAGTGATTGTGCACAGTACGGCACAATTGGAAGCAAGCTCCCACTGGAACTGAGCAGGGCCACAGTAAAAGGTATGAGTCTGACACAGCACGGAGCTGCAGAGGGCTGCAGTGAAGATTGTGCTGGAATGGTATATAAAGCAAAGTGTGCTGTCACAATACAGCTGTCTGGAGCAGCGCACAGGTCAGACTGAATAAACATGCGGTAGGGGCAGAGCAGATAACAATACCTGATGGTTGGTTCTGGGGGCAGGGAAACAGCCTCCTGACAGCTGTTTCGCAGCGTGCTTTTTCGGAAGGAGGTGTAGATGTCAGATGCATGCCAAGCTTTATTGAAAATCTACCAGGTGTACAAGGAAACCCCTGATTGCGGTCATACAACTGCGCATGCGCCGGTGCCCGAGTACGGGAAGCGTGAGGGAGCAATTAACACCGCCGTGTGTGGCGCACGCGTGGACCATGGGACGCGTCACCACGGTAACCACGCGCGCGCACTAGCGGGCTCGCTCCCTGTCACCACCCACAGCCAGCGCACCAGAGGACGCGCATGACCACATGAAGAGAAATAACAAGATTAAACAGGTAACAATGCAATAATATATAAAGAGCTATTTAAAGGCAAAAGAATCAATGGTAGGACCGCAGTTGCAACAAAGGGCCCATAAGACTTTTATTCGTGTTAATACACAATGGATAAAAGGACCTAAAGGGAATAGAAAAAAGGGGGGAGAGAGGGAAAAATAAAAAAGGAGAACAAATGTTAAAATTGTATATGACATACACAAAATAAAAGGCCCCACAAGTCCACCCCATACAGAAATATTATACAATTATATACATGTGGTAAAAATCTTGCCACAAGGACCCGACAAGGGTACTGAAGGGGGAGACAGAAGGAGAAGGCAGAACCACAATGATCAATCAATTTCATGATTAACCGAGGGGTGGATTTTATGGAGATTATTAACGGGGTAACCTGACCAAAATAGAGGAGAATGTTGGCTTATGTAATTACAGAAAAGGGGCATAACTGACCACCTCATTTAATCCAAATGGGACGAGTGTATTCAGGGAGACGATCCACTTGGACTCCCGCTGTGCGAGAGTCCTTCGTAGATCGCCCCCCGAATACCGCCGTGAATCACATCAATGCCCCTAACCTGCAGTGATCTAGGGCTACAGTTGTGAATGGCCCTAAAATGACGGGGCAGCGTTTTCAAAAGGGTGACATCTTCCACTGTGGCCGCAGCAATAATGTCTCTTACGTGCTCCCTGACCCTAATGCAGAGCTCACGTGATGTGAGTCCTACATAAATCAGGGAGCACGAACAGGTGGCATAATAGACTACATGTGTAGTACTACAGGTAATATAATCATTAATGGAGAAGGTTTTTTTGCCGTCGGAAGAAGTGAAAGATGGCATCCTGATGATGTTAGCACATGCGGCACAATGGCCGCATGGAAAGCAGCCCCGAAGAGGACCCCTGGAACCAAAAGGGTTCTGTCTAGGGGGAACATAATGGCTCTTGACGAGAAGATCCCCCAGGTTTTTCGCTCGCCTAGCCGTCATGAGAGGTCTCCTGGGAAGCACTGCAGCCAAGGTAGGCTCGGTAAAAAGTACCGACCAGTGCTTTTCCAGGATTCCCCTCATAGTGTCCCACTCGTGATTAAAAGTCCCAATGAAACGGATCTGATTATCAGTGGTTGGCCGACGTTGTTTGTATTGGAGAAGATGTTCCCTGGGGGTATTTTTTGCACGTAGATAGCCTTTCTTAATGCATCTAGTGCTATACCCCCGTGCTCTAAACCTGCATTGGAGATCGGACAACTGGGTCTCAAAGGTGGAAGAGGTGGAGCAGATCCGCTTCATCCTCAAGAACTGTCCGATCGGGATGGCGCGTATGGTTGACATGGTATGACCTGAGGATGCGTGTAGGAGGGCATTGACCGATGTGTCCTTGCGGAAAACATCGGTCTGGATGCCCCCCGCCGCATCCACATGAATATCAATGTCAAGAAAGTCCAAGCTGATATTGCTGGATCTATAGGTCAACTTGATATTAAGAGCATTAGAATTCAGGTCATCCATGAATTGATTGAGCTGCCCGACTGTGCCCTGCCAGATGACAAAAATGTCATCAATGTAGAGGAGCCAGCACTGCACATGGGAACTCCCTACGACACCACCATCTCCAAACACCAACCTTTCCCAGTAACCCAGGAAGAGGTTGGCGTAGGCAGGTGCGCAGGAAGCGCCCATTGCAGTGCCGCGTCACTGTAAATAAAATATATCCTTAAAAACAAAAAATTATGAGTCAGGGCAAAGTCGAGCAGCTCCATCACCAATGAGACCAGAGCGCCATCGAGACCGGAGGTTGAGAGGTAGAAGCGGACTGCCTCCATACCGTCAGTATGTCCAATGCAGGTATAGAGGGACTCCACGTCGGCGCAAACCATGAGCATGTCCGAATCCATAAAGATGCCATCAAGACGCCTCAGGACGTCCGTGGTGTCCTTAACATAGGAGGTTAAGTTCTCTACCAAGGGTTTTAAATAGAAATCAATAAATTTACAAATAGGTTCACATAACCCTCCTATGCCGGACACAATCGGATGACCCGGGGGGTTGAGGGCATCTTTATGGATCTTGGGTAACAGATAAAAAGTAGGGACACATGGCCAGCTAGTGAGCAACCCCTGGAGCATCTTCTCGTCAATAGTTCCCTGATGATGGGCGTGTGTAAGGATCTTCTTCAAGGCAAGGGAGAAGGAGGTCAAAGGATTATGAGTGAGGCGTGAATACGCTGTTTTGTCCCTAAGTTGCCTTAGTGCCTCCTTCTCATATTTGTCTATTGGCCATATCACTACGTTCCCCCCCTTGTCTGCCGCTTTGATCACGACATCATTGTAACATTGTAACTTGGTGACCGCCAACCTCTGCCGGTAAGTAAAATTATCGAATTTCCGTCTAGTTGGTACTTTCTTGAGGTCGTCGGTCACCAGTCTCAGAAAAATGTCAATGGCCGGGCAGAGTGACAAGGGGGGGAAACGCGTGGACCTGGGCCGTAAAAAATCAGGTGTCCTACCTGGGATTAGATTTTGTTCATCCAGGAGATCTTGAAAATCTTGAAGGGCACCCCTCTCGGTCTCGTCCAAATTACTTAATTGCTGCTTCCGTGAGTATAGTTTTTCAGAAGCAGCTTCCGATCAAATAGATTCATGTCCTTTGATGCTGAAAAGAAATCAAAGGAATTGGTGGGACAAAAATTAAGGCCTCTGGAAAGGACGTCAAGTTCATCAACTGACAAGACACGGGAGGATAAATTTATTACCTGCAACTGGCCTTTATTTGTATTTCCCCCAGGTAATTTAGAGGTGACGTCAGGTATCCTTTGGCGGCTTCGGGTTGTAACCCCGGTGATATTCGACAAACCACGTGTCTTGTCAGATGAACCCGACGGTGCCTCATCCAAGGAGGATTCCGAAAAAAGAGAAGTCGAACGAGACCGAGAGGGGGGTCCCTGTCTAGAGGATTTCCTACCCCGAGAAAATCGGTGGCTCCACCTGTAGACGGATCCTGAAGAATAATCATTAGCGTCACGCTGAAATTTTTTTGATTTGACATCACAGACCTCCTTCTCCCATTTCTGAGCATCAACCGATACTTCTGAGTTAAACTTATTGAAGACATCCGCTGTGCACAGACTCTGGATCGTCCTTTCAAGACCCTCCAATTCACTCTCAATAAGATCAAGTGCGGTGCTTTTATGCTTAGAAAGGAGATCCATACATTTCAGGGAACAAGATTGTAAATTATCTTCCCACTCCTTTTTAAAGGTATCCTCGACTATGGGGAAGGAGGGGAACACTTGGACACGAAGTCCACGTGGTACCCAAGCATTCTCCACATACTTGGCCAGGAATGCTCGGTTCCACCATAAACGAATTCTCCTTCTGTACAACTCCCTGTACCTTTGCATAGTGGACTGTAGGGCATTCTCTCATGGGACACTATTAAGTGGTCCCATGAGTCTGATATCTAGTATGGCTAAAATTATGCTAATAATGTGCTATTATTATGCAAGGCAATAAATAAATAAAAGTATTAGGTGTTTCTAGTAACGTTTCTGACATTTATTTTTTCATACAGCTTTTCTTGGACTTTAATAATCTAGTTTTATTTGTATGCTTTTTTTTTAAAAGCCTAAAAATAGAACTACAGTGGGGAAATAAAATATTTGATACACTGCTGATTTTGCAAGTTTTCCCACCTACAAAGAATAGAGAGGTAATTTTGCTGTAGATACACTTCAATTGTAACAGACAAAACAAATAAAATCAAAAAATCACATTGCATGATTTTGAAATAATTAATTTGCGTTTTATTCTATGAAATAAGTATTTTATCACCTACCAACCAATGTCGATGGCCATGCTGAACTCATTATGCCTGCCATCGTTTGACCACAGACGCTACTTAGTTTCAGGCCTGGTAATTACCAGTGTGGGAGATTGGCTGGGAATCCCTGGTTCCATTGAAACCTACCAGCCAACTTGAATTCTGGCTCTCAAATACCTGTTATTTTTTCCTTAACAAGCCCTTCTACTCTGCACTCATTACCTGTATTAATCATACCTGTTTGAACTTGTTACTTGTATAAAAGACACCTGTCCACACACTCAATCAATCACACTCCAACCTCTCCAACATGGCCAAGAGTAAGAGCTGGTTAAAGACACCATGGACAAAATGATAGACCTGCACAAGGCTGGGATGGGTTTCAAGACAACAGCCAAGCAGCTTGGCAAGAAGGCATCAACTGTTAGCGCAATTATTAGAATATGTAAGAAACACAAAATGACTGTCAGTCGCCTTGTGGGTTAAGGATAATTCTGAGAAAGATCAAGAGTCATGCCAGGACTTCATAGGAGGAGCTGATCAATGACCTCCAAAGAGCTGAGATCACAGGCTCAAAGATTACCATTAGTAGCACACTACACTGTCATGGATTAAAATCCTACAGGGCACACAAGGTCCCCCTGCTCATGCCAGCACATGTCCATGCCAGTTTGCAGTTCACTAATAACTATCTAGATGATCCAGACAAGGCATGGGAGAAGGTTATGTGGTCAGATGAGACCAAAATAAAACGTTTTGGTGTCAACTCCACTCATCATGTTTGGAGAAAGAAGAAGGATAAGTACAACCTCAAAAGCACTGTCCCAACTGTAAAACATGGAGGTGGAAACATCATACTTTAGAGGGCTTTTTTTGCAAAGGGGAGAGAACAGCCACACCGTATGGAAGTTAAGATGGATGAGGTCATGCATCGTGAGATTTTGGGCAACAACGTACTTGATGAGTCATAGCTGGGTCTTCCAGCATGGCAATGACCTGAAACACACAGCCAGGATCACTAAGGAGTAACTCCATAAGAAGCATTTCAAGGTCCTGGAGTGGCCTAGCCAGTCTCTACTAGGCATTGCTCCCACTAGCCAGTTTCTTACTCCACACTGATGAGGGGCAAATACCCCGAAACAGCTGTCTCTGGATGAAAGCCATGTTTTGGTATAGGCGGTTTCCTTGACTGGCGACTGCCCTTCCCGTGGTTGTTCCTTCCCGGTGAAAGACCTGGCTAATTTCCTGCCAGCATTGAGAAACATGTGATGGTGTCTCCGCGGCATTCTTGTTTTGCATATTTTCCTAGGGGGCCTTGTTCTAGTGTCACTGCATCGAGAAAAACGTGATGATGTCTCCGCGGTGTTGGATGTTGATCTCCCCGAGGTCAACCATCCTTACCTATGTAGCCAGTCTCTGACCAGAACCTAATAGAAAATATTTGGTGGGAGTTGAAACTCAGTTGCCCAGTGATAGCTTCGAAACCTGAAAGATCTGGAGAAGATTCGTATGGAGGAGGTAGACAAAATCCCTGCTGCAGTGTGAGCAAACTTGGTCAAGAACTACAGGAAACGTCTGACCTCTGTAATTGCAAACAAATGTTTAGCAAATATTAAGTTCTGTGTCATGATTGACTCCTGGCTCAGCTGGAGCTGAGCCTTTTTTTAGTTTCACTTCTGATGCAGGTAGGGGTTAATCCTTCCTGCCTCGTTCTGGAGGTCAGGCTGCTTTATTAGGGCACTGTTTCTCTTGGCCTTCGCCAGTGATATTTCTGGCTGTGCTGTGTTCTGCTCTTGAGTGACCTGTTGTCTGCCCTGCCCCCTCCTGACCTCCGTGTTCACCTGACCTGTTAACCTCCTATGTTGTCTGTTTCCATCAGTGTCTCTCCTGCTGTCTCCCTGTTAGTTCCTTATCTGTTTACCTTAATTCTGTCTTGTCTTCCCACTCCCCCTCGCTTCTAGGCTCTGATTTCCCGGCTACTGACTATTTGCTTCCCTCTGACTACGTTTAGACTTTGCCCTTGTGTATTTACAAGACCTCATGTTGTGACACGGCTTTCTGACGATTCTACTGCCATCTGGTGGGCTTGACTAGTATTACCTCTGCTAGGGAATTCCCTGCTCATACGTTTCCTCCACTTTTACGCCCCCTAGTGGATTACCAGCTAACTACCTTCTCAGATAGTTTCAGGAATCCTCTCAGTCCCACATTACTGCTCTGTACTGCTATCGTACATCTTAGAGTACAGCGTGACATTCTGCTTTTCTATTGTATCAAATACTTATTTCATGTAATAAAATGCAATGCATATTAATTATTTAAAAATCATTCAATGGGATTTTCTGGATTTTCTAATTTAACTGTCTTTCACAGTTGAAGTGTACCTACGATAAAAATTACAGACATCTCCATTCTTAGTAGGTGAAGAATAAGACCCACAGGGTAAGGAGTCGCATATTTCATGTAAATTTGGAAAAATAAATATCCATTATACTTCGTAGATGTCCGCAACCCAATTAGACTACATAGTTCTTATTGGACAAGTCGCTATAATAGACAACAACAACAAAGAAAGAAACTTACCATGACCAAACATCCTGATTGCAGGTGAAAAACCTAAACTTTATTGATCAAAAGGTGAACATACCATGTGAATTAAAATTAGTATATAAAAAAGGAGTCCCAACACATCTATATATATATATAATTGCCTTATTCTGTCTGTCTGTCTGTCTGTCTTGCTCCAAAATTGTGTCCTTACAGTGACAACCGTCGGATTGGCCGCTGGGCTCGGCCTGGCCCCGCCCCTCCACACGGATTGGCCGCTCGGCTCGGCCCCGCATTAACCATTTGGCCAGGCCCGCCCCCCACACGCGATGCCCGCTAGGCCACGCCCCCCGCACGCGATGCCTGCTGGCCCCGCCCCCGCATGGATTAACCGTTTGGCCAGGCCCGCCCCCCGCACGCGATGCCCGCTAGGCCATGCCCCCCGCACGCGATGCCCGCTGGCCCCGCCCCCGCATGGATTAACCGTTTGGCCTGGCCCACCCCCCGCATGCGATACCCGCTAGGCCATGCCCCCCGCAATGCCCGCTAGGCCACACCCCCCACACACGATGCCCGCTAGGCCACACACCCCGCACGCGATGCCCACTAGGCCACGTCCCCCGCACGAGATGCCCGCTAGGCCACGCCCCCGCACGTGATGCCCGCTAGGCCACACCCCCCGCACACATTGGGCACCTGTACACCACCCCCCAGGACTACTCCTCCCATTATACTCCTCTTTCCCCAGGACTACTCCTCCCATTCTACTCCTCCCATTCTACTCCTCCTATTATACTCCTCCTATTATACTCCTATTATACTCCTCTCTGAAGGGTTCGCAGCATGGGGAATGGAGCACGATGGGGAGTGCAGCATGGGGGATGGAGAACGATGGGGGGTGCAGCATGGGGGATGGAGCACGATGGGGGGTGCCCAGAATGGGGGGATGAAACACGATGGGGGGTGCGCAGCATGGGGGATGGAGCACGATGGGGGGTGCAGCATGGGGGATAGAGCACGATGGGGGTGCGCAGAATGGGGGATGGAGCATGGGGGATGGAGCACGATGGGGGGTGCTTAGAATGGGGGATGGAGCACGATGGGGGTGCATAGCATGGGGGATGGAACACGATGGGAGGTGCAGCGTGGGGGATGGAGCACGATGGGGGGTGCAGCGTGGGGGGATGGAGCATGATGGGGGGTGCAGCGTGGGGGGATGGAGCATGATGGGGGGTGCCCAGAATGGGGGGATGAAACACGATGAGGGGTGCGCAGCATGGGGGATGGAGCACGATGGGGGGTGCGCAGCATGGGGGATGTAGCACGATGGGGGGTGCGCAGCATGGGGGATGGAGCACGATGGGGGGTGTGCAGCATGGGGGATGGAGCACGATGGGGGGTGCGCAGCATGGGGGATGGAGCACGATGGGGGGTGCGCAGCATGGGGGATGGAGCACGATGGGGAGTGCGCAGCATGGGGGATGGAGCACGATGTGGGGTGCGCAGCATGGGGGATGGAGCACGATGGGGGATGCGCAGCATGGGGGATGGAGCACGATGGGGGGTGCACACCTCCCCCCAAAACAAACACACACACAGCCACGCACGCACCACACAACACACCACACACACACTGGGAACTACAAACACCGCCCTACACAGACACCCACACACACAGACAACGCCGCACACACACAACACCCAACACACAAACACCGCGGCACACACAAATATACGCACAACACACATCCTCCCAAAACACACACACGCTCTCCACACCCACACAAACTGCGCAACACACACAGCACCACACACACACAATGCTACAGACACACAGCGCTCCACAAACAACACAACACACAAACAACACCGCTCTCACCCCCCGCCACACCCAGACAACACCCAGAACATTTACAGCGCACTACACAAACACTTGGCAACTACACACAACAACATCTATATATATAACAAAAATCATACATTAACTACACAATACGTAAATTCTAGTATACCCGATGCGTAGAATCGGGCCACCTTCTAGTACTATAATAATGGCATAGTATGAAAATATAAGGTGCTATCACTATGCAAACAGGTGGTAGACATTGACTGCAATAAATTATTATAATAAAATTGCAATACAATTGTCACAGTTAAGGCCGCTTTACACGCTGTGATCTCGCTAGCGAGATCGCTATTGTGCGTACCCGCCCCCATCGTTTGTGCGTCATGGGCAAATCACTGCCCGTGGCGCACAAAATCGCGCGGACCTGTCACGCTACTTACCTGCCTAGCGATGTCGCTGTGACCGGCGAACCGCCTCCTTTCTAAGGGGGCGGTTCGTTCGGCATTACAGCAACGTCACTAAGCAGCCACCCAATCAAAGCGGAGGGGCGGAGATGAGCAGGACGAACATCCTGCCCACCTCCTTCCTTCCTCATTGCCGGCGGCCGCAGGTAAGGTGAGGTTCCTCGTTCCTGCGGTGTCACACATAGCGATGTGTGCTGCCGCAAGAACAACGAACAACATCGTACCTGCAGCAGGAGCGATAATTGGGAATACTGGAGCATGTCAACGATTAGCGATATTACATGTGTTTGCGACGTTTTTCGATTGTACATAGGTGTCACACGCAACGACATCGCTAACGTGGCCGGATGTGCGTCATGAATTCTGTGACCCCAACGACATCGCTTTAGTGATGTCGCAGCGTGTAAAGCGGCCTTTAGATGTTACATTGGTCAGTAATCCACACAAAAAATTTAAGTATAATTGTCCTAGTCATGATATCACAGAAATTCTTGATAGTACTTACCAGTGTGATACTCCTAAGGATAGAGATATAAGTATTCTAAGAGCATTACCCAAACAGTATTTATAACATGGGAATATAATAATAGTTCTTAGTGATCACGTCTGTATTCGCTTGATCAACCAGTGACTCCTCTCTGATGACTACCACATAGTGTGGACAATCACATCTCAAAGTGTTAAATCCATTAGTGTTGTATGCAGTACAATGACTAGGTACAACCCACTGTGACTGGATACACCTGAATAGCGGTCACAGTAACAGCTAACTCAAGAGATAGTAGCACTGACCCTGAAAATCAAAAAGGGTTAAAATCCCAAAATGTCACTGTCTCAGGATATCATAACTGGCATGAATGTTGCCAATAGCAGTACGCCAGGAACTCCTACTGCCCGACGTACGTTTCAGCTTATGACTTTGTCAGGCATAAGGTATCTAGTCCCTGTTTTGTCCTACCGCGCATGCGTGGGTTCCCGCTGCCTCTCCTGGCTCTAAGTGCAGGATTCACGCTACTGTGCATGTGAGTGATGTCACCAGTGGCGCGGCGGCTCCTGATTGGCCGTCTCTGATGTCACCGGTGATGTGGTGGCCGCTGATTGGACATCGATGATGTCTCTGGTGATGCAGCAACCGCTGATTACCTCATTGGTGATGTAGCAGTCAATCTGTGGCCGCTGCCGGCGCTATTGCCTTCTAGTGCTTGGCTTGGGGAAGGGCTTAGTCGTTAAAAGATCCTGGATGACGCACATGGCTGCGTGTACGTCATTTTGGCTCTGTAACTGTAGCAGAGCAGTGCAGCCACATTAAGGCCATAGCGCCATTACAGCGCCATAGAGTGTGACAGTGTGACAGTGCTGTAACAGTGCTGTGTGAGATTCTGGAAGTGGTAGGCTGGGTTAGGCGGCGGTACCCGTCACGCCAAGATCATGTGGTGAGGTACTGGTAGGGTCAGTCTCCCCACTTCTGCACCACCAATCCAGTCCTTTAGCAGCAGCTCAGTGGTGTTAACTGTGCTGCTCTTCTGTCCTGGTGTGCCCCTTACATGCACAGACAGTCACCCTCAGGACTCTCTGTGCTCCTAATAGGGGAGGTCCTGTACTCGGTGTGTGTGTGTGTGTGCAGCTAACACCGCCGATTGTGTTTTTTATTTTCTTATTTCTCTGAAGCTGTGCCTTCCGGCTGCCTCTCCATCTGCAGCTTTTTCATCTGCTCAGAGGACCTTGGGAGACGTTAGAGCTTTATTAGTTTTTGCTCTAACCATCCTCCCACATAACAGTACGCACATGCCAAAGGTCCTGCAGAAATGATGGACATACAACACCTTCAGAGGTACATCCAGCAACTGGAGGCTCGGCTTTCAGCAGTCAAGCAGTCATCTCCAGTTGTAGATGTTTCCTCCCTGGTGAAGCAGGCTGCTACTCAGGCAGTCGGCCACACTGTGGCACTGATGTCTCCCGCGGTGCAGCCCAATCAATGCCTTTCTCTCACCAACAAGGTTTCTGGGGACACTAAGGTGTGTCGAGGTTTCATTAATCTTTGCTCAATTGACTTGGCGTTCTTGGCCTCTTAGTCCTCCACTGAGAAAGCCAAGGTGGGTTTCGTCATCTTGCTCCGAGCTAATAGAGCACTGGAATTAGCTACGCCGCTCTGGGAACGTGGAGATCCAGTGACAAGCCGGGCTTTAGACTTCCTGAAAGCTCTGAGGGGTGTGTTCTTGGGCCCCCAAATGGTTCATGACACTGCCTTATGCATTCTGGATCTGGTTCAGGGTTCCTCATCTGTCAACACCTACGCCATTGAGTTCCGTACAATCGCTTTCAAACTCGAGTAGCCAGACAAGGTGTTGCTACCGATGTTCTGGAGAGGTCTTGCGGGGCATGTTAAGGGCACCTTGCCACCAAGAAGATACCACCCTCCCTGGAAGCCATAATTTCCATAGCCCCAAGGATTGATCAGTTCCACTCTGAGCATAAGTTGGTGCGTGCGCAGAGTCGACCTCATGTGCATCTGGCTCCCACCCTCTCCAGCCCCATGGCTTGGACCTCAAACCCTGAAAAACATCCTGTACTCATGGACATTGGGTAGACAGGAGCTAGGCCACATTCCTCGGTAGCCAGCCCAGTTTGTTTTTTGTGTAAACAAGGAGGTCACTTTGCCAATCGGTGCCCTAATAGGTCGGGAAACGGTTGCGTCATTTCCATAAGAGGGGGACTCTAGACATGACTGCATCTCCCTCTAAGCTGACATATTCCAGCACCTTGGCCTATTGTGACATCTCCATTCCCATGAAGGCATGTGTGGACTCCAGTGCAGATGGGAGTTTCATCTCCTTCACCTTCACCCGTCTGCATATGGTTCCCCTGGTAATGCTGCCAAAACCAATCCCCATCCGTGTAGGTAATGGTTCTATCCTACCTGAGGTGATCTCTCACCGAATTGTCCCAGTGACCTTTACCATGCCATCTGGTCATCGGTAGACCATCTCCTTTTTGGTCATGATGGATGGGTTGGATGAGGTTCTTTTGTGACTCCCGTGGTTAAGGCAGCATTCCCATCATTTTGATTGAGGTAAAGGGAAAATCCTCAGATGGAGTGCCACCTGCCTAGGAATCTGTTTACCTACAACTGTAGGAGGGGTCTCTTCTGCTGAAGCCATGGACTTGACAAAACCTCATTTTCTCCAAGAAGTCAGCAGAGACTTTACACCCTCATAACCCCTATGATTGCCCGATAGACCTGATACCGGGGTCTGAGCCTCCCCAGGGTAGGGTCTAGACCCTGTCTGCACCCAAGACTAATGCCATGTCCAAGTACATCAGGGATAATATGCAGCAGGGGTTCATTCGAAAGTCCACATTTCTGGCTGGAGTTGGATTCTTCTTCGTTCAGAAGCAGGAAGGCAACCTCCGGCCGTGTATAGATTATAGGGGATTGAATGCAATAACCATTAAAGACAAATATCCTCTCCCCTTAATCTCGGAGCTGTGCAGACGATTGCGGGGGGCTAAGATCTTCACGAAGTTGGATTTATGAGGGGCTTACAATTTCATCCGTATCCGAAGGGGTGGCGAGTGGAAGACTGCCTTTCACACCATGGACGGTGACTACGAGTACCTCGTCATGACCTTCGGACTATGTAATGCCCCTGTGGTTTTCCAAGACTTCATGAATGATGTATTCCGCGATCTGCTCCAGTCCTCGGTAGTCATTTATCTGGAAGATATTCTCATCTTTTCTCCAGATAAAGCGACTCAGCAAGAGGATGTGGCACGGGTACTAGGGCAGCTGCACGAAAATGCACTCTGCTAAGTTGGAGAAGTGCATTTTCTAACAGGAGTCCATACTAGAGATGAGCGATGTTCGAGTCGAACGGTTCGCCAATGTAATGTTTGAGTGATTTTGGGGGGTGTTCGAGTTGTTCAACGAACTCGAATGATTTGCTAAAAGTTCGGTAGTTCGAGTTACGATCGAGAATGGTTCGATCACCAAAAAGCGTAACTAGTTAGTAGCTGGCTTTTTACTGTAATAGTGTCACTGTGAATCATGATATTATCAAAATTCAGCGTATAGTGTGCTGGGGGGACGGGGTTTAGATCAGTGCTGCTGCTGAGTGCTGAAAGAATGGCGATCGCCGTTTTTTTTCCCTAACCGCGCGTACAGTGGGGCGGACCAGGCTGTCAGCAAATCACAGACACACACACAGCAAAGTGGATTTTTGCCAGACAAGCAAGGGCATGTGTTATAGGCTGTGCATGTCACATGTCCTTGCCTTATAAGACACGGCCATTTTCCCCATCGCCGCCATTATCTCTCTGCTGCAGGTGGGTGACAGTCACCGCTCCTGCCCCCGCTGCTGCTGCTGCTGCTGCTGTGTGCGCTATAGACATACAGTGCAATCTACACAGCGCTTTAGGGATTAGGGACTTCTTGTAATTTCAGCCCTTTTCAGGGCTGCATTACAGCCGTTCATAGCCATTGTTGCTAGGCAGGTCCGTGCCAACGCTGTGCAGGGGTTTATATAACAGCGTCTGGCTACATCAGCTCAGGCAATTCCTTGGTTCATCTTTTCATTGGCAGGGATAGAAAGTGAGGCTTCCTTTGCTGTCCAGCTACCTACAGCACTTCTGCATTCTACACACCTGCCCATTTTTGCTATGCAATTTTAATTGCAAATAGTGTTGACACTTTTAGTGGCATACTAAAATTGTCTGGGATACTAACTTAGTGTTCCTTTGCTGTCAGGCTAGCTACAGCACCTGTGCATTCTACACTCCTCTTAATTTCTGCAACGCAATTTTAATTTCCAAAACTACTGACACTTTTACGGGCATAGTAAAATTGTCAGGGATACTACCTTAGGGTTCCTTTGCTGTCCAGCTGGCTACAGCACCTGTGCATTCTACACTCCTCTCCATTTCTGCTACGCAATTTTTAACTGCAGGTAGACCAGGCAATCTGTGACGAAGGTGCAGGCGTGGTTATAATGTTGCCTTCATCCAAAGGTGGTTCTCTTGATGTCTGAGAGAGCTCAACACCAGCAGCTGTTTCCACTTCAAAAACAACTGACGACCTGCCAAGCACAGTGCCAGTTGTGGGTAAAGGGGTGAAAGGTCAGCGTCAAAAAGCATGTGTGACTGCTGTCCCCACAGTCACAGAGGATGAAAAGCACGCAGATGCCATTGATGGGGCAGACGGTGGTTGCACAGCCCCGCTAGGCCGTATTGTAGCACAGTGAGCTTTCCATTGCGACTTATGCTTCATTTAAAGTAGTGTACAGGGTGGTCTCCCCAATATACAGCAAAACTACACACTAGGAAAAGGACTCTAGGCAGGTGGGTTGATAAATGATTGTTTAACTTTCCAAAAACAAAAAATAAGAACCATGCATAAAACTGAAAGAATAGAACAATCTATTCACAATTCCAAAATCCTACACCCTTATGCTGCGACACACGTAATGGCGATTTATACCCCCTGCTCATCAACATTTGCCTAACCAAGGGACTGTTTACACAGTTGCCTACTACCTGGTAATCCCTCTGCGTAGCAGGAGTAATTGTGTGTGTGTGTGTGTGTTTGTGTATGTTTGTGTGTGTGTGTGCGCGAACACGACTTACCAGTGTCGCATCACAAGAGCTTACAACTTATCTACCTAAACATAGACAAGACCAATTACCCCCCCTGAATACCCTTGTTAGCTGAAGCCTCACAGATCAGGCAGATGATAACAGTGTGAAGGCAAACCACACAGCTCAGCAACACAGTCCTGGAAATCTTGTAAAGCAACAGTCCATGCAAACATGTGTCACTGTCACGCTATGATTTTAACTGTAACTGACAAATTGACAGAGCAGAAGCATCAAGTCTTATTGTCTATATAGTCGGCCAAAGCAGAACAGATATGTGTTTTGCTAAGAAAACAAAGTGTTGCGTGCACGCATTACTGTCTGCTCCCAGCCTACCGTACCCGGGTACTGTGGTGTCCAGTTGCCATCAATACAGAGTTTATGATCCTCTCCCGGTAAACAGTATAGACAGGACCAAAAGAATGTCGGTCTCCAGCACAGGATGCTGCTCACAGGCGTTACGGTCCTCCTCACCAAACTCCAACACGAGTCCCCTCACAATTCACCAAAGTGTTTCTGCGGTGGCTCCTTGCTGAAACGCACACCTTTAGCTTTTCCTGCACTTCACAGACAGCACCTCCTCCGCTCTCTAAGTCCACAGCCGAAGACCGTTTTGCTATTGCTATAGTGAGGAAACAGTCAAAGGTAGATGCAAAAAAACAGCAGCCCCTTGTGGGTAGTCTGCAACAATGCATGCAATGAACGGCAAATAAGCATGTTGCATTCACAGTGGATAAAGCTCATCAATACACCCTCATGCTATCACTTCATATCCAGGTGACAATTCATGGACAAAGTGCTCAAAGTAGTGAGTTTTTGGCTTCTACTTAGAGATTGGTGACAAATCTTACAGATGACATGACTTGGGTCATCTTTTGCGATGTAAAAAAAGGCCCAGGCTAGGCAAGGCTTACAGCCCATGCAACCTGCAGAGCCACCACGACTTCTGCTCAGAGACAGACTTGTGGCTGAGGATTCAGTTGTTGACATGCTTCCAGTACTTTGTCTCTATCCAGGAAGACACAACATAACCTCGTCATCAGCAGCATCCTCCTCCACCTCCTCTGCTGACCTCATCAACTGGCTGACTTTGGTTTGACAGTAAGTGGGGTCTCCAACCTCATCATCACCCTGTGTGTTTTCACTCCCCTTGTCCTGACTCCTCCGAGCCAACCTCTTCCTGCCCTGACCGAATAGTAAAGTTGTCGTTACAATCAGGTATGTGAGTCTCCTCAGCATGTTCCCCATTGTCTCCACCAGGAGGATTTACAGTTTGGGAATGAGGGTGTACATTATGCTCAGCACCTTCTTCATCGGGGCCTGGATCCGACTCACAAAGCTTCTGGGCATCAGTGCAGGTCATTTCCTTGTCTGGACTCACTGCAGCTTTAGAGCAGACCTCTGATTCCCAGGCTATAGTGTGACTGAACAGCTCTGCAGACTCAACCATCTCTGTTACCCCATACTCAGCAGGGCTGGTGGAAACTTGTGAGCTGTTAGGAAGCAAGTGCGATTGGGTTGACATCACAGAGGAATGGAGTATTTGGGATATTAAAGTTGAGGTGGAGGAGAGGCCACTTGATGGAGCATTGAGATTCATTGAAGCACCTGCTCTTTTGGTGCCTCATCTACATTTGGTAGCGATGGTCATGTCCATGAAAAAAGGGATCATATCAGAATATCCATGGGAAGAAGTACACCTCTTATTTTGGCTGGTAGTTGGTGTTACTAATCAGAGCCGCCGTAGACGCTTGCAGTCTGCTTCGGTTCCAGTTGCGCCCAGGCGTCAGCTGCCATTTTTGGCCGTGCCTCGGGTCGTCCAGCTGGCTTCTTCCTCATCCATGTCTAAGTGTGGAGAGATGGCTAGTGCGCATGCATGTGCCGATTTACCCCAGACACAGCCTAAGTACAGTGTTTCGCCTAGTGAGCATGCTCAGAATGACTGTGCCATTCCTGAGGCTAAGTCCTCAGTTAGTGTTACTGAGAATGCTCCCACACTTAGTGATAAAAGCCTCTTTGCACAGGTATTTGGACTCCGTGCCGTGTTTAAGTCCTGTGTTGGGCCTACAGAGCATGCAGAAGCTGATAGTCTGTTTTCTGAGACTGTTTTCAGGCAAATGAGCATGTTCAGGCTCTTAGTGCATCAGAGGCTAGGTCCATTAAGGAACTCACTGGCCATGTCCGTGAGGTGTCAGTCCATGATAGTCCAGAGGGCATCAGGTGTCCTGATGATGTGGCCACTCCAGACTGGCTCGCCAAGGCCCACCCCTATCATTTGGCACCTTATCATTGTTCGTCAGACGATGACTGGTGAGGTGTTTGGGGCGTGGCTGCCATAAGGTCATCATTGAAGTGGCTGTTCTGGATAGGCTACTGGTTATGTCACTGATGATGTGGCACTCTGCTTTTGGCTCATGGAGGTGCATTGTGGTCCACCCTGGGTTGGGGCAGACCCAGGTTAGAAAAGGGGCTGGAGACAACAATGAGGTGCGCAGTCTTCTATTATGCTCAGACAGAGCACACCTCCATGTGTTGAACCCACTGTGGCTTTAGGCTAGAGGTAGGCAGGGATAAGGTGTCGGTGCAGGACGCCACCACAGTTGGTAACGCAGAACTGCTACGACCAGCTCCTGTCCTACCAGTACTGCTAGTGCAGCACAGTGGCATTAACTGGGCTGCTGCTGCTGCTGCGCCTGCTGTCCACAGGTGTGCCCCCTACGAACACAGACAGCGTACCCAATGGCACTGTTAACAGGGAGTTCCTGGGCTGGGTGTGTGGACCCTGTGACGCTAACAGGTTTCCCATTCTCCAGATCCGAGTGTCGTCTAACTCGGTTCAGGCTACTATTTTTTTCAGAGCCACCCAGCTCTGTATCCTCCGCCTAACCTTCGGGTTACCAGCATCTCCTTTTCCATCTAGGAGCGCGGTGGTCCCCGACTGGCGATTGGGATATATACCACCTTATCAAAATCTGCCAGTCCCCCCGTAACAGATGGTGTTTCTTCAGCAGATGTTACTGTTGCTTAACCACCAAACCCACGGACACAAACTTTTTTCCCCATTCTAACACACCTGTTCCCGTTTCCACCAGCATCTGGCCTTTTTCCACTCATTTTGTAGTTGACAAAATTTGCAACTCTGCAGGGACACCCTACTCAACGCTATCTCAGCACAGCAGCCAGCCCTCGGTCACTCAGATGTGGACAAGTAAAAGACCATTTCCTCCTAGCCATGACAAAGTGTTGAGATTCACTCTGTGCAGCACTGGTGTTTAGTGGAAAAGCCAATCTAAGATTGCGTAACAGCTTCTGCTGATACTCATGCATACGTGGGTCAGTTTCTATAACAGGACTTATTTTGCCAAATTTTGTCTTGTACCGGAGATCTAACAGTGTGGCAACCCAGTAGTCAGCATTACTTCGAATTAAGGCAATCCGAGGGTCATGTTGTAGGTAGTGCAGCAAGAAGGCGCCTGTATGTGTCTTGCGCATCCAGGAGGACCAAGTCCTTGCTGTGTTGGCGGAGAGGTGAGAATCATGCTTCCTTCCTCTGCCCTCTCCCCCCAACCTCGCACAACAGAAATGTGATCAAGCTCTCCCTCATCTACTGACCCTTCCATGCCCATCGCCAGTTTGTCCTCCATTTCTTCCTGGGCTCCTGCACCTTCCTCAACAGTTTGGCTGATACTATGCGCCCTTGTTAATCCCTCTCCCCCACCGTCCCATGCCTGCCGCCTTGGTGCTGCTGAATGTGTGGACCTTGTAGATCTTGTTATCCCTTCCGCATATGACTCCTCCTGTACTTCCTCCCCTTCCTCTTGTCCCACCACCTGACTATGAATAATGTTTATAGCGTGCTCCAGCATGTAGATGACTGTAATTGTCATAATGATAATGGCATCGTCAGCGCTAAACATCTTTGTCGCCATTTGTAAACTGTGAAGAAGGATGCATAGGTACTTGATCTGAGACCACTCCAGCAGCGTGATCTGCCCCACCTCTGGATCTCATTAGTCCATGCTAACATATTGCATAGTCATAGCGTATTGCAGCAGGGCTCGCCGGTGCTGCCACAGGCGCTGCAACATGTGCAGATTCAAATTTCTGTGTGTCGGCAAATCGCATTGCAGGTGGTGAACAGACAGACCAAAAGACTTCTGGAGCGATGCAAGTTGTTCAGCTGCGGGGTGTGAACGGTGGAAGTGAGCACATAGCGAGCGTACCCTCTGCAGAAGGCAATGTAAGCTGGGATAGTGGTTTAAAAATTGCTGGACAACCAGGTTCAACATGTGAGCCATACAAGGCACATGTCTCACATTGCCCTGGCGAAGGGCCGCACCCAGGTTTGCATCAGTGTCACACACGGCTGTTTTTTCACCACCGGAGTCCGCTCCAGCAACTTGTACTCCAATCGCCAGGTGACAATGTGTTCCTTTCGTAGATAGTGCTGTTGATGGCAGAGGAGTCGATGCCAGCAGCGCCGGTGGCCGCAGGTTCCGCACAGCCACTGGGCTGGGGGTTACCTTGAGATCTGCAGTGTCACTGGCTGGCTGTAGGTGGTCGTTGTCTCACAGCTGAAGTACCATCATTCAGCTACAACCATTGGGAAGACACCACACCCTTTTTTAGGCCCCTCTTGTCTGCTGATCACTGCCAGACATAGTTCTGAACTTCTGGTTCCTGCTCTGCCCAGTTCTGTTTTGTGATTTTGTGTGCTGACTACCGCATGTTTCCTGACTACGTCTCCTGCCTGCTGTTTATGTAACTCGTTTCCCGATCCGCATTTGACCTCTGCTTGTTTTCTGATTAAGTCCTGGCCGTCCGATTCTGTTCATGTTCCTCAATTCATGGTTTGACCCTGACTGACTACTACTCTCTCGGACTGCAGCCTTCCACAGGTATTGATCACCTTTGGCCCTGTGTAATTCCAAATTCCTGTATAGGGGTTAAAGGGTTTCAGGGTTGTAGGGGTGCAGCTTGTTGAGTGGCTTCCCTCTAGCCTATCCTTTACAGCCCGTCTGAGTGTGTGGATCCAGGCAGGCGTTACACCGTGCCCTCTGCAGAAGGCCATCTAGGCCGGGATAGTGTTTTAAAAATTGCTGGACAACCAGGTTGAACACGTGAGCCATACAAGGCACGTGTGTCACATTGTCACGGTGAAGGGCCGCACCCAGGTTTGCATCATTGTCGAACATGGCTTTCCCTGGCTGCTGGTTGAGTGGAGACAACAATTGATGAAACTCGGTCTCCAGAGCTAACCGTCCACAACTCCTCAGCGGTGTGACTCACATTTCCCATACATTTCAAAGTAAAGATTTGACCGCCTGATGGCGTTGAGCTCTGCTGTCAACATAGTAAGGAGGCGTGCGGGATTCCTTGTGCACAGTTAGAACGCGGGTGGCCTTACCAGACAGGTTTTGAACAGAGGTTGAGGACCTAGACGAGGTTGAGGAGGCAGAAGCAGTGGAGGAACTTCTACATACAGAGGAAGGATTGACACACAACTCGTGGGGACGGAAAGACTTGTACAGCAGACCCTTCTCCATCTCTCACCATAGTTACCCAGTGCCCAGACAGCGACATGTAACGCCCCTCTCCATGCTTACTGGTCCAAGTATCTGTGGTGAAATGCACCCTGTCACACACAGAGTCTCTCAAGGAAGCGGTGCTGTTGTGTGCAACATGCTGGTGTACCGTGGGCATGCCTTACTTGGCGAAGGAGTGGCGACTGGGCATCGGCTCTTGGGGCACTGCGATGGGCATAAGGTCTCAGATGCTAAAAGTCAACCTCTTAGGCATGTCATGCCCTTCTAAAATCATGTAAAACACAGGAAGGGGACTCCAACCACAGTCTCCCTCGTTTCCAAAAATTGGGCCACATACACACCACTTCACTGTCATCAGTTGTCCCCCAGTTGCAAACTTAAAAAGTTGATTTGCATGAAGCACTATCAAAAATCCACCAGCCTTTCGCTTCTCCTGGATGACACAGGGGTAAAAAAGTCCTCTCTGATTCATGACTTCCTCATCTTGGTTCATTTTTCAAAAAAAAGGGGACTCCAACCACAGTCTCCCTCTTTTCCAAAAATTGGGCCACACAGACACCACTTCACTGGCATCAGTTGTCCCCCAGTTGCAAACATAAAAAGTTGATTTGCATGAAGCACAATCAAAAAGCCACAAGCCTTTACTCTCCCCAGGATGACACAAGGGTAGAAAAGTTCTTGCGGATCCATGACTTATTCATCTTGATGAACGTTAGTCTGTCCACATTGTCACTGGACAGACGCGTGCGCTTATCTGTCAGCACACACCCAGCAGCATTGAACACATGTTCCGAGAGAACTCTGGCTACGGGACATGACAAGATCCCCAAGGCATAAGTGGCAAGCTCAGGCAATTTATACAGATTGGAAGCCCAAAATGAGCAAGGCTCAAGTTGCACAGTAATGGCATCGATGTTCACTTGCAGATACTCCGATATCTGTGTCTCCTCCTCTTTTTACTCGTCCAGCTCTTTTGTTTTCGCATGAGTATATGTCCTTGTCACTTTCCCATGTGTTTGTGGTGTATTGGGAGTTGTTTGTCATCTTTTGGACACCTTTCAAGGTGTTCTCTATGTGTTTGTATGTGTTTGTGTTTGCCTGCCATTGTTTTCAATGGGATTCGAGTTGGTTCGTCGAACGTTCGTCGAACGAACCGAACTCGAACTCTAGGGGGGGTGGCTCATCTCTAGTCCATACCTTTCCTGGGTTATATCATCTCCAGCTCAGGATCGACTATGAATCCTGTGAAGGTGTAGTCTGTCATGAACTGGCCCGAAAGCTGATCGCTGAAGGCAGTACAGCATTTCCTGGAGTTTGTGAATTACTATCGCCAGTTCATACCCCACGTCTCCACATTAGTCGCGCCCCAGTAGCCCTGATAAAAAAGGGTGCAAACCCCAAGGACTGGACGAAGGAGACATCCAACTCTTTTTCTTCCCTCAAAGCCCACTTCTCTGGTGCTCCCATCCTCCACCATCTGGATGTGGATAAGTCCTTCATCTTAGAAGTGGATGCTTTGAAAGTAGGTGCATGGGTTGTCCTTTACCAGAAGGATCCACAGGGGCAAAAACGTCTTTGTTTTTTCTTCTCGAAGATGTTTTCCCCACCTGAGAAGAAGTACTCCATCAGAGATCAGGAGCTGCTGGCCATGAGGCTGGCGTTCTCTGAATGGAGACACCTACTTAAGGGAGCTAAACACCCTTTCTTAGTGTACATGGACCATAAGAATCTTTTATATCTGCAGTCCACCCAGCGTCTGAACCCCAGACATCCTAGGTGGTCCCTCTTCTTCTCCCGAGTTGATTTTGTCTTACATTTCCTATTGGGAGAGCAGAACGCTCGGGCAGATGCGCTTTCTAGGTCCGTGTACACATAGGATGAGTAGGAGGAGCCTCGCCTCATTGTCCCTCCTGACAGCCTGAGGACAGTCTCTCCTGTGTCTCTTGATCAGGTACCCCCCAGAGAGTCAATTGAAGGTGTTAGCCTGGGCCCATACATCCAAGCTAGGAGGTCACTTCGGGGCCAAGAGGACACAGGAGCTCTTAGAGATGTCATTTTGGTGGCCACATTTTGTCCAAGCTTGTATGTCATGTGCCACCAACTGCCCTTCCAGAGGGTGCAGTGCTGTTGCAACCACACCCGGTGCCTGACCATTCTTGGGAGATGATGGGGATGGACTTCATTGGGAGCAAGAATATTTGGGTGGTGACTGACCCTTTTTCTAAGATGGTCCATTTTGTCCCTCTCCCACGTATACTGTCCTCCAGGGCACTGGCTTCCCTGTACATTAAGCATATCTTCCGTTTGCATGGGATGCCAGACAAGATCATTAGTGACCGGGGGCCCCAGTTTGCCTCCCGGTTCTGAAGAGATCTCTGCTCCCTGCTGGAGATAGAGCTCAATCCCTCCCCTTCATACCATCCAGAGACTAAAGGTCTTGTCGAAAGGATGAACCAATCATTGCAGACCATTTACGTCATTTCGTTTCAGCACTTCATGATGATTGGTCTTCCTTGTTGCTCTGGGCAGAGATTGCCATCAATAACTCTGTGGCAGAGGCAGCAGTACAAACGCCTTTTGTCCTGAACAATGGTCAGCACCCCTGTGTCGCCGTTCCCATACCAGTCTCTTTCACCTCTCCTATTGTGGAGGATTGGGAAGTTCAGGCCTGGGAAGTATGGGACCATACAAAGAATGCAATAAGGACCTCCAAAGAGCAGATGAGGGCAACTGCTGATAGGTCTCACCTTTTGGCCCCTTCCTTTGCCCCTGGGGATTGGGTCTGGTTGTCGCGCAGAACATCACGCTCCGGGTTGAGTTGGACAAGTTCGCGCCTCGTTATCTGGGCCCCGACAAGGTCCTGGCACAGCTCAGCCCGGTAGTTTATCAACTCACTTTTCTGGCTCACCTCCACATTTCTGACACTTTCCATGTGTCACTTCTTAAGCCAGTCCGGCTCACTAGGTTCTCTGGGGACTTTCCGTTCAGCCCCAACTTAACTGGTGGGCATCAGTCCATACATGCGGTGGTTGTATCCAAAAAAGTCCAGTGGAGGATGTTTTACCTGGTGGACTGGGCTGGCTTGGGTCTGGAGTACCAGACCTGGGTGTCGACTGAGGAGGTTTCGGCTCCCGACTTGGTGGCAGCGTTCGAGCGGGGGGTACTGTTACAGTTTGGGGTTCTCCTGAGCCTCGAACCGCCCCTGATCCGTCTTCATCCCCTGCTGTGGTGTCGGCTGAATCTCCTGTGCCACCTGTTTGCCGCTCCAGGCACCTGGCTGCTAGGCGTCAGGTGTCCAGAGTCTTTGTACGTTCTGAGGCTAATGAGGGATTCACACGGTACGATCTATCGTTCGATTGCACGAGCGATCGTACCCACCCCCGTCATTTGTGCGTCACAGGCAATTAGTTGCCCGTGGCGCACAAAGTCGTTAAACCCCCGTCACACGTACTTACCTGCTGAGCAACCTCCCTGTGGGCGGCAAACATCCACTTCTTGGCCGTGGCCGGCCAATAGAAGCGGAGGGGCGGAGATAAGCATGACGTAAACATCCCGCCCACCTCCTTCCTTCAGCATTGCCGACGGGAGCCGTGGGACCCAGGTAAGCTGTGTTCATCGTTCCCGGGGTGTCACACGGAGCGTTGTGTGCTGCCCCGGGTACGATGAACAACCGGTGCCATTAAAAATAAACCATTTTTTAAAAAATAAACGACGAGTACACGACTCATGATTTGTGAGCAATTCTGCGTTGCTCGGAGGTGTCACACGAAACGACGTTGCAAGCGATGCCGGATGTGCCTCACGAAAACCGTGACCCCGACAATGCATTGCGCGATAGCTCGTCTCGTGTGACGCCCGCATAAGTCCCTGTTTTGCCCTACCTCTCATGCGTGGGTTCCCACTGCCTCTCCTGGCTCTAAGTGGGTGATGTCACCACTGATGAGGCGGCTCCTAATTGGCCATCTCTGATGTCACCCGTGACACGGTGGCTGCTGATTGGACGTCAATGATGTCTCCGGTGATGCAGCAACCACTGATTGTCCGTCGACAACGCCACTTGTGATTTGGCAGTCCCTGAGTGGCCGCTGCCGGTGCCATTGCCATCTAGTGCTTGGCTTGAGGCAGGGCTTAGTCTATAATAGATTCTGGATGACACACAAGGCTGCTTGCACGTCATTTTGACTCTGTAGCTGTAGCAGGGCACTGCAGCCACATTGTGGCCATAGCGCTATTACAGCTCTGTAGAGTGTGACAGTGCTGTGTGAGATTCTGGAAGCGGTAGGCAGGGTTACGTGGCAGTACCCCTCATGCCAAGATCATGTGGTGAGGTACTCGTAGGGTCAGTCTCCCCGCTTCTGCACTACCGATCCAGTCCTTTAGCAGTAGCTCAGTGGTGTTAACTAAGCTGCTCTTCTGTCCTGGTGTGCCCCTTACGTGCACAGACAGTCACCCTCAGGACTCTCTGTGCTGCTAACAGAAGAGGTCCTGTACTCGGTGTGTGTGCAGCTAATACCGCCAATTGTGTTTTTTATTTTCTTGTTTCTTTAAATCTGTGCCTTCCAGCCGCCTCTCCATCTGTAGCTTTACTATCTGATCAGAGGACCTTGGGAGATGTTAGAGCTTTTATTAGCTTTTGATCTAACCATCCTCCCGCGTAACCCCTTGATACCTTTTTTGCTTCCTCCCCACCCAGGAAATGTGGTATGTTCAGACCTTGTTCAAGCAAGGTCAAACACAGCCATTACAGAATATATTACAGGGACACATATATCAGATTCTATAAGCACAGGAACACTTTTTAACACATTCAATTGTGGAAATTATTATTATTTCAAGATCTATTGATTGAAATGTACTTTGTTTGTGGGACAACACCATTAAGTAAATTTGTTTAGAAGGGCAGTATAGCTTGTACAGTAAACATAAAATATAAGGGTTGTGCTATGTATACTTTATTGATTTTTATAATGTAAAGTGAAATACAATTTTTCCAAGTTATGTTGACAACATGCAAAATAAGTATGAAATTATTGTCGAGTCTATATAAGTTTAACATTTTATCCAAGGGGGGGAGGGAGAGGGGAGGAAAGAAAGGGAACCAAGGGAGGAGAATTGTGTAGGAGAAGGAGTTCTGAAATTTGCCTAATCTTTAGTTGTTGTTATTTTACATAAACTTGTCTAACTCTAAAATAGCAAAATATAATCTTAAGATAAATAAATGGAAGAATTAATCTATATTACCCTTAAAACTAGATAAATAACTCTTTTTAAACATTTTAAGATTCGGAGTGAATTTTTTCGACCATAAATTCCATCTTGTTGAATATTTTGTGTAAGATTTCTCCTTTAATGCAAATTTTTATTCAAATATATTGTGTGAGGAGACTCTTTCTATTATATCATGTACAGATGGAACTTTGTCGTCTTTCCAGTTGGCTGCTAGAAAAAATCTTATCACTTGGATGATGTGACATGTGATCTGCCTACAATTCAGATTAAGTTCATCTAGGCCAATGGATAATAGAACCAATTCCGCCGTAATACTAATTTTATTAGAAGTCATATTATGGATGAGTATCTCTACATCTCTCCATAATTTCTTCAATTTTGGACAGCTCCAGAATATATGTCGAGTAGTTCCCTTTTTACCACAATTTCTCCAGCACATTTCAGAGTTTGTGATAGAGAATTTATTTAGCTTTTGTGGGGCATAATATCACTCAACACATATCTTAAAACATGTTTCTTGTAAAGATGCACAAGATGAGTTGGAGTAAGTGTTAGCTATAGCAGATGTTCGCCCCCCATCATTCCAACATGGCGGCACCCATCCTCGGCGCTCAGTGTGGGCATGCAACCGGAAGTGCGTCATCCCAAGATGGCAGTGCCCATCTCAAACATTTAGTATGGCGCGCCAGTGGCAGTGCATCATAGCAAGATGGAGGCATCCAGCGCTGGCATCCACGTGGATCTGTCGGTGGGCCTGCCTTATTGTGCGTGGTCTGGTTTCTGACTGGGGGGTGCAACATCTTTAACAGGTGATTTGTTTAATCTGAATTGATGGGAGGGATTGGCCACCCCTTTATAACCTGGGGATATCCCAGTGTATCGTTTGCTATCATATCTATCTGACATTAGCCATTGTTCTGGGAGCTAGACCCATCTCTGGTCCCCATGCTGGAAGCTGGTTTCTCAAAAATGTTACTATTGAGTAAGTAGTATTGCTATTTTATACTTTGGTGATTACCTAATTTGGTGATTCCCGCTAATAGGAAGTACTAAGAACTGTGTTTATGACATTTAGGTGTTTCATGGTGATTAGCCCACAGAATAGGGCATTTTCATTAACCTCCTGATGAACTAAAAAAGAAGGGGAAATGCGTTGAGGTTGTTTTCCATGAGAGGCTCCGGACCTCTAACCCGTTATAACTATCAGATTGGAAAGTGATAAGTACCTCATAATCTTACCTACCCTGTATCTGCTGATTTGGATACATTTATTTAAGCACTGTGCACTCTAATGTATTACTGGTCACTTTATGAGTCACTGCACTTTATTTGGCAGGGGCATACAGGGATAAGCAGGGTGAGCCTATGGTGAGCGGGGGCGCCATTACGCTATCTAGGGTGCCGACCTCCGCTAACAGGTAGGGCACATGAGGGAGTGACCGATATAGGGTCAGTAACATCTTCTCCCTTTTCTGTGCACTCATAGAAAGGTATATGAATGCTACACTTGGTTGTGATTTTAGAATAATTCAATAAAAAAAAATTTAAAGGGTAATTTGATTTATGACACGTCAATGAGGATTAGCAAAATTACATATGTAAGGGCCCAGGGACAGAGAACCTCAAATGTTCTATATGTCACAGTTGCTGTTCTGGCACGAGGTTGCAGGGGCCGTGTTCCCTGGGTGGTCTACAAGGCCCTGATGTTCCCTGCTATCCACCCCCACACATTATCCACAGCTGATGGACAGTCCACAGACACGGTCTTGGGGATAACAGTTGCTTTAATATAGCAGGAACAAAGACAAAAAACAACACGGAATATACTGTATGTTTCACAGTCTTCTGTGGGTAGACCACGGCAAATACGGCTTGGAGTTGAATGCTGAAGTGCAATTAGGGTTCTGGAGCTTTAAAGCCTGCTTTACACGTTTCAATTTCGCATACGAGTTCGTATGCGATTTGCAACGCCCCCATCGTATGTGTGGCACGTTCAATTTGTTGAACGTGCTGCACATACGAGTAACCCCCGTCACACGTACTTACCCGTCCATACGACCTCGCTGTGGGCGGCGAACGTCCACTTCCTGGAGTGGGAGGGACGTTCGGCGTCACAGCGACGTCACACGGCAGCCGGCCAATAGAAGCAGAGGGGCGGAGCTAAGCGGGACGTAAACATCCCGCCCACCTCCTTCCTTCCGCATTGTGGGCCGGGAGCCGCAGGACGCTGGTAAGATCTGTTCACCGTTCCCGGTGTGTCACACACTGCAATGTGTAGTACCCCGGGTACGATGAACCATCTAACGTGCAATTCTAGAGACAGGTACGATGTGTATGCGATGAACGTTTTAACGTTCAATCGCAATCGCACGTACCTGTCACACACTGCAATGTACTTACAATGCCGGATGTGCGTCACTTACGACGTGACCCTGCCGACACATTGTAAGATACATTGCAGCGTGTAAAGCGGGCTTAAGGCGGGCTTTGCACATTGCGACATCGCAAGCCGATGCTGCGATGTCGCACGCGATAGTCCCCGCCCCTGTCGCAGCTGCGATATCATTGTGATAACTGCCGTAGCGAACATTATCGCTACAGCAGCTTCACATGTACTCACCTGCCATCCGACGTCGCTCTGGCCGGCGAACCGCCTCCTTATCAAGGGGGCTTGTCATGCGGCATCACTGCGACGTCACACGGCAGGCAGCCAATAGGAGCGGAGGGGCGGAGATGAGCGGGATGTAAACATCCTGCCCACCTCCTTCCTTCCGCAAATCCTACGGGAGCCGCGGTGACACCGGTAGGAGATGTTCCTCGCTCCTGCGACTTCACACACAGCGATGTGTGCTGCCGCTGGAGCGAGGAACAACATCGGACCGTCAGCGTAATTATGGATTACACCAACGCTACACCGATGATACGATTACGATGCTTTTGCGCTCGTTAATCGTATCATCTAGGCTTTACACACTACGATGTCGCCTGCGATGCCGGATGTGCGTCACTTTCAATTTGACCCCACCAACATCGCACCTG
The DNA here is from genome assembly GCF_048569485.1 of Anomaloglossus baeobatrachus. Classification (NCBI taxonomy): domain Eukaryota; kingdom Metazoa; phylum Chordata; class Amphibia; order Anura; family Aromobatidae; genus Anomaloglossus; species Anomaloglossus baeobatrachus. The sequence continues at coordinate 396,663,800 of NC_134356.1, read as the reverse complement.
CGATGTCGCAGCGTGCAAAGTACCCCTAAGAGCATGATTTGTTGCAGATGTAATACTGGTATGCTTTTAGAAGCAGGTTCAGAGTCTCTTGGAGCTCAGAGGGTAGATATGATAATAAGATTGTACAGACCTGGAGTCCTAGGGTAATTTCACTGCTAGTTCAGACACATGCAGTACTTGTAAGCAAATGTAGAAAGTTGCCCAGCACACTACAGGGACCGGGCGGCTGGTGCGTGGACAATGGCATGAAAGCCACTAATATTGCAGTGTGGCGGGAGACCCTCAAACTTCCCCAATCTGTGTGCAGTACGGTCTGGTATATACTCAGTATGCCCTACTGTCTGAAGAGATGCAAAATGTATATCTGGCCAGTGAGGATTCAGGATAGCAAGCCTTCAGTATATTGGCTGTAAAAGTCAGGAAATGATGAAATTCTAGGCCTTGGGCCTAGTAGGAGTCTTGTGGTGAAGAGAAAGTCCACATAATGTCTGCCCTCAGAGGAGACTCAGCCAGAACCTGAACTTTCCAGTTCTTTCTAGACAGAGGCTGGAGAATAGCTCCACCTATTGAGCCATGTGACCAACATCTGGCAAATAGGATAACACCAAATCCGTACTTCAGATTCTTACAGTTTTCACCAGTAGATGGTGCTAGAACACAGCAAATGAAAAATGCTTTACTTATAACATATAACATAATATTACAACTAAGTGAATGTACTTAAAGAAACAGACACAATCTGCACCGGGCCACTACACATATATTTGCCAAATGCCAGAATAATGAGAGAGAGAGAATGTTTTAAGACATTTTTATTACTTTCTGCAAATTCAAAAGTTTCCATACACTTAAGGCCTCTTTACACGCAACGACATTTCTAACGAGATGTCGTTGGGGTCACGGAATTCGTGATGCACATCCGGCCTCATTAGCGACGTCGTTGCATGTGAAACGCCGGAACAACCATTAACGATCAAAATTACTTACCTTATCTTTGATCGTTGACGCGTCGTTCCATTCCAAAATATCATTGCTGTTTCAGGACGCAGATTGTTCGTCGTTCCTGCAGCAGCACACATCGCTATGTGTGACACCGCAGGAACGAGGAACAACCTCGTACCTGCAGCCGCCCACAATGAGAAAGGAAGGAGGTGGGCGGGATGTTCGTCCCGCTCATCTCCGCCCCTCTGCTTCTATTGGGCGGCCACTTAGTGACGTCACTGTGACACCGAATGAACCACCCACTTAGAAAGGAGGCAGTTCGCCGGCCACAGCAACGTCGCTAGGCAGGTAAGTATGTGTGACCGGTGTTAGTGATGTTGTGCGCCACGGGCAGCGATTTGCCCGTGACGCACAACCGACGGGGGCGGGTACGCTCGCTAGCGATATTGATAGCGATATCGCAGCATGTAAACTGCCCTTAAGAGTACTATGCCTTTAAACAATATGGGACAGTCCATATGATGATATCATGTCTTTGGAAGCTTCTGATTATTGGCAACATCTAAGATAAGTAGATTGACAGTTGAACCCAGCAGCATGGTTGGGCAGCTGGTCCATACTGTGAACTCTGATGCTGCAGCATCAGTGGGACACTATAGATGAATGAATTTTACACTCCAGTGATCCAGCCAACTTTAGATTAATGCTTACAAGTGCTATAAAAAAGAGCTATATCACGTTGACAATAGTATTGGAAAACTTAAACATTACAACCAAATGAGCTTTATGACATCATTCGGGTGTTTATGACATCGCCTTTTATGACGTCACCTAAAGCAGCGTTTATTACATTATATGGGGTGGGTCCCCCTTTTCAGTAATAACAGTTTCTACTCTTTCGGGAAGGCTCTTTACTAGATTTTGAAGTTTATCTGTGGAAATGTTTGGCCATTTATCTGGAAGATCATTTATAAGTTCAGAGAATGAATAAAGATGAGAGTTTTTTTCTCACAATTTTCATTCTAGTTAATCACAAAGGTGTTCGATGAGATCCAGCTCATTGCTTTGTGAAGGCCAGTCATGTTCTCCACACCCAATTCGCCAAACCTTCAATTTATGAGTCTTGCTTTGTGAACTGTGGCACAGTCAGGCTGGAACAGAAATGGACCTTCCACAAACCTTTCTCACAACATTGGAAGCATAAAATTGTCCAAAATGTCTTTTTATGCTGAAGCATTAAGATTTCCTCCACTGGGAGTAAGGGGTACTTTGCACACTACGACATCACAGGTGCGATGTTGGTGGGGTCAAAACGAAAGTGACGCACATCCGGCGTCGCTGTCGACATCGGAGTATGTGAATCCTTTTTACTATGATTAACGAGCGCAAAAGCGTCGAAACCGTATGATCGGTGTAGCGTCGGTCAATTCCATAATTTCGGAAGGACCGATGTTACGATGTTGTTCCTCGTTCCTGCGGCAGCACACATCGCTGTGTGTGAAGCCGCAGGAGCGAGGAACATCACCTTACTTGCATCCCGGCTGCAATTGTGGCGCCTTGGGCAAGCCAGGACGTCACAAGCACTATACCAACACACCCCACACTCCCGGTCAGGCACACCGAAGTCAGACATAAACCCTAGTTGCCTTCCTCCAGGGGCTGATGTCCACACCAGGGGGTGGGCCAGGTGGTTGGCCCCGCCCACCGAGGAGTTCACAGTCCTGGAGGCGGGAAAAGTAGAGAGTTGAGTTTTGGAAGTGAAAGTGAAAGGCAGGAAAGTGGTAGAGGAGCAGACAGAAGTGGTCCGGGTGTGTGGCCCGGACGGATCAGCAAGGTTGGCAGACGGTGGTGACTGACTGTCTGCAGGAGAGGCCTATTGGAGCTAGCCGTAAGGACCGTGGATGGGCGGTGGCCCGGCGGTACTGGACCGGTACGCAAAGAGAAGCCAGCACCATCCGGCAGGGGCTTACGGACCCCAACAAGGCTAGGAGTCGCCATGAATTTGTCAAATCCATTAGCGAAGGGAACCTCCTGGGTTTCCCAGCAGCCAAGTCCCGACAGAAGGCAACAGTCCAACCGAGAGAGGGAAACACAGTCACCGCCAAGGCTAAAGTTCCCAGGGCCAGAGCCTGCGGGCAAAAGGGGCTCCTTCAGCACCCATCTAAGCTGGGGAGCGGGTTACCGGTGGGAACCCATCGGAATCGTACACACTACACAGGTGCAGGGAAAAGCAGTCACCATCAACCTGCCGGGAGGAGAAACACCGCAGCCGTCTGTGGGACCCGTTCATCCAGCCGTTTGTTTTACCGGAGACTCTGTGTACATCATTGGCTGAGTGAGTACCACCAAGCCGTGCGGCACAGCGCTGCCCCCGCGACCCTGCACCTCGCCAGGCCCTGTAACCCACCTGCCATCCATCCCTACCCCATCACCGGGCCCCGGGACAACCAACCCCCTACCCACGGAGGGGAGAACCAACATCCAAGCTGCTCCCTGTCATCGCTCCCGGGATCCCCGTCTAGAGCAGCGGTGGTGTCACCAATCTCACCACAACCGTGGGTGGCGTCACGGACAATAAATCCCCAAAACCAAACCCCTTTTCACTCACGGGCGAGGAACGCCGCTCAAGTCCCCGGGATCCGGCCCACCGCTTGAGCCACCACCGAGCAGCAGCCGCAGCAGCAGCGGCCGGACCCGAGCAGTGGGAGAGCGCCGCGTCCCCTCCTCCGCCCGCGACAACTTGGCGTCACGAACAGGATCTTATCGCTCTGCCGTCTGGTAGAGGTGCGCCTTGTGACCACCGGAGGTGTCCGGCCGAAAACTTGGAGAAGCCGCCATTTTGGGCGCAAAAATTTCCCGCTCGAGCGTCTCCTCGAGCAGTGGAGGCGTGAAGGCCAAAACCCCGCCCCTGTAGAGGAGGGGCCGGAAAGAGACTAAGGGGGACTTATGGCGTCTGGCCGCATGTAGCCCGCGGCTATGGAAGCAGGGACGCCAGGACCCTGCGGCCATTTACTGGTTCCTGGAAGAGGGCGCTGCTAAGGATGCTGAGTCCGACCGACAAAACCGTGGTCCCCGCGCCTGGCACCGCAGCGTGGGTGGAAGTCCGGACCGTCCAGCTAAGCAGCCGTCTCCAGGTCCGCATGCAGCTCCTCCTGGAGGAGTGGGAGGCCGACATGGCGGAAGTGGTGGCGGCCATATGGAGACGCGAGGTGGAGGGAGTCTTGGAAGGGAGGGTAAGTGACCCACGCCCCTGTACCCCTAGTGGGTCAGTCATCGCGGCCGAGGGACCTGGTCCATACCCGCTCGCCCTGCTACCTCCCCCGCTACCCGTGTTGGCTGCTGCTGCCCCGCCACTAGGCCCGCTACCACCACCACCGGTAGCGGTACCCTGCCAATCCGCCTCGGCGGACCGACCTGCAGCAGAAGCTCGTGACCGCCCTGATCCGCTTCCACGGAAGAAGCCGAAGGCTGAGCCCGTCAGCAAAGATGCACCGGAGGCACGGCGGGGATGCAGCTGCCAGGAGGCAGAGCAGGCCATGTCACAGCGGGGTCCCTCATTACCGAAGGTACCGGTTGTAGCCAGCACAGGGGGACTCCGGCTGGGCCCGTCCCCCACACCGCCTGAACCGGAGCAAGCAGAAAGTGCTGCGCACTGGGAGCAGCGGCAAAGGTAGCTGCGCCGCGGGATTGCTGATTAAGAAAGAAAAGTTAGAGCATGGTAGCGGTTCCCGGTTACCTTGCTGTCAGTCCCCATTGGGACTCTGCTGATGTTCCAGACGGCCCTCAAGGCTAAGGAGTCCGGTTGGAGGAGCAGTCATACCCGCATCATCGGCAGCTGAAAATGGAGTCCTGTGGGACAGTGTCACCCCTGTGTGAGGGTGGCGTTGGGGGCTCGTGCTGTTCGATGGTGGACTGTGGGAAAGCTGCAGGAGGAAGCTGTACCGGAGCCAGGTGTTGTGAATGGCCCCTGGGACCCAGCTGACAGTCCCCATTGGGACCCTACGGCAAGTCTCCGTTGGGACCCTACAGTTTTGTTTGTGGTAGCCCGTTGGCTACGAAGCACTGTTGTCCCCGTGGGGACTGTTTGCAAGTTATGCGTAGAAACTGCTACGGACAAGCCCGAGAACTGGCAGGGCAAACACAAACTTGTGGTATGTAAATAAAAATGTTGGTTTGAAACCGTTACCACCTCCGGAGAGGCTGATTTGGAGGATGGGCCTGGAGGGAAGAGATGGCCCAGGCCCGCCACTACCGCAACCGGTGGCGATCCTCCGGGGGGGGTTCAGGGGTTCCCCATGGACGTGGGTCCCCTGAAAAAGACAGAACCCGCTCAGGTAACTTGTGCTGGACTGGGTCAAGGGGTGCTGCCCATTTGCTTAGGGGCAGCATCAGGGCCAGGTTGCTTGGGTGGGAGAGAGCGGAAGCCGAAACCGTTTAGTAACGTTTAAGTACACATGCCTCCCGATGTGGGAAGAAGTTAATATACTTGTAATATGTTTACCGTTTATCTTTTTCAGTTTGTGAAAATAAAACCGGTGATGGACGGGCAGCCCACGGACGGTCTGCATTTTGCTAAGCGGGAATGTGGCGCCCTGGGCAAGCCAGGACGTCACAAGCACTACACCAACACACCCCACACTCCCGGTCAGGCACACCGAAGTCAGACAAAAACCCTTGTTGCCTTCCTCCAGGGGCTGATGTCCACACCAGGGGGTGGGCCAGGCGGTTGGTCCCGCCCACCAAGGAGTTCACAGTCCTGGAGGCGGGAAAAGTAGAGAGTTGAGTTTTGGAAGTGAAAGTGAGAGGAAGGAAAGTGGTAGAGGAGCAGGCAGAAGTGGCCCGGGTGTGTGGCCCGGACGGATCAGCAAGGTTGGCAGACGGTGGTGACTGACTGTCTGCAGGAGAGGCCTATTGGAGCTAGCCGTAAGGACTGTGGACGGGCGGTGGCCCGGCGGTACCGGACCGGTACGCAAAGAGAAGCCAGCACCATCCGGCAGGGGCTTACGGACCCCGACAAGGCTAGGAGTCGCCGTGAATTTGTCAAATCCGTTAGCGAAGGGAACCTCCTGGGTTTCCCAGCAGCCAAGTCCCGACAGAAGGCAACAGTCCAACCGAGAGAGGGAAACACAGTCACCGCCAAAGCTAAAGCTCCCAGGGCCAGAGCCTGCGGGCAAAAGGGGCTCCTTCAGCACCCATCCAAGCTGGGGAGCGGGTTACTGGTGGGAACCAATCAGAACCGTACACACTACACAGGTGCAGGGAAAGGCAGTCACCATCAACCTGCCGGGAGGAGAAACACCGCAGCCGTCTGTGGGACCTGTCCATCCAGCCGTTTGTTTTACCGGAGACTCTGTGTACATCATTGGCTGAGTGAGTACCACCGTGCCGTGCGGCACAGCACTGCTCCCGCGACCCTGCACCTCGCCAGGCCCCGTAACCCACCTGCCATCCATCCCTACCCCATCACCGGGCCCCGGGACAACCAACCCCCTACCCACGGAGGGGAGAACCAACATCCAAGCTGCTCCCTGTCATCGCTCCCGGGATCCCCGTCCAGAGCAGCGGTGGTGTCACCAAACTCACCACAACCGTGGGTGGCGTCATGGACAATAAATCCCCAAAACCAAACCCCTTTTCACTCACGGGCGAGGAACGCCGCTCAAGTCCCCGGGATCCGGCCCACCGCTCGAGCCACCACCGAGCAGCAGCCGCAGCAGCGGCCGGACCCGAGCAGTGGGAGAGCGCCGCGTCCCCTCCTCCGCCCGCGACACAATGAGGAAGGAAGAAGGTGGGCGGGATGTTTACGTCCCGCTCATCTCCGCCCCCCTGCTTCTATTGGCCGCCTGCCGTGTGACGTTGCTGTGACGCCGCACAACCCGCCCCCTTAGGAAGGAGGCGGTTTGTTGGCCAAAGCGACATCGCAGGGCAGGTAAGTGCATGTGAAGCTGCCGTAGCGATAATGTTCACTGCGGCAGCTATCACAAGATATCGCAGCTGCAACGGGGGCGGGGACTATCACACTCGGTTTCGCTACCATCGGCTTGCGATGTCGTAGTGTGCAAAGTACCCCTAAGGAGCCTGTGCCAACCACTGAAAAATATCACTACAGTATTATCCCTCCTCCACCAAACTTTAAAGTTGGTATACTGCAGTTAGGCAGGTCATATTCTGGCATTTGCCATACCCAGGCTCATTTATTTAGCTGCCAGATGGAGAAGTGTGATTCTTCACTCCACAGAACATGTTTCCAAGCCTCCAGAGTCAAGTGGTGGCATACTTGAACCCCTCCATCCGACGTATGGTGATGTAAGGCTTGCATGCAGTGATCAACAATGGAAACTCATGTCCCGTTGCTTCCAATGCACTGTTTTTGTACTAATGTTAATGTCAGAGGAGGTTTGGATCTCCACAGTTTTCCAGTTAGAAGAGCTGTGATGACTTTTATGCACTCTTTGGCTCAGCACTTGCCGAGCCTGGTCTGTAACTTTACATGGTTTGTCACTTCATAGCTACGTTGCTGAGGTTCATAAACACTTCCAATTTTCAGTAATACTTATAGATGATCATGGAAGAAGTAAGAAATTTTATAAACTGACATGTTATCACAATGGCATTGCTTTACAACACTACATGCTGTTTAAAATAACTCATTCTTTTTCAAATGTTTCAAAGGCAGTTACCAGTCTTGCGGCGCTCCTGCTACCAATGGTGGAACATGTTGGATGATTTTTGGTCACATGACTGGACCAATATACAAATAAGTAAAGAGATATTTTCTTTGTACATTAAAATATGGTTAATTATACAACGCATTTCGGCTCAGATGTTTTATCCTTCAGCCTTGTTCAGGTATAATTGTGAGAAAAAAGATGTATACCTGACAATGGAATTTAATAAAAAACAGCACTTACGAGGTTTGTACCGTCATTTTGTCTATATAACTAGGGCTTTGGTTGATATAATTTAGCTATCGTCCAAATGCTCAATCAGCCTATAGCTATTCCTATCTACTTCTGCATAGTCCTCCATAGACATTAAGGGGTACTTCTCACATAGCGAGATCACTAGCGAGATCGCTGCTGAGTCACGTTTTTTGTGACGCAGCAGTGACCTCATTAGCGATCTCGCTGTGTGTGACACTGAGCAGCGATCTGGGCCCTGATGTGAGATCGCTGCTTGTTACACACAGTGCTGGTTCATTTTTTGGACGTTGCTCTCCCGCTGTGAAGCACACATCACTGTGTTTGACAGCGAGAGAGCAACGATCTGAATGTGCAGGGAGCAGGGAGCCGGCATCTGGCAGCCTGCGGTAAGCTGTAATTAAGGTAAATATCAGGTAACCAAGTGAAGCCCATTGCTTGGTTACTCGATATTTACCTTGGTTACTAGTGTCTGCCGCTCTCACGCTGTCAGTGCCGGCTCCCTGCTCCCTGCACAAGTAGCCGGAGTACACATCGGGTAAATAAGCAAAGCGGTTTGCTTATTAACCCGATTTGTACTCTGATTAGGAATGCAGGGAGCCAGTGCTAAGCGGTGTGCGCTGGTAACCAAGGTAAATATCGGGTAACCAAGCGCTTGGTTACCCAATATTTACCTTAGTTACCAAGCGCAGCATCGCTACCACGCGTCGCTGCTGGCTGGGGGCTGGTCACTGGTCGCTGGTGAGATCTGCCTGATTGACAGCTCACCAGCGAACATGTAGCGACGCACCAGCGATCCTGACCAGGTCAGGTCGCTGGTGGGATCGCTGGAGCGTCGCTAAAGTGTGACGGTACCCTAACACTCTGACCAGCTGAATATGCAGGTATTTAGAATGGGGAGAGGGGAGTAATTTGTTGGCAGACACAAATGTCAGTTATCTGTATTTCCTGAGAACAAAAGGGTTGATCATTTTGAAATTAAAACTGCTCGATACTTATCTCTCCCAATATTTGCTATCAGGGAGAGTTGAGACACTTCCATAAATACTAGATTGTCAGCCAATCCCATTGGTGGATCCAGACAACCTTTATCTAATATGTATGTCCACCTTAAGTCAATAGAGTAGAAGGGTTAGGGGTGCTTCACACATAGCGAGATCGCTACCGAGATCGCTGCTACGTCACGGTTTTGGTGATGCAACAGTTACCTCATTAGCGATCTCGCTGTGTGTGACACTGAGCAGCGATCTGGCCCCTGCTGTGAGATCGCTGCTCGTTACACACAGCCCTGGTTCGTTTTCTTCAAAGGCGCTTTCCCGCTGTGACGCACACATTGCTGTGTGTGACAGCGAGAGAGCGACAAAATGAAGCGAGCAGGGAGCAGGAGCCGGCATCTGGCAGCTGCGGTAAGCTGTAACCAAGATAAACATCGGGTAACCAAGGGAAGCCCTTTCCCTGGTTACCCGATATTTACCTTCGTTACCAGCCTCCGCCGCTCTCGCTGCCAGTGCCGGCTCCCTGCTCTCCGCATATGTAGCTGCAGTACACATCGGGTTAATTAACCCGATGTGTACTGTAGATAGGAGAGCAGGGAGCCACCGCTAAGCAGTGTGCGCAGCTCCCTGCTCTCTGCACATGTAGCTGCAGTACACCGGGTTAATTAACCCGATGTGTACTGTAGCTAGGAGAGCAAGGAGCCAGCACTAAGCAGTGTGCGCGGCTCCCTGCTCTCTGCACATGTAGCGACGTTATGATCGCTGCTGCGTCGCTGTGTTTGACAGCTAAGCAGCGATCATAACAGCGACTTACAAGGTCGCTGTTACGTCACAGAAAATGGTGACGTAACAGCGACGTCGTTGTCGCTGTCGCTATGTGTGAACCCAGCCTTATCCTTTTACGTGCTGATATCCTGAAAACCTGTATTGCTTGTTCTAGCCCATAAAATTGAAAGGGTCACTCCATTAACATGTCTATTATAATATAAGGGTCAGAGTTATTGTTGTAATATAATCATTAAAAAGCATTAGCCTTCTATGAATGACCTTGTTCAACTCATAAAATATTTTGTATTCATTTTTTCTAAAAAGAAAATATTTCATATATTTGAATAAGAAGCTGAAGAATTTGCTTAAGAATGAAGCTACAAGAGTCATATAGACACAATAATTGGCAGTGAATGACTCTTTTTCAGATTTTTACCAAACTTTTATCACTTATCCTCAGTTTAGATGTTGACGACTTGTTTTTACATGGGAAAAAACACTTACCAAATTTAATAGAAACAATATTGAGCATTCTTCATTCACTAGAAGAAAAGAGTGTGAACTGCAGTTTAGTAAGGGACTCCATTATAATAAGTCTTTTCAAACTGAAGAGAGTTGTTGAAAACCTGTGAAAACTTCTATTCTTTACAAGTAAAATAAAATACCTTTTTCGTTAAGAGCTGAAATATATGTGTATATTGTAATTCTACATTAGAATATACTTTTGTGAAAAAAAGTGGAGTTACTTTAGAAATACAGTATAAAGAAGACTCTTGCTGTTTAGTAAAAGGATTAGTCCGCTATCCAAGCTTATCCTTCTAAGACACTTTCAGTCCAATATATTCCAATACTGCCAGTGTACTCTTACTATTGTAGCATAGAGACCCTGGAATATAATTTCTTGCCTGGGGGGCATTTGCTTTAAAATTTAAGTGCTCCTGATTTTTCTGAATAGCTCCCCCAGCTGGTATCAGGCTAAGGTCTATAATGCCTGGCAGACAGATCTAATGGAATTACAGTGGAAGATGTGACATAGCCATGATCCCAACATTTCGATCGATTCAAATGTCTGTCTAGTCTCCAGAGTACAGAACAATTGTTAGACATTGTATATATGAATTACAGCTTACTGCTCCTGCTCTAGGATAGCAATTATATAAAAAAAATCATAAATTGCCCATGCTGCCTGCGACACGAGAAGAATGTATTACATTGCTAAGAACAATACATCATGAGGCTTATTAGGAGAACACATAACCATAATTAACACATATTGAGCCCACGATCACTGAAAAAGGCAGCGATTCCAATTTCTCTACCCGTGACCTGGTTTCCTTTGATTCTCGAATCTAAATACGAAAAATAAATCTTTAATATAAGAACAAATCTTCTGGACCGCCAAAGCCTGACCATTCTTTTCAGAATACATTATCAATACACACCGATGACGAACGCATATTTCTGTATTGTATTGGGGCAGCCACTAGATAATGTATCATTTATTTTTATTGCCTAACAGGTATTGGGAAAATGAGGACATGTGAAAAACAATAAATACCAAAAAGCAAGCAAGGCCCCTATAGGCAGCACACTGCACTAATGTAAATTATGGCCAGACAACATAACTTGTCACAGAGGATTATTTCTGCTTAGTGAGTCTGCAGGGGCCCCTTTGCTTCACCACTCAGCATTGACGAGAGAGCGAGAGAGAAAGAGGCAGAGGGACTAGCCATAGCCATTAGTAGCTACAGTGGCATTGATGTTTGAGCGCACTTCTGAACCGGCTTTTGTTGAGAATATCTGTGCAGAAAGCATGCGCTGTCCCAAATCTGCTGTTACTATGAGAAATGAGGAGCTGCTTTTAAGGTATGTTGTACACTCCTTTGTTTTAACCGTTGCTTTTCACTTGTCCTGGACGCTCTTGTCCATCAGCATGCTGTGTAATAAGTAGCTCTGTTTGCTGTTGGGGGCTAAATTATACTGCTTCCCTCCTCTTATAGTGGGGCAGTATTAAAAGACCAGCCTATTCTCCTCATGTCTGCCCTTTAGTAGCTACTTGATGTCTGTTATGCATCAAAAATAATCCATAATAAAAGCTAAGGCTGTAAATAACGCTATAAGCTGGACTTAGCCTACCTAAACGCAGTGTTGTATACATACAGGACTATATATATCCATTAGGTCTATACTACCCCTGGAGTTCAGTGAGAAGAAAAATAGATGCATTCTGGAATTTCATATTTAATTGATTAGAAATTGTATGGGATCTGGCAGCAGGCTTTTGTTTGTTTGTAACTAGACGTATCGTGAATGCATCTTTGGGGCTGACAATGGGACAGTCAAACAATGGAGCTGTCAAAGTAGCTTAATGCACGTCTGGGGCAGCGTTTTCTCCCCACAACCCTCTTTTCATTATCTCTCCACTTCTTTAATCTTGTTTGTGCAGACTAAATGTCAGCACGGGCTATTAAGTATTGGCTGCTTCTTGTTTTTTTTTTTTTCTAATTTGCTCTCCTCTGTTAAACCATACTTTCCGTGTCGCATATTCATGTCTTGTGGATTACACTACAGATTTATTGCTTACCTCTTCATTAACTGCATGGGAAAACGTATTGATTCCAAAGGTCTGTAAAAAGGGGTATTAATCTGACAATTAGCTTGTTCTTTGAAATTATATTGCCATTTCCCATAGCCGTGATTTTAAGTTTGGATGACTTGAAGCCTTTGTTATTAATATGTTAGTGGAAATAATGCATGGGTCATGTATTTTATAGCTTACAATATGTCAACTAATCCATTCGCTGTGCCAGGCTAATTTACCATGAGACTGGCAAAAGTTATTTGGGAATTTGGCTTCCTAACAGTTAAGGGAGATGATCATTCAGGCATCCTGTGCACATTTAAATAAAAAATGCTATGTGAAGAATCTGGAGCATTATTTATGCTTCCGGCTTTTTCTAATCTGCACATTTTCACAGTGGAAGGAGACCAACCATATACATAAAACACAAGAAATATAGATGAAAGTGCATGATGATAAGTACAGCCTTCCAGTCCAACTGTATTACCCAGACAGTTTTGCATTACATTAAGGTTTCACTTAAAGAATTGCTACTTTGTGTTAGCTCAGAATTGATGGGCCTGCTAAATAAAACATGCCTCTAAAATCTCCTAAATGTCACTTACCTATTAAATAAATACAGGCGCTATCTCCTGTGTACATGGGGCCAGGCTTCTCCCATTAGTGTGGGTCTTCCTATGTATACCATGCTATAATGGGTATTGATTACATTCATTAGCAATGGTATTCATTATCGCTGCACATTTCATTTTACATTTCCAGCCATTGTCACCCATCTTTCAGCATTACTTCAGAACAGCTTTTTAAAGGCTTATTATTGTGTGCATTCTGAAAGATTTGACAGAGGGAAGCAGGGGAGCTTAAAACAATTCTGTCCCTGTATGACCCTAAAACAGCTCATGTTCTTGTAGCTGAAATGACAGCTCCCTCGATACAAAATTCATCCATATCTATCTGTCTGTCTGTCTGTCTATCTATCTGTATATCTATCTATCCTTCTATCCCTCTATCTATCTATTATCTATCCATCTATCCGTCTTTCTGTCTATCTATTATCTATCTATCTATCCCTCTATAATCTATCTAACCAACTAGCTATCCATCTATCCAACTATCTATCTATCTATCCATCTATCTATCTATCTATCTATTATCTATCTATCCAACTATCTATATATCTATCCATCTATCTATATATCTATCTATCCAACTATCTATCTATCCAATTATGTATCTATCTATCCATCTATCTATCTATTATCTATCTATCTATCCATCCAACTATCTAGCAATCTATCCATCTATTATCTATCCATCTATCTATCTATCCATCCAACTATCTAGCAATCTATCCATCTATTATCTATCCCTCTATCTATCCATCTATCTATCTGTTTGTCTTTCTTTCTTTCTATCTATCCATCTGCCTGTCTATCTTTCCATCCCTCTATCCATCTTTCCAACTGAGCTTATCTTACCGACTACTTGCTCTGAATGGGATGCTTGCCATGTATCTGTTTGTATATATGTTTGTTGTGTTATTTTACTAGTGCATACTTTGTTTTTGTACACTATTATACATATTCCCTTATCACAACTTAATTTATTCAATACCTGTGGGGTTAAAAATGGCAGCAAAATACATTAATTACTATATATATATATATATATACTTTGGGATTTTCATTTTCTATAAGCTTAATGGTTGTCCTATACTTTATATATTATTACTAGAATATATCTATTGAGAGACATAAATGTAAATCTCTCTTCCAGTCTCTATGCTGTATACATATATATATGTACTGTATGTACCTATGTCAGCAGCTATAGTACCACACATGCTGGTGTTCTTCTTGCACAGGCTGCATCCTTTATTGCTAGCTAGCAGCTGCTATCATCCATACACCATTCTATTGCCACCTACTGAGAGGGCGTGCAAGGTGGCTCATTTTGAAGCCAATGCAAATGCCACTTCATGAATCAGTCAAAAGATACTGCTGAGGAAGTGAGACAGCTGCAGATTTCTGCTAAAGACCAAAGTGTCACCTGTACCCCATGCCTGTCTTATCCATTTGGAATAACCTGGACCTCAGCCCAAATGTAACTGCGTTGCCATTGCATTGAATATGTCTTTAGCCCCAATGTTAGGTTTTTGCCTTCGAATTTGTCTGTCAGGAATGATTTCCGTTAAGGCCTGTGTGATTGAAGCTAATGTACACAATAGATGTTGCAATGATGTGTTCACATGAAAGTGAGTATTCTCCAGGAAGATAATGCAATGAATGCCATATGAGTGTTTTAGATGTCGAGGTGTCTCTATTCTTCCACGATCTTTTCTGTTCTTTTTTGTCTTGAATGTGAAATTGTTTCATGGTGCTCTCCGCACAGATCAGTTCATAGAAAGTACAGTTTTTATTGCTAAGCAGAGACGTGCACCCTTCTGCAATAACAAAGTGACCTTTCCAGCCATAAGGCGTGAATAGCAGAAATTGAAGAGCAAGGTGCTGGTCGGATGCTAGTAAGCTTGTCAATATCTGTTGTTATGAAGGCAATGAGTTATCCCGTTCAGAAATTGCAGGAAGTGCAGTGGTTGATCCTTCAATGATTAGGAGCGGCGAAAAGTGAAAATAACAAACCTACCTGTGTCTGGAAGAGAAGGGAAATCATCTTGTGTTAAACTGAGATCTGGGCTGCTGCACACACAAGCAATAACCCAAGTATTTACCATGGCACACGATAAACGGATCTGTCCAGCTTTCTTTTCTTCTCTTTCCCTTCTTTTTATTTAAGTTTGCCCTCACTGTGAGCCCTTGATCTCTTGTGGTTTATAGTGGACTAAATCTGAATGATCAGTTGCTTTACATTTCGCCTCTAGCATATACCAAGGAGAAAAGCCAAGGCAATTTGGCAAGCCTCAGTAGCTTTTTAACCTCTTAGGTTACCGGCAATTCTAGAGTTGAGATCAATTTAACATGTATATAATAAGCCTATTATAGAGTTAACTAAACAAATGTGCTTTTCGCTGACTATAGTGAAGCACGAGTTAGTAAAAAAGGAACAATGAAACCTATCTATTCCGGATGTGCCATGGCTATCTATTTAGAAAATGGCTTTAACTCATGTAACCCAGTATAGTAATAAAAATATCAAAAGTCATATCAGTGATATTAGAAATAAATACTATTCACCCCATGATATCTCGAATTACGTAGAACGGTGTTGTGTCACGTTCTGATTCCGGTGTGATTTCCGAATCTCCAGTGCATCACACTGGCAGTTTTCTATCATTCATGGTCCAACATTATGCATTATTATCATCACGCCATAATGTATTCACACACTCATTGTTAAATTACAATAAAACTCAAGTGCGTCTGTTATCAAATTCAAGTGTATAAGATTGCAAACTATACCTTTGGGGCTCCAAAACAAAGAGGAACATCAAATTAATATTCATACCCAGAACTTTGCAGCCAGAGTAGATTGGGCTCGGATGCTTAGGAAGTCATTCAGGAGTGAATCAATACTAATTATTGTAATCAGCGGGGTTAATTAGCTGAAGATGCCGTTGATGGAAAGTTCATTGCTTATAGCCCGAAATCGCATAACTTGATGAAACCTCAAATAAAATGGCAGGTGATATTATGAAATGAAAAAAAAAATAATGTTGTTGTCCAAAATGGAAAATATCAGATTCTTTCATGCCACAAGTGATGTATGTGCTCCACTGCCCCATTATTTTGTCTTATATGTTGTAGATGCCATTTAATACACTGTAGTCCTAAAATATCAAACAATGCATTCAATTAGTGAAGGTGAGAGATTATTGTAGATGGGCTAAAGTTCATTAAGAAAACATATTTAATAAAGAAGTATAGTGTAAAGGTAGAACAGCTTAAAGGAACAAAAGCCATGCCATGCTTTGTGCAAATTGATATCTGGTTCGGTTCTTGCCAGCTGTACCCACAGATGTCTCCATACAAGTGTAGCAGTCATGTCATTGCTGTGACATCCTGTATATCATGTAAGTAGCTTCCTCTCTGACCTATGGATAGATTAACCATTTCTTTTCTCACTCAAAAGAAGACATTTTCCATTGGCATTAGGCACTGTAGCAATTCAGCAATAACAACCTATAACCCTTAAACCCTCAATAGTATGCTCAAGAAAATGTCCCCAGGGATCCTATTTCTTTAAAACCAAATAACATTGTAAGAATTGTTGATCTTGTTTGCATCGAGGTATAAGTCACGACCCGGTAAATTGATTTATACAGGTAATGCCATAAATATGTATAGCCATAGTTCCCATGGGAGAAGCTGCAAAAGTAAAAGTGGGCAGTGTAAAACATTTTGTGATGTCTCTAGACGACAAAGCGTCATTGTGCGCTCATTCAGTAAGGAATCCTTTCACTATCCCAGTGTTTTGTTCTATAGGGAGAATGCCTTACTGTGAGTTTTCAATGACCATCACAAAACAGTGTTTAGTTAAAGCCTTTCTCATAATCTTCATCAGAATCCATGTATCCAGACAGGAAGGAAATACCACCGCCATTATGTATGCACACCACATAGACACTCATGGAGATCATTTCATGTATTATTAGGATCTTGATTCCTGATCAGACTGTGGAAACAGATTTTTCTACTTTGGTAGATTCCAGCACATATGCTAATAAATATGACATGTATCGAGCATTGTATCACATATAATTACAAACAGATGGATATTACGGAATAATAAGAGTTTGGAAAGAATTCTGGAACATTGAAAACTTTTATTATTGACATAAATTGTTATAGTTCTTTGCATGCCTTGCATTGATCCATTCTAGATATATGCCTATTGCCTCTGCTCATATCAGTCATCTGTCCTATATGACAAATGTCAATATAATTTCTGGCATCTAACATCTGAAGAAGATATCTGAATGGCATAGGCGCATGTAGAATTCAATGACCAAAAAAACGGAGAAAGCGTAAAAAATAAAGGTCACATTGTATGCTGTATTTTTTAGTTTGTCATATTGTGAAATTTTCTTACCGACAATATTGTCAGCCTTCTATATATTTTACCTTGACATGGTATAAAACAGAAATTCTTCCACTTGATAAAGAAAACTCTGAGAGCAGAACATACATTCCTATTTCGGATATAAAGCAGTCAATATAGGATTTGTGTAATAGATTAAATTCTTAGTTTATTATCTTAGCAGATGCCAAGAGCTTTGCATCTACCCCCATGTACAACTCCCTATCTGTGAACGTACAAGACACAAATATGTTTTCCCTGTTAACATGTTAATCCTAGAGAAGTATGTGCTTGAATCAAGGGAACGGGAACAATATTGCCATTTTTTATAAGGTAATTTAATTCTATAATATTATGTATGTTGTATATTTGTGATTTATATAATCTTAGAGACATGTCAGACCTTTTGATCATTGGGGCCTCAGTGCTGCGAACTGCACCCTTTTATCTCTGATCATCTTATTGGGGGGCCTCCAGAAATGGACAAGCAGAGGGTACAAGCTGTGTGGAAGTCTACAAAACATATACCACTAACGATATCAGAGCAAAGAAGGGCCAATTACAGGAAAATCAGCACAATACTTCATTCAGTATTTCTTGCACTATCTGTCAGAGATTTTGTTTAGGTTTTAGCAACTGGATCATCAAAGCTCTGTAGCTCTTTATTTTTGATATGTTGTCAAAAAGGTAAATGACCCAATGATAGCAATTAACAATATTGGAGTGCATCTATCACTTCTGGTAAATGATCAAAATAGTCTAGCGTGTGTATGTGATGAAAAAGGTTATTTCCAGTATTATATGACTTCAATTTTTCACCAGTTTTCCACTGTGCATGCTCTATCTCTGATTTTCAGTTTTCTCTGAGCTAGTGGGTGGGGACTAGTTACTATCATGTCTTGTATTGAATGCACATACAGACATGAGGGATTCCTACTTTTTTTCTGTAGCACATAAAGTAGAACCATCATGGAGGAAATTATAGACCAGTCCTGAGCTATGTAGCTGTGAATCCAGCTCTATAGAGAGATAAAACAGTTGATTGAAACTGCAACCAGATTTACCTTTGTCTACCTGGTATCTCCCTCTGCTAGGTGCTCCTCAGTCTTCTTTCTATCTACATGGACTTTAATTTGCTTTGTAACTTGACATCTCATGGAGCTGACAGGCCATCTTGCTTTGACCAGGATGTAATCGAGTTGTTTTTTTTTCCTAGTGGATGTGAGTTCAGGAGGGGTAAGATGGAGCATTGTCTTATAAGTCTAGAAGGAAGCATATTTCTCAGATATGATATATTAAAATGTTTCTTATATCCACTTGAACTATTTATTCATGCAAAGTTTATTAAAGCGACAGTGACCATTTGATAGGTTTTTAGTGACACTCTTAACCCTTGAACGTGCAACCATAGAAATCTACCATAGAAAACAAGTGACCTAGCAGGCCTGCGAGGCCACAGGTATCGTTCTAGGGTTAAAACCCTTCATAGGTTGTAAAAACAGATGCAATTTATCTTGATACTGCTTGACAATCATGGATTCATAAAGAAAATGTCAACATTTAGAGTCCATTTTTCTGTGTCCTTTCACAATTCTAAGCTCTATAGCACAGTGTCAGTCACTCTACTATCTTTGTAGAACCTATAACATTGCTCATCTTGATCTTGACCCATCATGAATAGAATAGAGGAACAAAAACTTGATACTAAGAGAGTAGTGGGAGGTGGTTAATTCATAATATCTATGGGCATAATTATGACTGCTATTATGGTTAAAAAAGAAATGTGAAAGAACAAAATAACTTGTACTAGTTAAATAAAAATTGAAAGGCCACAAATAAAGAGACACCTTAGAGACATTGCTGTTCTATTTTAATGATAACTATTTTAATTGGTAAGTAAAACAGTAGTAAAAGAGGATCTATCAGTGGAGGTCACAATACAAATTTTATATGTTATTAATAGTGATGAGCGAGCACTACCATGTTCGGGTGATCGGTAAAGATGAGCGAACCTTTGGAGGTTCGGTTCGCAAGGTACATTCGAACCTTAGGTAAGGTTCGGTTTTTGACCCTGATTTGAACCGAACCTCAATGGAAGTCAGCAGTTAGGTAGTTTGTGTCTCCACACACATGCAGACAGCCATAAGCAAAACTCTCACGGGGGAGGGTGGGCCAGGTTCTTTAAAAAAAAAAAATTTTGTTAGTGTGTGCACACTGCATCTGATCATGCTGATTTTACCCCAAATGTGAGCCGTTCAACCACTGCACGTGCCTTGCACAGGGCTGAGCATCACTTATACCCAAGCACAGCGCTGCTCACTTGAGTGTTTTGCACTCGTAAATCATTACAACTTTGAACCCGAACCTTATTTTTTCAGAAGATGGTTTCCAAACCCGAGCCTCGAACCTTAGGTTCGCTCATCTTTAGTGCTCGGATCTCATTAAGAGCAGTTGGATGCTCGAATGGGTGCAACTCGAAGACTGAAGATGTTCAGGAAAAATGCTCAAGCCCTCAATGGCGTACATTATACTCGGTATATGAGTACCGCCCATCCAAGCATCCAATTGCTCATTACAAGTACCGATCACCTGAGAATGGTAGTGCTCGCTCATCCCTAATTATTAAATCTCTTTTACATGACTTACTTTAAAAATCCATCTCAGAATGGCTATATAATTCAGATATTTTATTAGTCTAGCTACAGAGTGAAATAATCCAAGTGAATTTCATTTTTGTCCACCCAGCATGACTGACCCCTGCAGCTTGTACTGAGCAATGTGAGATCTCAGCAGCAGGAGGGACACTAATGAGCTGTCAATCAAACATGGTGGGTGTAGATCGAGTTAAACTTCGTAAAGTTACAAAGCCAATATCATAGAAGGAAATACAGCTACTTCATTAGGTCTAAGAGATCTAGTTTTTAATGAATGCAGTTAGTATTATATAATCTGGTGGAAGATCCACTTTCAATAACAGATTGTCTCCACGCATACTATGATTTCCAATAAAGAAATCTCATTTTTAATCATTTAGTCTGTAGCCACATCAAGGCAGCGTGAATAAAGATTTTGGAAACATGATTAAATTGAGATATGGTTTTCGTCTGATTTATAGACTACAGTAAGCAAGAAAGAGATTTGTGTTGTGCACTTTGTCAGTGGATGCACATATACTTGGCGTTAAGGAAGTTGTTAAATGGGTTTTTATTTGGTTTACATGTGAGATAAAGTCGCTTTGAAATTGATATCACCCATCCTCATGCTGTCATGACAGATTATCAGCTGCAGGTGTTTCTTTCTGTGCAGTGTGTTCGCTGTTTACACACATTTATTTGTGTGTCAGTCCTATAATAGGTAACTGAAAATGGCATCCAGTGAGAAAGCATGTCACCATGCTTGGAATGACATGTACTGTATTATCAGGGCAGCATGGGCTTCTGGCACCTAGGCTCAGCTGTCCTTGACCTGTACATTGATGGGCTACATAGGGCTGTGAAAAATCATTACAGCTTATATGTTTGAGCTGGCAACTATACAAAGAGCTAAAACCTGGAAGCCTTTGCAATATGCCTGAAATGCACTTGCCTCAGTTTCTGGATGCTAAAGATAAGGCACTCGTCTGGATCGGCAGAAACACATACATAGACCATGAATATATTTACTCTCTGTCTTGTAGACATGATGCAGTAGATGCAGTAGATAGATGTATCATTTGGATTGCAGTGTCCTGGACAGTAATTCTTACATGAGAATAGTAGAATCTGGATTTCATATATCTAATAATTGTACAAATCATGAAGGATCGCGAATAAAAAAAAATATTACCACCTAGATGGAAGGAAAATCTATGGGCTGGCATCCCTTACTCATTGTATTTTATATACAGTTGAACTTTTGTATGTTAAATTATTTAGCAAAAAATCAAAATAAAAAAAAGAATACAAAAAAATTAAGCAACTTATTGTTTAGTGCACTCATATTTTATGGCTGCCCAATCTGTCATTGTTTAAATTAATGTTGAGACATAGATACATTTCAGAATGACTGATCTGGGGTGCAGCAGGAAAGTGAAGCAACAGCCTTTGTACAACCTGCTATTCATATAAAGGTCTATTTTCACTGAGAAGGCTTTGACAATCAAGGCTAATATATTCGGGCCTTCAAGTGTATGACACGCTGGTGGACATGGACAGAAATTGGCCCCTGTGCAAGAACAATATATGGGCCCTTTGCAGCAGAAGAATTCATCATACTGCACTATTCTACCAGCTTTGGAGGTAGAAATGGGCCTCCCAAACCCCGAATAGGTTGCACCAATGATATGTTCGCCCCTGCTATTACAGCTTACCTTACCAACAAAGATCTCAGGCTGTACGCACTTTCCCCATGCTCTACTGATGCAACTCCCAAAACACTCTTGTGACTTTATTATAGACCAGGGTTCACCCATCCCGTGGCTTAAGAGCCACATGTGGCTCACGGGCTCATGATGTTTGACTCGTGGCTGTCTGCCAGTTTGTTGCATTAGAACCTAGTCTAGAAAACAGCTGTGAAGAATAGGTCTCCACATGAATTATGTGAGTAGCCCTACAGAGAAGACCAAATTTGGATGCCCATATGCTGGCCTTGGGGGTTCAGAAATAAGTACGGTAAGCTGGAGGCAGTATGATACTACAGGTCAGAGGAGGTGTGATAGTGTGAGCCCTTGATGTGAGATTGCTGAATGGGGATATTGTGGGGACCCTGGATCTTAATATACTGCCCTGGTGTGATTTCTGTGGAAAACCTTTGGCTGACATTAAACTGTTGGGGGATCTGGGTGTCACTAGGGGGGAAGCTGGATATGGCTCGTGACCCTTTCTCAGAGCTGAATATAGCTCTCAAGGTCAAAAAGGTTAGGAACCAAAATGGCAACATCTTTTGTAAAGATATCTAACTTTTCGGATTCACAGTAACATTGTCATCGGGGATGGTAACATACTATTCGCTGAAGCATTTTACCACAAATTTTTGCAATACATTTTTTTCAAAACACAGTAATGTACCAAATACGACCAGGTTTTAAATAGTAAAAAAATGAATTTGCAGATTGCCAGGCAATTTAGTCAATATATTTATCGAAGGTCCATGGTGTTTCCTATTCTAGGATGTGTTAATATTGTATATCCCATGCGTTCTCATACCATTCGCGTACATTCTCTATAAAATGATCATTGTAATCCTGCTCATTAATGTGACTGATCTTGTTAGTTTTCTAATACCACTTATACGCTCCATAATGTGTGATGCATGGAAGTCAACATGATATTCTATGTAGCTCTGCTTCAATTTTTATTTTTTTTTTTACATTTTTATGTCATTATGGTGAAATGATTAACAATGTAACAGTGATGAGAATAGTAAGGATAAAAAGGCGGAGGGAGAGGCAGTGACAAGAATGCAAAAATGTCAACTAATTAAAATGAAAAAATGGCTACAGACAATTTTATTGTCTTCACAACCTGTTTTTTACAAAGGTTCTTATCTTTTCTGCAGACAGTGAACTGATTATGGATAATCTTTTTTATTCTTAATAACCCATTCCCAATAATAACATGATTTGCAAATAACTATTACTAATTTGTCTTCTTATTGTTTCTCAAGTAAAGATTTTACAATTATTAAAATGAAAAGAAGTATAAAATGTAAGACCAATTCTGAATTTATCAATGTTAGCAACAAGCATAATTAAAAAATCCCTCTTCTCGAGAAAAATGTATGGCTTTAGAAATCTTACTGAGCCCCCATGATTTCTCTTTTGAAAAGACTTTTAAAGACTGATTCCAATACCCATTATCCATTTAACAAGGTCCAATTATAACATCTAACTAATAGGATCTTGTATGGTACTTCATGAATTAATAATGCTTACTACAGAGTTTATCTGCTTTCATTTGTGTTCTGTTTCATTCTTTTATGAAAAATCGAATCCTGGGGCCATTTATTGGCATTGCTGTTTTTTTACTCCAGCAATAGCAATAACATTACTTAAAAGCAACTAAAAGCGCCCATCACTTTAACACTTTAAGGAACGGGCGATTCTTCATTTTTGGGCTTTAGTTTTTTCTTCCTCTTCTAAGAGCCATACCTTTTTTATTTTTCTACCCATATTGCCATATGAGGGTTTGTTTTTTGTGGGACAAGTTGTACTTTTGAATGACACCATTTATTTTACCGTATAATGTACTAAAAAATGAGGTCAAATTGAAAAAAAATGCATTTCCAAGTTTGTTTGTTTTTGTTTTTTTCATTTTTACTTGAGTGGTTAAAAAAAGTCTGAAATTCGTAAAAAGTAAAATAAAACGTGCTTGTCTACATTTGTCCGAGACCTCTAATGTTTTCATATTGCAGTTCAAATTTTTATGCATTAGTTTTTTTTTATATATATATATATATATATATATATATATATATATATATATATATATATATATATATATATTTTTTTTTTTTTCTACTTCTTTACCCACTTTTACTGGATGTGGTAGTCCCTTTAGGGGACATACCTGCAGTCATCCAATTGCTTGTACTATACATAGCAGTACCATAATATTGCTGAATATAACACAAATCACTGGCCCCTATGAACATAAGCAAGAAACTAGCAGTCATTGGGGTGAAAATATGACAGGCACAGAAGACGCCCTTGTTGCGCTACCCAAGGGGGAGTGCGGTAGTGAACCCACAAGACCACAGAGGACTGCGGCAGCTGACCCCAGAGACAAACTCGGACAAAGCTTGAGGGAAGAAAAGGACTTTAATGATCAGAGCGTGACCAGCGCCAAACAACACAGGGTCCTATGGTACAGTCCAGAGTGCAAGTACAGTCTGCACAGGAATAGTCCAAATATCCATAGGTATGGCTGAGTGGCAATGCATAGACTCAGTGGAGCGCAGGGACCCAGGTATGGACTGGAGCAGCAGACAGGCATGGCCAGCTCTGAGTGGAGGCAAGGTACAGAGATTAGGAACAGGAGCAAGGTTAAAAAACAAGGTAGGGAACAGGGACCTGACGGGAAGCAACGTCACACTAAGGGACAGGAAGATGTTGCTCAGTCACCTCCCAGAATGGGAGGTTGCCTTATATATCCAGTGCCTCTCTGTAATAGGCTGATAAGCACTTACAGGTTAAGGAGTACTGGCCATTTAAATCACAGCAGGATGCGGTGGGCATCGTCTAAGGAAGGTCCTGGAGGACCTGTTCAGTGCATGCATGTTTCTGGATGAGCAGGCCAAAGGCAAAGAGCTGAAGGAGGATCCAGGACTGCGATCCCAGTGAGTACCCTGTAT
Source organism: Anomaloglossus baeobatrachus (assembly GCF_048569485.1). Classification (NCBI taxonomy): domain Eukaryota; kingdom Metazoa; phylum Chordata; class Amphibia; order Anura; family Aromobatidae; genus Anomaloglossus; species Anomaloglossus baeobatrachus. The sequence goes on along the minus strand of NC_134356.1, from coordinate 396,639,231 downwards.
GGAAGGCAGAACAGTGGGATGGGCCGACCGTTTGGAGCCGCGTGCTGGGCGCTGAATCACCTGCTCAATAAGGGTCGGTCCCGTGGGTTGGGGCATGACAGCCCGCCATCATGACAACCCATACACACCCCGCGATCACATTACAGGGACAGCGATAAGTGGTTAGAACAGAATGCATTTTCAATGCCGCTATCAGAGAATTTTAGGGGCATTTAACAGATTAAAATCTCTGGACAGAGCTCCACTCTACCAAACTTTTGGTATGTTTTTTATGTTGTAGAACCTCTGCAACATTTCTACACCTATTATGTTAATAAGGTTACTTGTGTTTTTTACATGCATTTTCGTGGCCAGTTTTTTGCATGCATTTCTATCGCATTTTTGACATTGATTTTTTTTGTCTTCTATTGATTTGTCATGTTTTAGATTAAGCTGCTTTTTTATTGATATTTCCTGGGTTTTTGACTTTGGCAAAAATTTATTGAAATATTTATGTGCAAATTATATGTGTTTTTGATGAAAGTCTATGGGGAAAATCTGCACATAAAGCTCAGTGTTCCCGCAAGAGAAATTGACATGTTGCAGATTTGAAACACACACTGCAGGTCAGTTTATGCTGAGCAAAAAATAACAGCATGAGATATCTGTAAATCCCATCTGCTTTGCTAGAACTGTAACAGGCTGTTATTTGGAAACAGAAAAAATATGCAGTGTCAAAAATTCACCAAAAACTCATCATGAGCACAGTCTTAGAGACAGATGATGGCTGAATGAAACAGCCATCATCTGCCTGATAATGGGGTGGCCTCAGCTCCTTAGTCTTCTCCATTCATCCTCTTTCAACAAGCCGTGTTCAGGTATGACACTGGTTATTAAGGGCCTAAGGTGTATGGTAGCCAAAGACATTTATTATCTATCTGGTGGATTGCTGATAAATGTTAGATCAGTACTATATAAACAATCACAATCATATTCTATGCACACAGTATGATTGTATTAATGTGCGCAAGGAAGTACAGTTGGATTATCTAAGCAGGCTATTACAGGGCTACATGTAGACGATCGGTGGTTTTTAACGGCCATTGGTCAGCAAATTAAAATGCACCTTTAGGTATACAGTATGATAAAAAATAACTAAAGCTATAGAAAGTTAGACACAATTTACACATTTTTCAAATAAGTGCCACACTCTTTTCATACCATGTGACAAATAGATTCAAAATTTTAAAGCCCCCCCAAAACAAACAGTAGACTTTATTATATTCAATATCTAAATAGAGTTCACATTTGCAGTTAAGAACTGTCCTTTTTAAGGAAAAGGCCCCAGTACCCATAAGATTTAACATGTAATTAATTACTTCATTATCACAAATTCTTTAAATGCTCATTGTATTACAGATATTGTCTGGTGGAATGGATTTCAGAGGAAGATGTAAGAATCTATATATGTTAACAAGGAAAGAAAAGGTTGTGTTAGAAAATCAAAACCTCCATCTTATTTTATACCTTCTGCAATCAATGGTTTAGCTCATCACAACATTCATTACTTTGCGTACAGGTAGATTGACTTTTCTACCACTTATCAGGCTGGGGTGCTCTGGTTAATTCTTTTCCTCTAGTTGTGGAAATATTTGACGACTCCTGTCTTGCTCGTCTGTGATAACGCAATTCATTTGATCTACATATAGATTTCACAGTCAGTTTTTAAAGGGCTTATTTTCTTATGATAAAAAAATTGTATCCTTTAAAGTTATCAATATATATATATTTTAATAGCCCTTAACCTTTAATGACCGGGCAATTTTTGTGCTTTCGTTTTTTTTCCTCTATCTATTTCACGAGCCATAACTGTTTATTTTTTTTGTCAACATAATCATATAAAGGCTTGTTTTGGCACGACGAGTAGTAGTTTTCACCTCCTTTCACCATATGTATAGTAACATAGGAAAAACAATCTCCAAATGCAGTAAAATACTGAGCAAAGGACAATTCCATTATTATTTTTGAGATTTTGTTTTTACAGAAATACCAACTTTTTTATGACCTAATTGGGGGAGGGAAGCATAAATGTGTACCCCAAAAAAGTGTGAGAATCACAACTTTTATATGATTTTGTAAACAGACCTTTGTATAGCTTGTTTTTTTTTGTGTGATGGGCTGACATTTTTATTGGGTCCATATTGGGGACCATATTTTTATTCAATTTTTGAGGGGCAGGTGTGGTGACTATCAATAGCAATTTCAGCATTTTGATGTCTTTTGTTTTACAGTTTGTATTCTTTGGCTCAATATATTTTACATTTCAATAGATCAGACATTTATGGACACAGCAATGCCAAACACATTCATCTTTTTATTTACTTATTTTTAAAGGCTGGAGTGTTTAGTGATTCTAATATGTCAAAAAAACCTACTGTCACCAAGTAAACACTGGAAATTGGTCCATTTAACCCCTTCACGACCTTTGACATACATGTACATTGCAGGTTGTGTCTCTGGCTTTAATGTTGGCTTGTACGCCGAGCTAACATCTTTCCCGGCAAATTCCAGCTTATTTAATCAGCCATCATGTGTCTTTAACAGCCATAGGTAGAGTGGGGGGTGATTTTAGCTATGCATACTGTAGTAGTGCTGATCAGTGGTGATCAGACAATTGTAGATGATTTGATGCCTGTTCTGAAGAGTGGCGTTTCAATCCCAAACACGTAAATAAACCACCTTTTTATCTACTTCATGTACTGCACCTTCGGTTTAGTCCACAGCAGCACAAGATTATTCCACTCTTCTCCAAGCTTTTACCTATGTAATACAGATGACATTTCCTGTGTAAGACTCTTCATCGGGTTGATTTGCAGAGTAATAGCATTCTAAAATTGTGCAGCCACCTCACTGAAAGCCTGGTTACTGGGAGGAAATGAACTTTACTCCTCCCGGCAACCTCTGGCTTTCATTCATAGAAGCATGGCCAATGTGGATTCAGTCATCCACATCATGATCGGCAGGTGTAAGCATGCCCAGATACTTACTAAAAGCCAGCTCTGCAAAGACTGCTGTTAGTCAATGTGCATGTATTGCGTCCACATTTTGGAGCAGATTTAGCTGCGGATTTCACTCTACTTCATTATAAGTATTGAACTGGGTGAAATCCACAATGAAAATGAGTAGATATGAAATCCAAACGATACTTTAAATTTTATGCTTTTTTCTCAGCGACTTTTGAATAAAATTTTGAACACCCCATTTACTTGTATTGGACTGTAAATTGATGCAGAATTGCAGTGTGGATTCTGTGATGTGTGAGCTTAGCCTTAAAAGTTTTTGCTGTTAATATATATTTCTTTGACCTGAAAAAACAGTCTGGTCACTGATTTTCCTTTTATAACACTCGTATGCAGCTATAGCATACAATATCTTTGTTTTTACTAATCAATTATAAATACATACTATTTTGATCACAGTCTTTGATTAGTGACAAAAACATGGCTAGCAAAAGCAGCCATACAACACACTGATCTCTACCCAATGGTAACATCTCAATGTCAAAGACTTGTGTGCTTGAGATATACAGGAGGTTGATGAATATTAAGATAATGATCTGTTATTAGCAAGCACTAAAACGCTTGGGTGCTTGTTACTAGAGCCGAACAGGTCATACACTTTGAAAGAGCTCAACTCAAGTAACGAGTATAATGGAAGTGGAATGATTGGCCAATTTGGCTCTCTACCCATATACTACATACAGCCAGCCATATACAGAGCATTTCTGGGGGGAGGGAGGGCGGGGGATGTTTTGACCCAGTACATCCAAAAATGTTGTTTTAACCCCCAGTGAGAGCCATTCAGAGACTGCAAGTGGCTCTCACTGTTGTGCATGCACATATCATGCAGTGAAGTAAGCCTGTGCTTCATGTTTGTTGTTTCGTGGATGAAACATTTAAGCACCCATGATACTTGGTCAAGCAAAGCAAGTACCCAAGCACCCCGATGCTCGATCGAGTACTGAGCAAGGCCGAGCATGCTTACCTATTATTATATATAATATTAATGATTAATGATGGTTAAGTGTGCGCGGCACTGCTTGGTACTCAGTCGAATATTGGGGTACTCTGGTACTTGAGGTGTTCAGCTGAGTATCACAGAGAAGGCTCAGATTTTTTGTCGGTGAAACAACGAACAAAGCACTGGCTTGCTTCACTGCATAATGTGAGCAGGAACCCCAGGGAGAGCCATTTGCAGTCTCTAAATAGCAATAACAACATTTTTGGATGTACAGTGTCCAAAAAAACCTCACCTCCCTTTTCCCCGGAAATGCTCTGTATATGACAGAATGTATGGGGGCGGAGAGCCAAACTGGCCAATCATTCCACTTCCATTATACTTGTTATTCGAGCTGAGTTCTTTCAAAGCGTCTGACCTGCTTGGCTAGAAAAACAAGCACCAGGGCATTTTAGTACTTGCCCATCACTAATAATGATGAGCAAAACTGGTGAAATTCAAATTTGGCAGATTTGCATCAAATTAATTTAAAGTAAATTAGAAGTGCCCTGAATGCAATTAAAAACAGCAATTATTAAGCAGTAAGGTCTCCAAGCCCCGAAGTATAAAAAAAAACCAAATGGAATGAAGAGGGGTTAAAAAATAATAAAATCTTAAACGTTGGCCCTCACCTGTCAAAGCTTCCGTAGCTCTTCTGATCCTGTGCTCACTCTTGCCCTCCCTTCACAACATATATAAAGGCCTAGTTGACATCAAAAACACTGGCAAAGAATAAAGAGAAGGTTAGAGCCAGAGGTGGTGCCTGAGTAAGAGGGCAGGGGACCAATGGGAGCTTTAGCACCACAGACAAGAAGGGAAAAAGTAAAAGTGAGTATGATATTATACAAGTAAAATATATCTTTGTACCGTGTTAGCCAGTAGAGATAAAAAAATTTTTGTTTAAAAGAACAGAAAGTCCTCAGTGGTTGATACCTTTTAATGGCTAACTGAAAAGATGGTAATAATTGCAAGCTTTCGAGACTACTCAGGTCTCTTCATCAGGCATGGTATAACACAAAATCTGAAGAGTCACATATTTATACACAACAGGACTTAGAATAGTGCAGTAAAAAAAAAAAAAAAAAACAAGTTATATGAAACAGAACTATCACTATGGCAGGGGGGGCAATGATACCTTTTAATGGCTAACTCAAAAGATGGTAATAATTGCAAGCTTTCGAGACTACTCAGGTCTGCAAGCTTTCGAGACTACTCAGGTCTTGCCCCCCTGCCATAGTGATAGTTCTGTTTCATATAACTTGTTTTTTTTTTGTTTTTTTTTTACTGCACTATTCTAAGTCCTGTTGTGTATAAATATGTGACTCTTCAGATTTTGTGTTATACCATGCCTGATGAAGAGACCTGAGTAGTCTCGAAAGCTTGCAATTATTACCATCTTTTCAGTTAGCCATTAAAAGGTATCAACCACTGAGGACTTTCTGTTCTTTTAAACAAAAATTTTTTTATGATATTATATAGTTTTTAGCCTAACCTCTTCTTGGCCAATATAAATAATGTAAATAATGCAAAATGGCATCTAGACAGAAACCAATTTACAAAAATGTAATCCCCAAATTTTCATATGTGCTAAAACACACAAATTTTGGGAAATTCAAAATAAATAAATATTTTTTTTATAAATATATATATATATATATATATATATATATATATATATATATATATACATCACTGGTGGGCACAGGCAGAAAAGTGATCCTGTGCAATAACAGTATATGTATCCTTTTTGCTTTGGAGGTGGAAATGGGCCCCCTTACCTCTTGGGCAGCTCAACAGGTTGCACTAATGGTATATCTGCCTCTGATATATATGTGTGTATATATATATGTATATATATATATATATCAGAGGCAGATATACCATTAGTGCATATGGGGTATATATACAGTACATATATATATATCGCCAGTCCTCTGTCACATCTTCTATACATGCATGAACAAATTAACAACAGGGTGCAATCTTTTCCTCATATGCTCTGGCACTGTCCAATCTGCTGGCACTATCAGGCTATATAAGGACACACTTTTTTTAGGAATGAAAATAATACCACCCAGATGTCATTTTATTTTTAAATTTCTAGGACACGACAGAGGAATGGCACAATCCAGAAAAATGACAAAAAAAATGCTCCAGATTTGTTATTTTAATCGTATTTTGTAGAAAACAAATGTGGCAACATGGCAACATGCCCCCTATAAAGTGGAATGTGTTTTCTAAATTATATTATTTAATGCAACCATTAAATCTTGGGGTTTAGTGCAAGCATACTGGCATAACTATTAGATAGATAGAATTCTATGTTTTATTTCCAAACTCATTTTCATGATCATCACTCACATGATCCATGAGACAAAATTTGTTCCACCTGAAGAAAGCTTCAATGATGAAATTCATTTTTATACCATGAAATACAGTATATTTCTCAGGCTGCAATATAAATCACAAATCATTATGTAAAATGACTTTATGTTGAATTTGTATAGCTCTTAGAAGATCTCAAGGGAACATTCCAAGAGGGAATGATCATACAGTTCTGCCTGTTTAAAGGGCACTGGACAATGGTCCATAAAAAATTCTAGAGCTTAAAAGAAATACAAAGGAAATTCCAATAGAAATAAAAAATAAAAATAAAAAAAATGCTTTTCTGTCATTTTTTATTCTCAAAGGGTTTAATGATAGATACTAAATTGTCTTAGCATTTTAACATTATTATGTATGTTTCTCAAAGTAGGAAAGAGGTATTTCTATCGGAATTTGCATCCAAGCATCTCTCAAAGCTAGATATTTTTGTATCTTATAAAAAAAAATCTTAAAGATAACCACCGTGGCTTTATAAAGATGTCACCCATATATGTACATTGTGTGGTAGGTCAACATAGTTGGTTAATAATATTCTGTGTTTTATTCCCAAGGTTCATTTAGTAATGGAGTTCTTGCTGCTAAGCAACAGCGAGAAAAATGTTTTCTGTAGACCATATCTTTCGTTGATTTTTTGTAAATCTCTTCTTTTTGACAGCCAACATTGTAAAACAACATATTATAATAATAGATGTCATTGATGTAACCCACTGCTGAGAAGTATTTAATGTATTTTGTAAAATGCTCTAGTTGTAATTTCTCATAAATAGATGTCACTTGATTGAGAATTTTAGCATATGACAATATGCTATTATCTAATTGAATGTCTATTCGCTATTTGGATCAAACTGTAGACATCTACTGTAGACTCATTCATGAAATACATTCAGGTTTAGTAGCTTTTATGTAATCATATAAATATCATTTTTATATAATGTGACCTGATAAGGTAATGTTTTAAAACTTTAAATAAAGTACCGTATTTTTCGGACTATAAGACGCACCTGACCATAAGACGCACCCTGGTTTTAGAGCAGGAAAATAGGAAAATAAAATTTTAAGCAAAAAATGGAGTCATGACACACTGTTATGGGGCAAGGATCTGTTGCTGACACTGTTATGGGGGTAATGTCCTCAAATTCTCTACTAAGATACCCCATCCTGGTAATGATCCTCATGCCTTGTATATACAGTATATACCCCCAACCTGCTCATATACCCCCATCCTGCTCATATACCCCCATCCTGCTATATACCCCCATCCTGCTCATATACCCCCATCCTTGCTCATAATATACCCCCATCCTTGCTCATAATATACCCCCATCCTGCTCATAATATACCCCCATCCTGCTCATAATATACCCCCATCCTGCTCATAATATACCCCAATCCTGCTCATATACCCCCATCTTGCTCATAATATACCCCCATTCTGCTCACAATATACCCCCATCCTGCTTCTAATATACCCCCATCGTGCTATACACCCCATCCTGCTATACACCCCCATGCTGCTATACGGCCCGCATCCTGTGGCACATAAAAAAATAAACGCTCATACTCACCTTACCTCACCTCACTCCCTGCAGCATCGCTCCTCCTCCCGTCTGTGTCAGCGGCAGCGCCGCTGAGTGGAGCCGTCCCCGTTCCCCTGTAGTACCGCGATCTCCTCCTGGCTGCCAGCGGCCGCTGAGTGGAGCCATCCCCATTCCCCTGCAGCACCGCGATGTCCTCCTGGCTGCCGGCGGCTGCGTGTGGACACGTGCGCACCGCTAGTCTTCACTCAGCAGCCGCCAGCAGCCAGGAGGACATCGCGGTGCTACAGGGGAACGGGGACAGCTCCACTCAGCGGCCGCCGGCAGCCAGGAGGAGATTGCGGTACTGCAGGGGAACGGGGACGGCTCCACTCAGCGGCCGCCGGCAGCCAGGAGGAGATTGCGGTACTGCAGGGGAATGGTGACAGGTGTGTGTACTGATTCACTGCACCCCGCGCTGATGATGATGCACAGTGGGCAGTGAATACAGCCGCACATGATCAACCAAGGCTGTAGTTGCCAGGGGTGATCATGTGGGCCGGCTGTTTATCCCTCGCCTACCTGTCAGCGCTGAGAGATGATGGGCGGGATGATGGGCGTGCATATTAAATGAGTGGGTCCACATGGTCATGGCAGGCGCTGCTGCAGCCTGCTCATGTCCCCAATGACCCGCTTCACCGCAGCACCCTCATTCCGCGCAGCCCTACATTCAGACATAAGACGCACCCCTCACTTCCCCCAACATTTGGGGGAAAAAAAGTGCGTCTTATGGTCCGAAAAATACGGTATCTTCTGTTAACACCAAGAAGAAACTAGGCATGTGACAACATTATTGGAGCCCATAAATTTACATTAAGTGGCTGTCCCCTATGGCACAAAAAAAGGCTTAGACTGGTTAGCAGAATGACTTCCCCTTAATTATAAGATAAAGACAAAAAAATCAATCTCCATAAACAAAATATGCAACATCCACAATATTTAATAATAATATTATTGGTATGGAATTGGCTAAAAGATAAAAAATAAAGAGTAGTTACGGGGGGACTGGCGGATTAGAATAAAGGTGGTGAATATCCCAATTGCCAGTCGGGGTCCACCGTGCTCCAAGATGGTAAAGGAACTGCTGGCAACCCGTAGGTCAGGCAGATAATACAGAGCTTTGTGGCTCCAAAATAATACAGTACCAATACCTGAGCAAAGAGGTTTTTCGCACTAAGTGTGGATGCATGCCCAGTAGCCTGAACTGATGACTTAGCCTCAGAAATGGCACTATCATGATGAGCATGCTCATCAGTTAAAACACTGGACATAGGTTCTGGCTGGGGCAAATCGGCACGCGCATGCGCCCTAGCCGCCTCTCCACACTTAGACATGGAGGACAAAACAGTCAGCTGGACGACCCAAGACATGGCCAAAAATGGTGGCCGGCGCCTGGGCATAGCAGGAACAGCAGCAGGTTGCTTGCGGTTACGTCAGCGCCGATTTGCAATAAGTCATAAACTGTACTTTCTGCAATTGGGCTATATTCATCAGTGGGGTACCGCAGGGATTTGTGCTAGGACTGATTTTTTTTTAATCTCTTTATTAATGATCTTGTGGATGGGATTGGTAGTAAAGTGTCTGTCTTTGCTGACAACACTAAACTAGGTAGGATATTAAAAATGGACCTTGATAGTACAATATTACAAAATGATCTGGATAAGATGTCAGAATGGGCAGATACTTGGCAAATGAAATTTAATATTGATAAATGTAAAGTAATGCACCTAGAATGAAATAATCTCAGGACTAAAAAGCAGGAGAAAGACTTGGGGATTCTGGTTACAAGTAAACTGAGCTGCGGTACTCAATGTCAAGCAGCAGCTGCAAAAGCAAACAAGATTTTAGGGTGTATAAAAGAGAGATTAGATCCCGTGATCCCAATGTATTGTTACTCCTCTATACGTCACTCATAAGGCCACATCTGGAATATGGGATCCAGCTTTGGGCTCCGCATTTTAAAAAGGACATTCAGAAGATAGTCAGTTCAAAGGCAGGCAATTAGATTATTATTATCCCATATGATGAGCGGTTGAAAAAGTTGGATTTGTTTGGCTTAGAAAAAAAGACGTCTCAGAGGAGATCTCATTTATTTGTATAAATACATGTGTGATCAATATAAAGGACTGGCACATGACTTATTGCTTCCAAAGACAGTGCTAAGGACCAGGGGGCACTCACTGCGAGTGGAAGAAAAATGATTACGGCAGCTACATAGGAAAGGGTTCTTTACAGTTAGAGCAGTCAGACTGTGGAATGCCCTACCACAAGAGGTAGTAATGGCAGATACTATAACAGCTTTTAAAAAAGGGCTGGATGATTTCCTCAGTACACACAACATTGTCGGTTATAAGTGACTTAGGGACAAAATGTAGAACTGGTGGAGGAAGGTTGAACTAGATGAACCTAAGTCTTTTTTCAACCTATGTAACTACGCAATAATAACAAAATTAAAAGATTATGCCACAAACGAACAGCTGTGGTACCAATGGAAATAAGCATACTGGGTGCCATTCACAAAAACCTTGTGAAAGCATTTTACAACTCAATGTTGACAAATTCACAATCGGTCGACTGCAGAAAGCAGCTCTGTTCAGATTTGAGCAATTTTTATGCATACATTATGTTATTTTAAGTTTTCAAAAGAACCTGATGTATAATAAAGGCCCACACCATCTATTGACCTGGCAGTTGTGATGTTACGGGGGGACCGGCAGATTAGGACCAGGGGGTATATATCCTAATCGCAAGTCGGGGCCCACCGTGCTCCAGATGACAAAGGAGCTGCTGGCACCTGAGTGTTAGGCGGAGACTATAGAGCTGGATGGCTCTGAGATAACCCAGGAACTCTGGGAACCGGTCACGTGTGTTGGGACACGTCAGACCGGACGACAACCCAATTAGCGTTTTGGTGCACCTAGCGCTACACCAACCACGTGTGCAGGAAACACGTCAGGCCGGGTGGTAACCAGGTAGCGTTGACCGGAAGACCGCCACGAAAGCGCCCTGTCGGCCACGTGTGTAGGACACGTCAGGCCGAGCGGTCCTCCGATTAGCGTTTCTGGCCACCTCTCGACTGGCCACGTGTGTGTAGGACACGTCAGGCCAGATGGGTACACCAGTAGCGTTGACCGGGAAGCCGAGGAGGATAAGGAACACCCTGTTAACTCCACAGGGGTCCTGGGGTACGCTGTCCGTGTGCGTAGGGGGCACAACCGGACAGGTGGCGCAGCAGGTGCGTTGTCCGTGTGCGTAGGGGGCACAATCGGACAGGTGGCGCAGCAGGTGCGTTGTCCGTGTGCGTAGGAGGCACAATCAGACAGGTGGCGCAGCAGGTGCGTTGTCCGTGTGCGTAGGGGGCACAATCGGACAGGAAGCACAGCAGCCGCAGCCCAGTTAACGCCACTGGGCTGCTATAGCAAGACTGGAACGGCAGGAGGGAAGCACGGCACCTGACCCTGATGTGCCGAGCCACGAATCTTGGCGTGACAGGCACCGTTCGCCTAACCCTACCTACCGCTTCCCAACATAGGCTTATGCCGCAATGAGGCTCTAACATGGAGGTGTGCTCTGACTGAGCAAAAGTGAAGACTGCGCACCTCCATGTTGTCTCCAGCCCCTTTTATAACCTGGGTCCGCCCTAAACCCAGGGTGGAACCACCAAGGTCCAATAGCAGAGTGCCATGTCATCAGTGACGTCACATGCGACCTATCCGGAACCGCCACGTCATTGATGACCTCATGGCAGCCACGCCCCAAACACTTCACCAGTCATCGTCTGACGACCAATACTGAGGTGCCACATCATAGGGGCGGGCCTCTGCGAGCCAGTCCGGAGTTGCCACGTCATCAGGACACCTGACACCCTCTGCCCTATCAGGGCCTGCCACCTCACAGACATGCTCAGTGAGATCCTTACCGGACCTAGCCTCTGGTGCACTAAGTGCCTGAGCATGCCCAGTAGCCTGAGCAACAGGCTCAGAAAGCAGACTATCAGTTTGAGCATGCTCAGTAGGCACATCCCAGCACTTAGACACAGCACGAAGTCCAAGTACCTGTGCAAAGAGGCTGTTAGGGTTAATTGTGGGAGCATGCTCAGTAGCCTGAACTGAGGACTTAGTCTCAGACATAACACAATCAGGCTGAGCATGCTCACTAGGCAAAACACCGGGCTTAAACTCTGGCTGGGGTAAATCGGCGCACGCATGCGCACTAGCCACCTCTCCACACTTAGACGTGGTGGAAGGAACAGCCAACTGGACGACCCAAGGCACGGCCAAGAACGGCAGCTGGCGCCTGGGCGCAACAGGAACCGCAGCAGGCTGCTTGCGGCTATGGCGGCGCCGGTTCGTAACATGTGATTTGTGATATAATAGTTATAATAATAATACTTATATGCAATGTTTCAGGTGAAAACTAAAAAAATATGCAACATCCACTATATATAATATATTTATAGTAATAATAATAATAATAATGGAACTATTGCAGAAATCAGCAGCTGTGGTCATCAGCTATCCACAAAAGCCTCGGGAAATTATAACATCCTACGATTTTGGGATGCACCCATTGTGTAATGGAGACCAACACCATCTACCAACATGGAAGATGTGATTTCTAATATAATAAATATATTTATTGTATATTTTTATTATTACATTTTTACATTTTTGATGTGGTGTCTTTATTGAAGGTTCTATGACTTTTAATAAATTATGTCTTTGCGATTAGAGGTCCGGGGGCTTAGTTTATGAATTTTATTTTGAAGTTTTTCATTTGATACCTTACACTTTTGAAATATCTTTGTTTTATAATATCAAATTGTTTCTAATGTAAAGGATTTAATATATTTTGTAGTTGCACTGACTACAGCTTCAGATTACATAATGAATCCATATATTAATTACGTTAAATATGACTCATGTTTTTCATGTTAGATACTTTTGTCTTCTTGTGTTGTGCTTCCATTCACATATATGCTCATGGTTAATATAGGCCAATTTTAAAAGTTTTAGTTCAGTGCTAGTGTAGGGATGGCATTTAACTTGGCTTATTAGGCCAACAATGAATGAAACATACTTTCCTGAGCCAGAAGTACGCTAAGAGCTGTTGCCTTCACCTGTCCTTTCCACTCTTAGCAAACCATACAAAATATAACACTAAGCACTTGGAGACAATGAGGAAAATATAAACATGAGATCCATTGTAAGGCAGCCTTTTAAGAATACTAAAAGGTGATCGACAAAATCTCTTTCCTCAGCATTCAGTTTAGAAAACATTCTGTTCTGAATTGTTCTTTAACCCTTTCACCACCAAGCCTGTTTTTCACCCTCATCATGAGGCCAAATTTTACTATGCCAACCAGTGTCACTTTATGAGGTATTAACTATGGAACTCTTCAACGGATCCCGATGATTCTCAAATTGTTGTTTTTTTTCTGACACATTGTACTTTATGGTAATTGTAAGTTTAGGTCAATATTTTTTTATTTGTGAAAATGTTATAATGTGGGAAAATTTAGAACATTTCACAATTTTCAAACTTTTAAGGTTTATGCCCTTAAACCAGATAGTTATATCACACAAAATAAGTAATAACATTCATCACATGTCTACTTTACATTAAAACATTTTTTTCTGAAGTTAGAAGTGTTAAAACCTTATCAGTAATTTCTTGGTTTCCCCCCAAAAATTGCAAAAACATTTACTCACTGATTTTGCATGGCCTATGTTATAGAAAGCACCCAAATGTGAACATTTTAAAAACTGCACCCCTCAAAGTAAAAGTGCTCAAAACCACATTCAAGAAGTTTATTAACCCTTCAGATGCTTCACAGCAATTAAAGCAATGTAGAAGGAAAAAATTAAAATGTTACTTTTACCCCCACAAATCTGTTGTTTTAGCCCAAAATTTTGCATTTTCACAAGGACAACAAGAGAAAATAGACCACACATTTTTTTTGTGAAAATTCTCCTGAGTACGCTGATACCCAAATATGTGGTAGAAAACTGCTCTTTGGGTGCACGGCAGGGCTTGGAAGGGAAGAAAAACTGTATCACTTTTGGAGAGCAAAATGAGCTGAAATATATAGTGGGCATCCCTGATCTGCCTAACCATTGGAAACCCCCACAAATGACCCAATTTTGGAAAGTATACCCCTCAAAGAATTTAGCTACTGCAGGTGCCATGTCGCATTTGAAGAGCTGCTATGGTGCCAAAACAGCAAAACACAACCACATATGACCCATTTTGTATAATGAGCAGTTTAAACCACATTTGATTTCTAGAATTGTGTAACATTACGCTGTGGAAATATAAAATTACATTTTTTCACTGAAATGTTGTTTTAGCTTTAAGTGTTTAATTTTCAAATGGGCTATTGGGAGGAAATTGACCACAAAATGTGTTACACAATTTCTTCCGAATTCACCTATATTCTACATATGGTTAGAAACTACTATTTAGATATAGTGCAAAGCTCAGCATGGAAGGAGGGCCCAATTGAAATGCAGATTTTACTGGAATAGTCATGTTACTTTGGCAGAGCTCCTGAGGTGCCAAAACATCAGAACTCTCAATAATTTTACAAACTGCAACCCTCAGTGAATACATTTACTGATGCAGTGAGGATATTGATACCACAGGTGTGTCAAACAATTTTATACTATTCTGTGGTGAAGAGCTAATAATTGCATTTTTATCACTAAAATACTGTTTTAGCCCCAGAGTTTTTATTTTCACAAGGGGAATTAGATAAAAAAAAGCACCAATATTTGTTATACAACTTCTGCTGAACGTGGCAATGCATTTGGATTCAGGAATGCAGATTTCCCTAGATTTCTTTTGGTGGGAGTCAAGTAGCTTTTTCAGAGCCTTTGTGCTACCAGTAACTTGGCTTGGCCACCTCTATATATCTGTTAATAGATGACAGGTCCAAGTGGGGACATGTTTTTGTGTGAGTAGAGTTGAAGCCTTTATTGGTGGCATTTTGGGGTAAAGAACATTTTGGATTAGTTCACAGATATCTGGTGCTTTACACTGAACACTTGTATAAGGGTTTCCATCTAAATATCTAAAACACATGATCAGATTAATCCCACACAGATCCATTCACTAAAAAGGCAGGCAGAGTTACTCAAGACTCCCTATGGTCTCTCTTTATTGGTGTCCAGCCTTTCAAAAGTGCACAAACCTGTGGCCGACCACGCTTTGTGCACGCCTAAACAGAAGGACACCACTGAATCACTCCAGACTCCCTCTGACTTATTTTAGTGAATATTCCATCAGGGATTCAGTCTGAATCACGAATTTCAGAGATATACAGAGAGACCCCTTTGTAAGCACTCAGCATAGAGCATAGGATAAATGTGAGCCGAGTCTTACTACGATCTGTGGAGAAAAATTAACAAATCAACAGAATTGTTTTTATTTTGTACACCGTTTCCAGTGCAATATAAGTGATTAGACAGCTTTAGCCATGGGATTGGTGCGATTATAGCGATACCACATTTATATACTATTTTATGTTTAGCTGCTATCGCACACTAAGAAATGCTTTTTTTTTTTTTTTTTTTTAATAAGTGATTGTATTGCTATATTTTTGAGAGCTATAATTATTTTTGTATGTCTGCAGAAAGAGTAATTTGAGGGCTTAGTGGGTCGATTTGATGTTTTATTGATACCATTTTTGGGAGCATATAATTATTGGAGCGCTTTCTATCCCTATATTTAGTAGACAGAATGAACTAAAGTAAAGACAGCAATTAAGGATTTAATTTTTAAAAAATGCCATTCCACGTGTGGTAAAAGTGATAAGACATCTTTATTCTTTGGGTCAGCATGATAACAGTGATTCCAGATTTATATCTTTCTAATATTTTGCTGGTTTTGCACAATAAAAACTATTTTATAGAAAAAATATTTTTTTTTGCATAGATATTTTCTTTGTTATTTTTCTGCTCATGGAGCTATTTGGTGGCTTGTTGATTTCGAGACAAGATTACGCTTTCAGCGAAACCATCTTTATTTACATTCATCTTTTTTAATCCACTTTTTCCTCGGCGATTTTATGAGAAAGCATAGTTTTTTGTCAGGTTTTTATTGTTAGTTTTTTACGGCGTTCACTGAAGGGGTTAATTAGTATGACAGTTTTATAAGTCGGGTTGTTACAGATGTTGCGATACCAAACTTTTGTAGTTTATTTTTGTTGGTATATAAATATACATATTTATTGTTATATTTTTTCATTATTTTGTGATTTTTTTTAATTTTTTTAATTTTGTTAAACATTTTTACTTAGTCCATCTATTGAACTTAAACTTTCATTACTCTGATCACTGATTTAATGCATTGTCATGCACTTGCATTACACCAGTCAGTGATGCAGTGACAAAAGACTTTTAAACCATGCTTCTGGCATTGTCTAACAGGCTTGTCATAGCTGGCTGACCCGGAGGTCATCATGACTACCTTAGTTGGCCCCTGCAATGACGTTACGGGGTTGTCATGTAAGCCAAGCTTCTCATGGTGATCATGCAGGCAAAGCATCTGTGCTCCAAATAATTGACATGATGTACCCATACATCATAGGTCAAGAATCCATCCCAGCCATGACATATGGGTATGTCATAGGTCATGAAGGGGTGAAGGAGGAATGTCAGACTACATTTTAAAAGAAAACATTTCTTCATATTGATCATATAAAAAGAAAAAAAAATTAATAGCTTACAACATTGCCAGCTTATCAATGTTTAATTACAAAAATAAAGTCTGAGGTTCATCTCTTATCATGTGCCTTAGGCGGGCTTTGCACACTACGACATCGCAGGCCGATGCTGCGATGCCGAGTGCGATAGTGCCCGCCCCCGTCGCAGCAGCGATATGTGGTGATAGCTGGCATAGCGAAAGTTATCGCTACGCCAGCTTCACACACACACTCACCTGCCGTGCGACGTCCCTGTGGCCGGCGACCCGCCTCCTTGTTAAGGGGGCGGGTCGTGCGGCGTCACTGCGACGTCACACGGCAGGCGGCCAATCAGAGCGGAGGGGCGGAGATGAGCAGGATGTAAACATCCTGCCCAC
Organism: Anomaloglossus baeobatrachus; assembly: GCF_048569485.1. Classification (NCBI taxonomy): domain Eukaryota; kingdom Metazoa; phylum Chordata; class Amphibia; order Anura; family Aromobatidae; genus Anomaloglossus; species Anomaloglossus baeobatrachus. The sequence continues at coordinate 396,622,156 of NC_134356.1, read as the reverse complement.
CTCCTTCCTTCCGCATATCCTACGGAAGCCGCAGTGAGGCCGGTAGGAGACGTTCCTCGCTCCTGCGACTTCACACACAGCGATGTGTGCTGCCGCAGGAGCGAGGAACAACATCGGACCGTCGCGTCAGCGTAATCATGGATTACGCCGACGCTGCACCGATGATACGATTACGACGCTTTTGCGCTCGTTAATCGTATCATCCAGCCTTTACACACTGCGATGTCGCATGCGATGCCGGAAGTGCGTCATTTTCAATTTGACCCCACCGACATCGCACCTGCGATGTCGCAGTGTGCAAAGTGCCCCTTAGGCTCTGTTCACATCTGCATTAAGAATTAAGGTTTTTGGTTTTATTATCGGAAAAAAAAATTCTGTTGGAAATGGATCTGTCAAATGGCAGGAACAAACAGTTACTAACAGGCCAACATTGAGTTTGAGAAGAACCCTCCATTTGAAGACTCAAACATAGATATGGACCTAACTAAATACGATGCTTTCTGTTCTAGTTTATTTTTATTTGAAGACTTTAAGAGAATTAACACAGAAGAAGGTCAAAAGTAAAATGAGTGGTCAAAGGAGTACCTGAGCAGAGTGGCTGCAGACATTTGGAAGCATTGATAACCCAGTCACTTTTCACATATTTTTTATGTACCGTACATTTTACTTATTATTCCATGCCTAATATACTGTAACACTATGGAATTATTATTACTTTGCACACTGCTTGTTAGAGGTACTCATCGTCCAGTACTGCTTTTGTATATTGCTAATTGGTAACCACATTCTAGAAAAATCCATATTTTAATGAATACTTATGCATTAAACACCCAATTTGCTATAATGCCAAAGATGAAGCTCTAGATCCAATATATATTGATCTAAGATGGATACAGGCAAAAATAGTGCAGACAGCGTCCATTGTAGTCTACTATAGCTCTTTTAGAGGTTTTGTCTGAATGCACTTAAAGATGTTGTCCAGAACTTTAACATTGATGATGATTTCTCCTTAGGAGAGGTAATTAATGTCTCACAATTGAAGGTGCGACGCCTGGCACCCCAGCAGATCAAATGTTTCCTTTGCGCCACTGACCAGAACTGCTTCGATGCAGAATGACCACTGTCAACTGTATGGTGGCTGCGGCTGTGCACTGCATATCGGCTCATATTCTAATCAATTTTGAGGCAGATGTGCAGTTCCTGGCCATGGCCAATGAGTAGTTCTGGCCACCGGCGGATGTAGCACCCCCACTGATCAGACATTGATGACCTATCATAAGGATAGGTCACCAATGTTAACGTCCTGGTCAACCACTTGAAATTCTTTTATTGGAGGATTCAGATGGAACTTCAAATGCAAGGGACAAAAAGCTATGTAAATAATATCTTGAGCACTTTTTATCTGTTTTTCATTCACATTCCTATCCAACTTTCCTTAAACCATTTTTTTTTAGTTTAGGTTCGGCTCAGTGTACCGTGATGCTCTTTGCAATATATGTCCTGATGATAGCAACACTTCCGAACCTCACTTTGTCACCTACATCACAATCACACAAAAGTATTTAATTTGGAATATATGACTAAAGCAAATATTTTTTTAACTAAACTCAGGTTCTGATTATAAATGATCTGTGATCAGGTGTTGATTTTGCATAGTCTTGCTTTTTCCCATTGTGAATTTCTTTACATATTACCATTAATGTGATCATCTCCAGTGCCGATCAAACTGAGCATGCTTGCTTAGTTGTAATTGTAGCATACTAGAAGCTGAACTAAAATTAAGCTGTGGCCTAAATGATAGATGGATGAATCAATATAAAGAAAACTGACCAGCACCTCCTAATAGAATGAAACAAATGTGAAAAGGTGCAAGCTGCTATGACTGCATGAAATAAATACCAAGGAGTGCTTCAGCAGACTGTGAATATATGAAATGTCAACTGTATGACTGCTATATAGAATACACTTTTATTAAGGTAATTATTAAATTAAGGTAAATAGTGCACAAATTGACAATTTCTGTGTGCCTACCAGCTACTGTGTTTCCCCGAAAATAAGCCCTAGCAGGAGTTTTCAGTCTTTTCAGAATAAAGGTTACTTTACACGCTGCGATATCGGTACCGATATCGCTAGCGAGCGTACCCGCCCCCGTCGGTTGTGCGACATGGGCAAATCGCTGCCCGTGGCGCACAACATCGCTAACACCCGTCACACGGACTTACCTTCCCTGCGTTGTCGCTCTGGCCGGCGAACCGCCTTCTTTCTAAGGGGGCGGTGCGTGCAGCGTCACAGCGACATCAAATGGCAGCCGTCCAATAGCAGAGGAGGGGCAGAGATGAGCGGCCGGAACATGCCACGCACCTCCTTCCTTCCTCATTGCCGGTGGACGCAGGTAAGGAGATGTTTGTCGTTCCTGCAGTGTCACATATAGCAATGTGTGCTGCCGCAGGAATGATGAACAACATCGTACCTGCAGCAGCAACGATATTAAGGAAATGAACGACTTGTCAACGACCAACGATTTTTCACGTTTTTGCGCTCGTTGATCGTCGCTCATTGGTGTCACACGCTGTGATGCGGTGCTGGATGTGCGTCACTAACGATGTGACCCCGATGATATATCATTTGTGATGTCGCAGCGTGTAAAGCACCCTTAAGACTTAAATATAAGCCCTACCTTGAAAATAAGCCCTAGCTGCAGTTCAATAATGAAGTGTCCATGGAGCTAAAAAAAGTTAAAGAATACTGCAGAACACTTCATTGTAGAAAAAACATCCCCAAAAGAGAGAAGAAAGGAGACAGAAGACCAAGCAATCATACTCACCAGACCCTGAACGAAAGGACCTTTGGTGGAAAGCACACACACAGAGAAGATCGCACACATAATCACACATTAGATCGCGCACACACACACACACAATATCCAGTGATACTTATCCTGGTGGGGTCTGCCTTATTTGAGGGTTAAACCTACCCCCAAACCGTGTTTCCCTAAGAATAAGACTTAACCCGAAAATAAGCCCTAGCACAAAAAAATTATGAGTGTCTTATTTTCGGGGAAACACACTACAACAAATAGACCTTATTTTTAAAGGGACCCTATTTTTTATCAGACATGCCTCTCCTGTGCCTACAGCATTTATGGGCAAATAGGATCCAGCAATAATTAGAAACAGCCATAGACTGATGAGATAGATAGACAAACAGACAGGTAGCTAATGTCATTGAGCTTTCTTCAGTATATAAAATCGCATGGGTCAGAAAGGTTGTATCTGCTTTGTGTAGGCTCAGGGCTCAGTTTTTCATTCTTTAGAACACATATTATCCATCCTTTTCATATTATAAAGCTCAGTCTTCTCTAGACCCAGTGCAGTGCCAAAGGCAACATATAGTTTTCCTAATACTGATTGGTGTTTGAGGGGAAAATCCAAGCAGTAATGTGAACTCTCGGTACACTGCCTTACAGGCTTCCTCTGAAATAAGCTTGTTCTGACACACTTCTCTGAAGTGACTCCACTTGCTTTTCAGTTAAATAATTAATAGATGATTGATAATCAGAATGGCATCTATGTGGAAACAGGAAGACCCTAGTTCTTTTTTATTAAGAATGGAATTTACCATTTCACCATGAATATTAAAATTCACCATAAGAACCCACGCCAACATGTTTATTTCTGGTCGGGCTTATTATCTTTATTAAAATTCATTGCCCAGCTTTAAGATCCGCTTCTGAATTACTACACCGAATGAAACAAACATACACTGCAACAGAGAACCGTAGCTGTGCAGAAATTCTGATTCCTTATATATTGTTAAATGTAACAGGGCCTATTCATGTCTAGATCCACTCTTCAGAATATTATTTCTAAAGAATATATTTCTCTTATATTGGAAAGTCAAGGAGTTTTTCTTTTTTAAATCCTCTTGCATTACAGTTTCCGTAGTCTGAGATGGTGAAAAGAATAAGATATTGCGTTTTTCACTCTTTTAAGTTCATAACCACATTTGATCGGAGACATTTTAAAATTGACTGGTGCTGTATATCTGAACCTGACATATATTTACAATATTCTAGGAATTGCAGAAAATATGGGTAGTGTGAGGATACAAATATGTATAGATGATATGCAGTGCTTGGATCTGTGTGTATATGTGTAAATATGAAGAACCCGGGTATACGTGCCATGTGGTTATATTTGTATCTATTACAATACATTTGCATATATATAGGTGCCCCCTGTGTATTGTAACAAAGAACCGTTTTGCCAGATTTAAAGGGTTCTCGTTTCTTTGTTAGAACAGTGAATTGAATGTACCTTTTAAACAGAGCATTTCCATTCCATAAATCATATCCCATTGTATTTGACCCTAGTCATACCATCTCCTTCAAATGTTAATAGCAAAGGTGAATTGGAAATGTGACACACTAGTTGTTAAATAAAACAGTAACCTATGCACTTGCAGTGCTTTCTATATGACCTACTTACATACTACTTCACCCTCCCTGTGGTATGATTAAAAGCTGCTTTGAATCCACCATTCCCTCAAGGGATTTGAGGCTAGAATTTAACAAACTGCTGAGAAGGCTTAAGTCAGTAAGAGCCTGGGCTTCCCTGCAGCTTCTTCCAGCTAATTCACATGTAATTAAAAATAAAATACATTTTTCAAAGAAACTCATGTTTTAATGTAGTATTTTAAATGTCCATATCTATTTCAGAATGGTAATCATTTCAGGTGTTCTTATTGGCAGGACGGCTTCTTTCTTCATCGCTAGAAGTGCCATTCTGTCCAGCAATTTAGCTAATTTCACCTTGCTACTTAGCGGAATAGTAAACATTAATTAATCTCTAATAAGGCAACCCTGGAATACGGGAAAAGTAAAGTGCAATATTAACTTCTTGTTCATCATTACTCTAATTATGTATACTTTCTAGCCCAAGATATTTATAGAAAGACCTTGGTTCTTGATGTACTTATCGCTCAGTGGCATAGAAATACATGGTGCAGTAGTTCTTATTGCTCTTGGATTCTTCTAGCTCTCCGTAAAACTAAGACAAGCAGCAATTAAATTGTACAGTTATGTTGAGCTTTATGATAAGATATTTTCATCATTATTACAAATCTAAAAGATTGAATTGATTAATAATTAATTTAATTTGTTATTAAAGAAGCACTTCCATCAACCTTTTTATCCTCCTAATATATTGCAATGATCCTATTATATTGCACTGTGCACTTACAATTGCTAATTTGTCTTTCTACCCAGTTAATTCTTCTCTTTTCTCGCCTCTATGTAGAAACTGCATGAGTCATCCCCCTTTTTTAATTCCTGACCCAGCTGCTCCCTTCCTCTCCCCTGTCAGGGACTTTTGCAGTGATGACTCCTGCATGGAAAAAGAGACTTCCTGTTTCTACCTAGAGCTTAGAAGGATTTAGCTAGTTTGTTTTCAATCACGTGATATCATAGACCTAATGTAAAAGAGAAACATTAACTGTATAGAAGGGCAACATGAACAATTATAAGTACACAATGCTATACCCTATGATGACTGTAAAATATGAAGAGGATAACAATTTTGATGGGAGTGCTTCTTTAAAGTCAGTTTCACATGTACCCAAAGTTTGAGATTTGATTTGCACAAGGGCCACAAAAAAAACCATTTTGTTAGATTCCGAGGTCACCACTGTTTGACTCCCCTGTCTCACATACTCTGTCTTCTACCTTCTTCTATCTTACTTTTGGCGCTGTCTTTCTTCACTAGGCCCCATGACATCATGTGGGATGTGACAGACGTCATTGATGTTAATCTGTGTGTTGCGCCCCCAGATAATCATGTGGGAACTAGAATAGAACTAAAAAGGAAGCGTACCTAATGAAACGGGATCACCACATGACCAATAAAAAACAATTTTATTGAAATTTGATATATTGGCAAAACCACACATGCATTAAATACAAACAACAAAAGTGACACAAAATGGACATCTAAAACCATTTAAAAACATAAATACACTTGAGAAAAAACCCACATATCAATGGAATACTGTTTGGTAAACACCCAATAGCATAATCGAATCAACACACAAGTCCCATATAACATTGAGGTCAAAAAATGAATAGGAGGTTTGCAAAAAATGGCTAAAAAAAATGGCTAAAAAAACTGGCTGGTCTAATAAAGGCCAAAGTAAAGTATCCCAGCTAGAAAGGCATCCCAGTATCTGAAGTCAAACAGCTTTGCCCTTGAGAAAGCCACTGAACAGTGGCGATACGCGTGGGGATTTAACCCAGTTATGGTACACCACATCCACTTGTCCTGCCCTGGATTTTAGAGGTCTGCCTGTGTTCATACCTCGGAGGTTTGTTATGTTTATGTCCCGATTTGGACTCTTTGGCTATAGATCTTTTCAGGTTGATTTTTCAGGCGTCTCTTAGATTCTAGCACCACAGCGTGGTTAGCTGTTTGACTTCAGATACTGGGATGCTTTTCTAGCTGGGATACTTTACTTTGGCCTTTATTAGACCAGCCAGTTTTTTTAGCCATTTTTTTAGCCATTTTTTGCAAACCTCCTATTCATGGTTTGACCTCAGGGTTATATGGGACTTGTGTGTTGATTCGATTAGATGCTATTGGGTGTGTACCAAACAGTATTCCATTGATATGTGGGTTTTTACTAAAGTGTATTTATGTTTTTAAATGGTTTTAGATGTCCATTTTGTGTCACTTTTGTTGTTTGTATTTAATGCATGTGTGGTTTTGCCAATATATCAAATTTCAATAAAATTGTTTTTTATTGGTCAAGTGGTGATCCCGTTTCATTAGGTAAGCTTCCTTTTTTGTACAATTGCACTTCTTGTACCTAGGAGATCCCACTGTTTTTGGTGGTGCCATCCCTTCTTTCCTTCTTCCTGCAACTAGAATAGAACGGCAACACAGAGGCCTGGAGAAAGGAAGTTAAAATATAGTGGGAAGCATAGTGGAGCCAATTGTAGGACCAAAAACAATTGGAGAAGTATGGGGAGAGCTGATGAAATTTGAGCAAATGTTTTTTTTTACTCCCTCCTTGCAGATTCAATTTGCACCAGATTTATTCAACGTGAATTAAGTTTTTCAGCCGATATCAAGCGAACTGCCGAATTTGAGTTTTGGCAGACTAATTCATCTGTGTTGTTTTCTGTTATGTTTTGTAATTGTGAAATCATTATTATAAATAAATTGAAAATCTAGCCTAGCGTTTGGGTGGGCCTCTGGAATATATGGCTGATTACAATACAAAGCATATTGTTGATATGTTGGTAATATTATTTTTGCACAAGGCCCAGAAGCTTCAAGTTACCTTTGTTATTTTTCCGTCCCAACTGTAGTTAAAGTGAGTTATAAAATTCAAGTGCTTCAAGATAATAGGAAGTATGTACAAGATATATGTTGGGTTATTGATTCCTTCCATTGTCCATAAACTCATATTCAGTCTATCCCATCAAAATTATATATATATATGTATCCCTAGGAAATGCTTTGGGTAAATATAGGTTATTGGCTGAACACATTCTATATATTACAGATGTAGCTGCCATTATTAGATTTATTGGTTGTTCTAGCATGTGCAGGAATGGTCTACTGCTTCCGTACTGAAGCATAAAAATGCAATAAAGCACACATATGAAGTAAAAATTGTCTGTATGAAAAACAAAGAAAAATATAGAGTAAAGTAGGTGCTACCACAAGTCAAGGTATGTCTAATATACTGCTCATATAAAAAAGTATATACAATGTAACATTTCAGGATATTGATATCCTTGTACAGCTAACCAAAATGTGATAATAAAAGAATCAGGTAAAAAAATCACAATGAAAAAAAAAACCCTAAGCCCATGGTTTCTAGTGGTAAAGTTGCATTTGAGTACCTTACTGACTCGAAATGTATAAACCTTACCATATATCATTGTGGGGGATCTTATTAAAACTGGCGATTCATACGTTGGTCTTAAAGTGAAGTGTGCTGGTGTAAAAATGAGCCAAATTTATTTGGAGGCACACTCCACTTTGTCAAGAACCCTCTTTTTAAATGCCAGCAATCAGCAAGAGGCATGAAAAGTAACAAATAATAGCGCAAATACGATACGAACCATAATATTACGACTTTTCTTCGTCATAAAGTCCAAGAAAGGCCAACTTGGATTTAATAGACAGCTTAGAGTTAACAAAAATAAGCAGCTAACTGTCCCGACTCCGGACTATATCCTTGCTGAATCTTTGTGTTTTATTTATTGCACTATTTTTGCAAGTATTCAAGTATTTGGAAGGTATATCACTCAGTATCAGGTGGTACTGAATGTTCAGCTACATTTTTAATGATTATAATGAGAATAATGTAGAACATATCCTGTTGGGTGTTTAACATACATGGACCCCAATTTATCAAAACGTTTTTGCCAAACATCTGGCATAAAGCTGCTTGAAATGTTGGATTTTTTGCACAATTCATAGATGAGCTAAAATTTTCTGACTTTTGTTTGTTTGATAAAACTTCTGGCTACCTTTGCAAAGTTATTGATAAATCAGCAGAGCATGGAGGAGAGGACACATTGTCTACTACAGTCGGCAAATGCATAATAATTCATGAAATAAAATTGGTATAAATTCAACAGAAATGTAATCTAGACCCTGAATAATGTACCAAATTAATTAATATGCAAAATTCCACCGTTGATGAAGACAAGATAAAGTGTTTATACATTCTGAACCATTTTACAATAATTTCTGTGTCCCTGTTTGAATATTGGTGAAATAAACACTGACTTCCCAATACTGTCAATAATAATATCACCACCATGATTGCACCAAAATGAGTGGTTCATACAAACAATAGAATATCATCAGTCTATAGCATATTTAATATACAGTATCTAGAGATGAAAAAATCTAACAAAATTCAAATTTGTCAAATGGCGCAGAATTTCCCAGGAAATAAGATTTGCAGAAAAGTTATTCCCCGTGAATTAAATGTCCCTTAACTATGCTCCCAGAACCCAGAGGATAATAAACATAAGATGAAAAAAAAAACAATTATATTCGGTTGACTGTTCACCAGATTGGCCTCTGTGCTACTCGTTGCCAACTGTCCAGTACTCAGGGTCACCTCTTTATAACCCTTGGCGTCTGACATCTCACAGCCTGTTTACTCTAGGCCAGGACTTCCAGCCGAGACCAGGCCTTAGAGGTAACTGCGCATTGGATGTGACATGACGGGTGTGTGACTTGCAGCCTAGTCGTGATAGGAAGTCCCACATTAAAATAAACAGAAAATAGAAAGAAGCCAGAGAACCGGTCGACAGGCATTGAGCAGCGTTGCCCGCCATCCAATTCTCTTCTTTCTGCTGTTGCATTTTTGACTTGTTCACTCCACGTCAGGACTTCCAGCTGTGACCTGAAATGAAAGTCCTGGCCTAGAGTAAAGAGACCGGGAAATATGACAAGGTAAAGAAGAGTCGGCTCTGAGGAGTGGTCAGAAGGTAGTGAGCAGTTGAGGGGCCAGATAGGTTAGCGGTGAGGTGAGCATAAGTTATTTATCTTTTTTTAAACTTTATCTGGCCATTTCTATTTCAGCAAAATGGCAGACAGATGGCCATCATTTTGCTAAATCCGCGTGAAACAAATTTACAAAAATCAGTATTCTCAGAAAAGGTGGATTTCTTTTTGCATATTTAAGTAGAATTCCATTCCACTGGAATAAGTTTGCTCGGCACTAGTGATTTCTAATTGATATAATTGATTTAAAACATTTTAAAGGTGTCACTTTTTGCAGACACTTGTCATTTCCTGTACAAGAGATAAGCTTTTTTAATTTTGCATGAAATATTGCTTTGCCACAAAAATGTGAACATAAGCATTAAAGATCGTTTTCTCCATAAGCAACAGATGAAATGTTATGGGATGCAAGCATTTTTTGTAGACCCAATATGAGATACTTAGGTGTGCATTATGTTAAGACATGCAGTGTCTAGATAATAACCCTGGAGGGAAATGTTTTTCATTGTATCCACTGCAGGTATGTCATGCACAGACTAATGGGAATAGAATTTTTCTATCATATATTAAATGCCTTAAGCAACATTTGTATTCTACCGCAGTCTCAAATATATTTTTATTTGACGGTGCTGTCATTTGACCATTCATTCAGACAGATACATATTTTCAATAAAAACCATTCAATCATTTTATTTTTCTATCTCTCTATTAATTTATCAATATAAGGAATAAAATAGTTCTTAAAAGTTCAGTGCCAAACTCTAAACACAAGGTCATTGGAAAAAATTAAAAATATTTAAGGTAAGGATATATTATGCCTTATAATTGTACTCTGCAGTTGTGCAACTTTTATGTGTAGAAGATGAGGTGGCTTCATGTCATTCACAGGATAAAGTTCCCCTAATGCGGGCGTCACACGGTACGATAAATCGGTCGATATGTCGGCGGGGTCACGTCGTAAGTGACGCACATCCGGCATCGTTTGATATATCGTAGCGTGTGACAGCTACGAGCGACGGTGAACTAGCAAAAATACTCACCTTATCGTTGCTCGTTGACACATCGCTCATTTTCAAAAAGTCGTTTCTTCTTCTGTGTGCCGGTTGTTCATTGTTCCCGGGGCAGCACACATCGCTCCGTGTGACACCCCGGGAACGATGAACACAGCTTACCTGCGTCCCGCCGGCAATGCGGAAGGAAGCAGGTGGGCGGGATGTTTACGTCCCGCTCATCTCCGCCTCTCCTCTGCTATTGGCCGGCCACTGTGTGACGTCGCTGTGACGCCGAACGTCCCTCCCCCTTCAGGTAGAGGATGTTCGCCCGCCGCCCACTGCAAGGTCGTCCGGGAGGTAAGTGCGTGTGACGGGGGTTAACAACTTTGTGCGCCACGGGCAACTAAATGCCCGTGACGCACAAACGACGGGGGCGGGTACGATTGCTCGTGCGATCGCACAATAGATTGTCCCGTGTGATGCCCGCATAAGTCATTCATTTGGGCTCCGCAGTAGCATAATCGAGAACTATGAGATTCTCAAGCAGCTGTAGTAGTGTGAACACTGTAGCTGCTGTAGAAAAGGAGTTACATGTTATGAAGAGGAGTTAAATATTAGTGATTAACATGAACCTACCCTTTTATCTTTAAGAGACTCTGCAGAATCTGTAATGTACCGTATTTTTCGTTTTATAAGTCGCACTGCATTATAAGACGCACACCAAATTTAGCGGAGGAAATAGGAAAAAAAATATTTTAGTGTTAAAATAGGGGTACGTCATATAATCCTAGTGCATCTTATAATAGCTCCCCAGGGGAGAGCGGCTCAGAATGGTCACAGGAGGCATGGTCAGCGATGCTGCGGGCTCGGAGAAGGGGGTGTCACTGCTCAGTAGGGTCAGTGGACGGAGGGTCAGTTATGCTGCGGGCTTGGAGGATGGAGTGTCGCAGCTTAGGAGGGTCAGTGATACTGCAGGCTCCGGTGTATTGCGGCGGCAGGCGGCATTGATTTGCTGGCAGGCTGCGGGCTCCATTGATCTGCCGACGGTTGACGAGACGGACTTCACGAAAATGGCCACGGAGGCGGCACGTGCGCAGATTGGACTCATCAGCCATTTTCTTGAAGTCCATCGTGTCAAGCGCCGGAAGTTCAATGGAGCCCGCAGCGTGCCAGAAGATCAATGGCACCCACCGTTGCGATACCCCCAGGCCCGCAGTTATCGCCAACCCTCTGTCCTGTATCCCTCCTTAGCCGTCCGCTGCAGTAACACTCCCCCCTCCTTCGAGCCCTCAGTATCGCCGACCCTGAGCCACCACCGCTGCCCAGGTAAGGCATATCCAGATTATAAGACACACGCCAACGTGGACAACGCCTTTAAAGAAATTGTCCAACTGTACATACTTATAAAAAAAAATCAGAGCATAGTCTAAAGTCAAAAATAATCTACACTCACCTACTGATCCCATATACTTACCTACTGATCCCATTCCACTTCCGGTGGGGATGCTTGTGTCAAGTGATGGACTGCAGTAATCACAAATTTGTACATCTGCAGCATAAGAGAGTTGACCTCAACCGATAAGACTTAGAAATAGAAGTAATCAAAAAATCCTGAAACAGACAATGAAACAGTAGATTTTTTCAAGAAAATAATATTTTTATGCCAAGATATGTCCAGAGTTCTATTAGACCTAGAATCTTTTTCTTGGGTGGATCTAAACCATCCAAGAACTGAATTAGGGTTTGGGGGTCACCTCAGAGACATTAGTGAATATGCTCTGTAAAGGTCTCCATTAAAAATAACATGCACACTGAAAGGAAGTCCTATTTTATGTATTAAACACAAAGTGTCATATGGAACACGGCTTCAGCAGCTGTCACTAACACCCAGACAGATGCCTAATCTATAGGGACAATATTAAACCCTCCCTTTAAATCTGTGAAACAGAGAATACTCCACAATGCGCCTTAAGAAAGGAGGGAATAGATCAAATCTCCAGCCAAAACTAAGTTGAATCATCAAGCCATGAATTCAGCACAGCTTTAATAATACATGTGGACTAATATATTTCTTATTGGAACTTTTTTAATGATACATTACCAGATAGCTCTCTTCCTAATGTCAGCTTTCAGCAGTAAGCATGCACTACACTGCTCGGAAATGTTGTTTTTAATGGATTACATTCAATGTATTGTTGTTCTTTGTACAGTATAAAATACTTAGAATTGAAAGTAGTGGAATGAAGATCCTGAAATCTAAGCATTGTAAGCTAGTCTATCTGATAGGGTTTAGCTTAATAAAGCAAATCTCTGAATAGTTGCAATAATAAGTAATCAATTCTACCTCTTTACGATTGTTAATAAAATGGTCCTCAAGAAGGTCTGTGTGGAATTGTCAGTATACACTGTGTCTATTCAATTACAAGAAGCCATGTCTCGACTCATCCCAAATCCATTTATCATTAAACTTCAACGGTAAAAGTTATTGGGGAATTTCCAGTCTCATGGGAGATTCTTTGTAATACTAAACTATGGATCGTATATTAGCAAATGACAAAGGTAACTATTGTCGTGTTAGCAGTGTTGTCACAATTGTTTAAAAAAAATACATTTACTGGGGAAAAGCAAAGGTTTTTGGTACAATTACACCCCTCACATGTTTGTGAATATTTTATTATGTCTTTTCATAGGACAACACTGAAGATATGACACATTGATACAATGTAAAGTAGTCAGTGTACAATGTGTATAACAGTGTAAATTTGGTGTGCTCTCTAAATAACTCATATAGCCAATAATGTCTAAACTGCTGGTAACAAAAGTGAGTATACTCTTGTGTGAAAATAGCCAAATTGTGCCCAGTTAGCTAATTTCCGTCCCAAGTGTCATGTCACTGATTAATGTTACTAGGTCTCAGGTGTGAATAGGGAGCAGCTGTGTTAAATGTGGTGTTATCACTCATACACTCTCTCATACTGGTCACTGGAAGTTCAGCATAGGACCTCATGGCAATGAATTCTCTGCGGATCTGAAAAAAAGTATTTTTGCTCTAGGTAAATATGGCCTAAGCTATTAGAAGATTGCCAACATCCTGAAACTGAGCTGCCGCACGGTGGCCAAGAGCATACAGTGGTTTAACAAGATAGGATCCACTCAGGAGAGACCCTGCCATAGTTGCCCAAAGAAGTTCAGTGCACGGGCTTAGTGTCATATCCAGTTGTTGTCTTTTCAAACTAGACATATAAGTATATAATGTATAATTATAATGTATATATTGCATAATGTACTGTATACATACATACACTATACATACAGTATTTGTACAATATATATTTCTACATATCTATATATATATATTTATATGTACATGTGGGAAAACAGCACAGAAAGATAAATCAATGCGCAGGATTCCATTGGATTAACTACAGTTTTAAAAAAGCCAAAAATATCGAAAAAAAGTAAAGGAGCAGCAGATAAAGATAGATATACAGAATTGGGCCACAATCTGCACCATATCTGTATAAAAAATCCATAAAAAACGCACCTTGCGCACACAGCCTAATACTAGTTTTATTGCATCAGGCCATGTGAAACAAAAATGCATAATTTCAGCTTTTATAGAGAGCAATTTTCAAGATCTAAATATATCTTTAACATTACCAATATATTTTAGATTCAGGAATAGAGATGGACGAGCACTAAAATGCTTGGGTGCTTGGTCCTTGAGTTGAGCAGGTCAGACGCTCTGCAAGTGCTTAACTCGAGTAAAGAGTATAATGGAAGTCACTGATTGGCCTGTTCGGGTCTCCGCCCACATCCAGCCAGCCATAAACAGAGCATTTCTGGGGGAGGGAGGGCGGAGATTTTTCCATTTGTTACACTATATATTAAATTTAACTCCAGTGAGAGCCATTTAGAGACTGCAAATGTCTCTCCCTAGGGTACCTGCACACCTCACACAGTGAAGAAAGCCTATGCGTTGTGGTCGTTGTTTCACGTACTAAACATCCCAGCACCCGAGATACATAGCCAAGCCCTGTGAGTACCCGAGCCCCCCGATGTTCGATTGAGTTACCAGCAGTGGCGAGCATGCTCGCTCATCACTATTCAGGACACCACTTTTAAAAAGAACACATGCAAGATTTTAGCTTTCTAAGATTGTCGTAGCGAGATGTGAGTCAAATCAACTTTTATTCATAATTAATCCGCATAGATTTATATGGCTTCATACTAATTTAGGCCAGTTTCACGCATCCGTGTTTTATGGTATAAACTTTTAGACTGTGATACATGAACTGTCTGTAGGGCTCCTGACTTGAACTCGAAAGCCCTATACTGTATACATCTAAGAGTCTTGTCGTACTTGGGTCAGGAGCAGGTCTGGCATCATGGGCCATACTCGGACCTCAAATCATGGATGTGTGAACTCAGCTTAAGGTTGGTATCACACACCCATGAAACACCGAGTGCGCTCACTGAATGTGCTCCAATAGGAATAAGAGGCCCAACTGCTGGGTCTCCTCACTAATTCATAGGCATTTATGAGGCAATTAACTAGATTAGGAGACCCAGTGATCATGCTGGATAATCTGATCTAAGACTGTGTTTCATTGACATTTCTTTTTTCGCCAAGAATAGACAATTATGTTTCTAAAGACATAATATTACATGACAAAGCTTTAATGCAATGGTTCCCAATAAGGTTTACATGGACCCCTGGGTTCCTTCATATGTGTTACCACTAATGATAGCAATAGCTGACACTTCAGCAGTAGTGATGATATAGTAAATAGTTAGGGATTGTAAACAAGTTGCAAATGACTTATCACATGGTTGGATAATAAGTGCAGTAAGCTTTAAAAAAAAAAGAAGGATGTAGTGATGCCACTGTACACACGTTCTTCATTATAGATGCTCTGTCTCCATAGAATTTACCCACTGAAAAGGAAATGTACCATTATGTGTACCGTAAATTATTCAAAACCATGCATAAATTGGTCTTGTCTGGCATAGCAGTTTGCAATTCTGGCTTATAGAGTCAGTCCTGATGTCCATATGTCCACAGCAGGTCCTATTCTAATCCATTATTGGTCATTAAAGTCTAGGGGACCCATGAAACACGAATGCAGATTGGAATGCTTCTGATTTGCTTCTGTGCTGCCCCAGCAGCAGTCGAACTGCTCGGATCCGGGATTGCTGTGGCTCGAGGGTCCCCGGACCCGGGGGGGCTTGCAGCTACTTCAAATGTAAGGGGGTATTTACAGAGAATGAATGTTCATGACGCCACCTGTGGGTTGCGGTAAAGGGGAGTACCGCCGCTGCCATTGGGAGTACCAGGGCAGATGGTGTTGGGCAGCCAGGTGTCAGTCCCTCCACAGGTAGGGAAGGCCCCGGATAGTTGGGATTTGGTGAACGGGTGGCTTGGGCTTGAGAAGCAGGGTGCAGGGGTTAGATTACTCACTGCGGTAGTCATGGTGCTGGATCAGGTGGATTAAGCAGACACTCACACAGATGATAAACCAAAGTCTCTAGGCACCGCAGTCTCTACGGGGGGGGGGGAGCCTGTCCAGGTCCCGCTCCCACCAGTGTCACTTGGTAAGTCCGGAGCCCTGCCTCCATGCACAAATTGATTGAAAGTTGTGGCTCCTTGGCTTGAAGCTACCGGGGCCCCGCTATCCATGTGTATGGCAGCTGTGCTCTTGGTGGCTGGCACTTGGGATTTCAGTGAGTTGTGTATTTTGGAGAACCCTATCCCCCGCGTTGTGCTGATGCCTCCAATCTCTGAGCTGTTGGGGAAAGTTCATAAAGAGACTATCCTCCAAAGGTTAATTATCAGCTTGCGTGAAGCTACTCCCTGATCTAGGGTCCAGCACCCCGCCGTGCTCGGTACCAGTAAGGTGGCTGGGCTTTCTGGTGCCAACAGTCCTCCTAGACTGCGTCTGGTACACTCCTGTCCAGTGTTCCTAATACCAGTCCCCGACTACTGTGGTCCCGGACCACCGTCTGCGTCGCCTCCCTTCGAGCTCCAACACCCCTGCTCCTCACTCTTTGAGAGCTAACTCTGTTCTGCTCTCCACCAGTTCCTATTCTGTTCCTCCCTCCCACCAGTCTGCCTGACTCCTAGGTGGGCGGCCGTGCTCCAGCTTGACCAACCCACCGGTGTGTCTGTCCAGTCCTGGTGTGAGGTGTGGTTGGTATTTGTATTGCGGATGTCAGTGACACTGTTGTTGGGAACCTGGAACCATGGGAGGGTAGGCCCTGCACCTTGGAGTACAGGATGCAGTTCCCTGTAGAATCCTGATACAGTCAGGGGCACTACACTTCCATTTTTCATCCATGCAACATACAGATGAGCAAAAAATAGATGAGAAAAAAAACGGATGGAAAAGGAATGCAACAAAAATGCCACATGGAGACAATATGGCTGACAGATGAAGAAAAGAACCATCTGCTTCTCAGAATGGTAAAAATCACAAGTATGTGTGAATGTAGCCTCAGATTCAGATGGCGCAAAGAAAGTGTTTTGGAGTAAACTTTGTTGACTGCTTCAATATACATTGGGCTTCTATTTGGGCAACTAATATAAATTATCCCATAAAAAGTAAAGCCTACTGCATGATTTTCCATAGCTCCCAATATGGCTGCATATAAAACACATGCACATTACACTACGAGTAACACCAGTGAGAAATGCTCCTGTCTCCACCACCTCACATAATGTAAAATAAAATGTCTTGTAAAAGGTTTATATTTAATAGCCTATTGTGTGACCTGACTCAGTTAACCCAAGACAAGCACACTTGTCCTCTGCCGAATAAGACATTGATGGAATGACCTCATGGGGCTGCATACAGCGACGTCGGATGAAAATCTTCCTAGCAGAATTATAGGTGAGAGAACACATACGGGAACATATACACGTCACCCTGTACGGGAAGAATCATGGTGTGTCTTTCGAGTACATGGGATTATTATTGCGTCCACTATGTTGAAACAACATCAAAGAAACAGGTTGATAACCCAAAGGCATAGGATGATAAGGCTCCATACAATGTATACATATAAATAAATAATACTACCCAGACAGCAACCTCCAATATATATAGAAAGAGAGAGAAATAATGATAGATGGCTATATACACATACAATATTTCCTTGCATACCTTGGCAGTGGCGTATACTTTACAAACTGTGCTATGTAGGTGAGTGGAATGGTTACAGCCTGAAACAGAAACAGAAATATTGCTCATTTGTAGATGTTAGTTGCATACTACATGAAAATATTGAATATTCAAAATTGCTTGTATATACAGTATATATATACTGTATACAAATATATATATATATATATATATATATATATATATATATATATATATATATATATATATATGTATATATACACATACTGTATATATGCACAGTATATATGTATGTGTATATACATGGAAAGATATGTCTGAATAGATACAGTATATGACACGTATCTAACATGGGAGCCTGTGTGTGCTATCCAAGAGTACTGCTCTCTTTTTTTAATTTTGGAGATTGTGCCATATCCAATGGACAGGAAACCACCAGCAAGGACTTTAGCATTGCTTATGTTTACATTTATATATTCTATACATATCCTTATCTTTTTATCTATCTGAATATATATATATATATATATATATATATATATATATATATATATATATATATATATATATATATATATATATATATATATAAAATGTATATATAACTGTAATATGTATGTATATATATATAAATATATATTTATTTAGATATACTGTATATAGGTATATGTCTATATATAGATATATAGATTTGTATAAATATGTTTATGTACTCATTCACATAACTGTGTCATGTACAATATTTCTTACTACAGCTGTTATATAGACGCTGTACGTCTAAAAGATTTTTAATAAATCTATTTAATATATATATATATATATATATATATATATATATATATATATACACGTGCATTTGAAAGCAATTTCTAGTTACCATGTAAATCGTCATTTGGCAGAAGTGCAGCACTAGTTATGTTGCATATTCCTATGTATTTTAAAATACAAGAAGAGAATAGTTAGCTTCCCAAAGTGCTGGATGCCCCCAGGATCTGCATTACTGAGAAAAGATAAACCATCATTCTTGTACTTGTAACCACACACACAGGCACACATAGACACACACACACACACACACACACAGCACAGTCACACATAGACACACACACACACACACACACACACACAGCACAGTCACACATAGACACACACACACACACAGGCACACATAGACACACACACACACACACACACACACAGCACAGTCACACATAGACACACACACACAGCACAGTCACACATAGACACACACACACACAGCACAGTCACACATAGACACACACACGCACAGCACAGTCACACATAGACACACACACAGCACAGTCACACATAGACACACACACACAGCACAATCACACATAGACACACACACACACAGCACAGTCACACATAGACACACACACACACACAGCACAGTCACACATAGACACACACACACACACACAGCACAGTCACACATAGACACACACACAGTCACACACAGCACAGTCACACATAGACACACACACACAGTCACACACACAGCACAGTCACACATAGACACACACACACAGTCACACACACAGCACAGTCACACATAGACACACACACACACTCACACACACAGCACAGTCACACATAGACACACACACACACAGTCACACACAGCACAGCCACACATAGACACACACACAGTCACACACACAGCGCAGTCACACATAGACACACACACACAGTCACACACAGCACAGCCACACATAGACACACACACAGTCACACACACAGCACAGTCACACATAGACACACACAGACAGTCACACACAGCACAGCCACACATAGACACACACACACACAGTCACACACACAGCACAGTCACACATAGACACACACACAGTCACACACACAGCACAGTCACACATAGACACACACACACACACACACAGACACAGTCACACACAGCACAGTCACACATAGACACACATAGCCCAGTCACACATAGACACACACAGCCCAGTCACACATAGACACACACATAACAGAGTAACACATGGACACACTCACACAGTCCACAGTCACATACACACACAGTAACACACACTGCACAGACACACACACCCATGGCAGTCACACATAGACACACACACAAAGTCACACATAGACACAAACACACATTCACACAGACACACACATCAAAGTCACACATAGACACACACAGTGACACACAGCACAGTCACACATAGACACACACGACACACATAGACACACAATCACAAATAGCACAGTCACACAGACACACACAAACACACACAGTCATACATAGCACAGTCACATATAGACACACAGTCACAGACAGTCACACACATACAGTCACATTCATACACAGAGTCATAGACACACACATAGTCATGCACATATACTCCCAGTCACACACGTCCAGTCACACACAGAATAACACACAGACCACAGACACACACAGCACAGTCCCACATAAGGGTGCTTTACACGCTGCGACATCGCTAGCGATAGCTTGCGATGTCGTGCGTGACAGCAACCGTCCCCGTCGTTCGTGCAACATTTGGTGATCGCTGCCGTAGCGAACATTATCGCTACGGCAGCGTCACACGCACATACCTTTTCAGCGACGTCGCTGTGACCACCGAACAATCCCTCCTTCAAGGGGGAGTTGCGTTCGGCGTCATAGCGACGTCACTGCCGCGTCACTAAGCGGCCGCCCAATAGCAGAGGAGGGGCAGAGATGAGCGGCTGGAACATGCCACCCACCTCCTTCCTTCCTCATTGCCGGTGGACGCAGGTAAGGAGATGTTCGTCGTTCCTGCGGTGTCACACATAGTGATGTGTGACGCCGCAGGAACGACGAACAACCAGCGGCATGCACCAACAAACGATATTATCAAAAGGCGCAAAGTGTCACCGATCAACAATTTTTGACGTTTTTGCGATCGTTGATCGTCGCTCCTTGTTGTCACACGCTGCGATGTCGCTAACGGCGCCAGATGTGAGTCATTAACGACATGACCCCAACGATATGTATGTAAAGCACCCTATAGACACACACACAGTCTCACATAGACACACACACAGACATACACAGCACAGTCACACATAGATATACACACACACACACACACACACACAGTAACACATAGACACACACAGTCCACAGCCATATATACACACAGTACATAGTCACAAACCTACAGTCACATACAAACACAGAGTCACAGACACACATACATACAGTCTTACACACATACACCCAGTCACACACATGCAGTCATAGAGTAACACACACAGCACAGTCACACACCCACAGCAGTCACACATAGACTCACATACAGACACACATGGCACAGTCACACATAGACACACATACAGCCCAGTCACATATAGACACAAACATCAGTCACAAATAGACACAGTCACACATAGATACATACAGCACAGTCACACACACAGTCACACATAGACACGCACACAGTGACACATACAGAGACCACCATCATACACATAGTCACATACACACACAGTCACAGACACACACACAGTCACACACACACACACACACCCAGTCACACACCCACAGCGTAACACACACAGTCTCACACCAACAGAGTAACACACACACACAGCATAATATAGACAAGAAGACTGACGGCACTTCCTAAGAAGTGGCATCAGTCTTTTTGTCTAGATTATGGGGTCATTTCTTCTGACTGTGCACCCCTCCCCCATTAGCCACAGGTAACTTTAGTCTCCATTCAGGTTCATATTCACTCATATATACGGAGGTTTTTAAACCCAGGCAAATTCTTTAGTTCAGAGTAGGTACTCAATAATATGAGATTACCTTGATGTGGCTACTGGGCAGATAGAGAAATGGCCATTTTTTATGCTAAATATCTCAATTTTTTCTTATATTTACTTTAGCAGTAATGCATGTCTATATTGTTACATTCATGGTTTGCATGCTTTAGCATTTCAGAGTGCAACTGTCTTTTTTTGTCATTATACACACACAAAAGTCAAACAGATACGCACACACTCAGTCACACACACACATACAGAGTAACACACACAACAGTCACACATAGACACACTCATGCACACTGCACACTCATACAGTTACACACATAGTCACAGTCACACACAGACACACACAGCACAGTCACACAGTCAAATACACATACAGACTAACACAAACACACAGACACACAAAGCAGTCACACATAGACACACAAGGCACGTTCACACATAAACACACAAAGCACAGTCACACATAGACACACAAAGCACAGTCACACATAGACACACAGTCACACATAGGTACACAAAGCACAGTCACACATAGACACACAAAGCACGGTCACACATAGACACACAGTCACACATAGGTACACAAAGCACAGTCACACATAGACACACAGTCACACATAGACACACAAAGCACGGTCACACATAGATACACAGTCACACATAGACACACAAAGCACAGTCACACATAGACACACAAAGCACAGTCACACATAGACACACAAAGCACAGTCACACAGACATACAAAGCACAGTCACACATAGACACACAAAGCACAGTCACACATAGACACACAGTCACACATAGACACACAAAGCACAGTCACACATAGACACACAAAGCACAGTCACACATAGACACACAGTCACACATAGACACACAAAGCACAGTCACACATAGGTACACAAAGCACAGTCACACATAGACACACAGTCACACATAGACACACAAAGCACGGTCACACATAGACACACAGTCACACATAGACACACAAAGCACAGTCACACATAGACACACAAAGCACAGTCACACATAGACACACAAAGCACAGTCACACATAGACACACAAAGCACAGTCACACATAGACACACAAAGCACGGTCACACATAGACACACAGTCACACATAGACACACAAAGCACAGTCACACATAGACACACAAAGCACAGTCACACATAGACACACAAAGCACAGTCACACATAGACACACAAAGCACGGTCACACATAGACACACAGTCACACATAGACACACAAAGCACAGTCACACATAGACACACAAAGCACAGTCACACATAGACACACAAAGCACAGTCACACATAGACACACAAAGCACAGTCACACATAGACACACAAAGCACAGTCACACATAGACACACAAAGCACGGTCACACATAGACACACAGTCACACATAGACACACAAAGCACAGTCACACATAGACACACAAAGCACAGTCACACATAGACACACAAAGCACTGTCACACATAGACACACAAAGCACGGTCACACATAGACAAACACACGCACACTCGTACACTGGAGTGCACTGGAGCTCCAGTGCTCGGATGCCAGGAGTGCAGGGGTTAAGCGGAGCTGCAGCAGCGGAGCTCCTCCTCCCCTTTCAGCACCTGGTCCTCTATAGACAGTTGCCTCAGCAGTAGATTTCAGAAGGGATTGGAGGAAAACAAGAGGGGGAGAGAATGTGACAAGTGCCGGCTCTGGCTCTGCTGCCTCGGGGAGGCCTCCTGCACCTGTCCCTGCCTGTCTTGTGGCCAGCACTGTTGTTCAGTCAGACAAGCAGAGAAACATTGTTATTTGCCAGAGCAGCAGCAGCAGCAGCACAACACCATGACTTCTTCATTCAAGCTGGATTTCCTGCCTGATATGATGGTCGATAGCCGATTGCTAGTTTCTGACAGAATGTAAGTACCATGCAGTTGTCCTCCCGCGCATGCATCGCGCCCATCAGAGGGGACCTCCACTTCCTCCGGGCTGCACACTTTTTGTAGGGAGTCATTCTTCTTTTGCAATCACTTTGAATTTCTTAATGCTGCCTGCGATGATGTGATAAGCAATGCCCAGCAATGGAGATTATGGCATTAATCCTCTCCCATAATACATTTCCTTATTGTCTTCCTACATGATGCTTCTTGTGGAGTGCACTAATGCAGTTTAATGAAATGAGAGGTTTCTTCCACCCTGTGATTGGCCAAGGAGACAAAGATTAGGACAAGCTGTAAAGCCCATCTCCAGTCATTTCAGATGTCTGCTAGTTCCCCACTGTTCTACTTGAATGGGATATGTGACTGTACTCGGAGTGACACTGAGTGCTGTGCCATGGGATATGTGACTGTACTGAGAGTCACACTGAGTGCTAGGGGATATATGACTGTACTCAGAGTGACAGTGCTGTGCCATGGGATATATGACTGTACTCGGAGTGACACTGAGTGCTGTGCCATGGGATATGTGACTGTACTCGGAGTGACAGAGTGCTGTGCCATGGGATATATGACTGTACTCGGAGTGACACTGAGTGCCATGGGATATATATATATGACTGTACTCGGAGTGACACTGAGTGCCATGGGATGTTACTGTACTGAGAGTGACACAGAGTGCTATGGGATATGGGACTGTACTCGGAGTGACAGAGTGCTGTGCCATGGGATAGGTGTCTGTACTCGGAGTGACAGAGTGCTGTGCCATGGGATATGGGACTGTACTCGGAGTGACAGAGTGCTGTGCCATGGGATAGGTGTCTGTACTCGGAGTGACAGAGTGCTGTGCCATGGGATAGGTGTCTGTACTCGGAGTGACAGAGTGCTGTGCCATGGGATATGGGACTGTACTCGGAGTGACAGAGTGCTGTGCCATGGGATAGGTGTCTGTACTCGGAGTGACAGAGTGCTATGCCATGGGATATGTGACTGTACTCAGAGTGACAGAGTGCTGTGCCATGAGATATGTGACTGTACTCAGAGTGACAGAGTGCTATGCCATGGGATATACGAGTGTACTCGGAGTGACACAGAGTGCTGTACCATGGGATATGTGACTGTACTCAGAGTGACAGAGTGCTATGCCATGGGATATACGAGTGTACTCGGAGTGACCCAGAGTGCTGTACCATGGGATATGTGACTGTACTCAGAGTGACAGAGTGCTGTGCCATGGGATATACGAGTGTACTCGGAGTGACACAGAGTGCTGTACCATGGGATATGTGACTGTACTCAGAGTGACAGAGTGCTGTGCCATGGGATAGGTGTCTGTACTCAGAGTCACACTGAGTGCTATGCCATGGGATATGTGACTGTACTCAGAGTGACAGAGTGCTGTGCCATGGGATATGTGACTGTACTCAGAGTGACAGAGTGCTGTGCCATGGGATATATGAGTGTACTCAGAGTGACACAGAGTGCTGTACCATGGGATATGTGACTACACTCAGAGTGACACTGAGTGCCATGGGATATGTTACTGTACTGAGAGTGACACAGAGTGCTATGGGATATGTTACTGTACTGAGAGTGACACAGAGTGCTATGGCATATGTGTCTGAACTCGGAGTGATACTCAGTGCTGTGTTATGTGACTGTACTCGGAGTGACCCTGAGTGCTATGGGATATGTGACTACACTCGGAGTGACACTGAGTGCTATGGCATATGTGACTGTACTCAGGGTGACACTGAGTGCTGTGCTATGGGATATGTGTCTGTACTCGGAGTGACACTGAGTTCTGTGCTATGTGACTGTATTCAGAGTGACACTGAGTGCTATGCTATTGGATATGTGACTGTACTCGAAGTGACACTGAGTGCTATGGGATATGTGACTGTACTCAGAGTGACACTGAGTGCTATGGGATATGTGACTGTACTCAGAGTGACACTGAGTGCTATGGGATATGTGACTGTACTCAGAGTGACACTGAGTGTTGTGCTATGTGACGGTACTCGGAGTGACACTGAGCGCTGTGTGACTATACTCGGAGTGACACTGAGTGCTGTGTGACTGTACTCTGAGGGACACTGAGTGCTGTGTGACTGTATTCGGAGTGACGGTGAGTGCTGTGTGACTACTCGGAGTGACACTGAGCGCTGTGTGAGACTGTATTCGGAGTGACGGTGAGTGCTGTGTGACTACTCGGAGTGACACTGAGCGCTCTGTGACTGTATTCGGAGTGACGGTGAGTGCTGTGTGACTGTACTCGGAGTGACACTGAACGCTGTGTGACTGTACTCGGAGTGACACTGAGTGCTGTGTGACTGTACTCAGAGTGACACTGAGTGCTGTGTGACCACTCGGAGGGACACTGAGTGCTGTGCTATGGGATATGTGTCTGTACTCGGAGTGACACTGAGTTCTGTGCTATGTGACTGTATTCAGAGTGACACTGAGTGCTATGCTATTGGATATGTGACTGTACTCGAAGTGACACTGAGTGCTATGGGATATGTGACTGTACTCAGAGTGACACTGAGTGCTATGGGATATGTGACTGTACTCAGAGTGACACTGAGTGCTATGGGATATGTGACTGTACTCAGAGTGACACTGAGTGTTGTGCTATGTGACGGTACTCGGAGTGACACTGAGCGCTGTGTGACTATACTCGGAGTGACACTGAGTGCTGTGTGACTGTACTCTGAGGGACACTGAGTGCTGTGTGACTGTATTCGGAGTGACGGTGAGTGCTGTGTGACTACTCGGAGTGACACTGAGCGCTGTGTGAGACTGTATTCGGAGTGACGGTGAGTGCTGTGTGACTACTCGGAGTGACACTGAGCGCTCTGTGACTGTATTCGGAGTGACGGTGAGTGCTGTGTGACTGTACTCGGAGTGACACTGAACGCTGTGTGACTGTACTCGGAGTGACACTGAGTGCTGTGTGACTGTACTCAGAGTGACACTGAGTGCTGTGTGACCACTCGGAGGGACACTGAGTGCTGTGTGACCACTCGGAGTGACACTGAGTGCTGTGTGACCACTCGGAGTGACACTGAGCGCTGTGTGACTGTACTTGGAGTGACACTGAGTGCTGTGTGACTGTACTCGGAGTGACACTGAGGGCTGTGTGACTGTACTCGGAGTGACACTGAGTGCTGTGTGACTGTACTCGGAGTGACACTGAGGGCTGTGTGACTGTACTCGGAGTGACACTGAGTGCTGTGTGACTGTACTCGGAGTGACACTGAGTGCTGTGTGACTGTACTCGGAGTGACACTGAGGGCTGTGTGACTGTACTCGGAGTGACACTGAGTGCTGTGTGACTGTACTCGGAGTGACACTGAGTGCTGTGTGACTGTACTCGGAGTGACACTGAGTGCTGTGTGACTGTA